>NC_133658.1:931669871-932000900 GCF_037893015.1 Macrotis lagotis | reverse complement strand
CATCTTCAAGGAGAAGCTGCAGGATCAATATTTGAAGACTGCAGACTTGTGTCTAGCTCCCTATCACATGGCACAAAGGTCTCTCCTAGGAACACTAGGTAGCAGGAAGACCTAGTCTTTTGAATGTAGGAGACCATCATTTTGGTCTTTCTTTGAGGTGATCAATGACCTAAAACTCCCCCTAGGAAGAGAGTTGAGGACACTCCTTTAAATGACAGATTCCCAGTTACCTGAGGAATGGTCTTTACCTAGGAAGACCAAGTTCTGACCGTTCTCCAGCATGATGTCCTTGTGCAGCTGCTTCTGTGCATTGTCCAACAGGTCCCACTCCTCCAGGGTGAAGTCCACAGCCACATCCTTGAATGTCACCACCTCCTAATGCATCCACATGCAGAGAACTTAGAGTTGAGGCAGGCTTCAGAATTCTTCAAGGCCAATGCTCATCAATGTACGGAAGAAACCGAAGCAAAGAGAGGGAATTGCCCATAGGTTGCACCCTTTACAAGAATCAAAGCCAGCACTTGGAACTATAATCTTGAAAGTCCAAAGGAAAATTGGAAAAAGCAGTTGATATTTTCAATTGAAATAAAATTGAGAAATATTCTTCTATGGAATGCTAAACTCTTTAGAAGAAGGAAAGTGATGTGTTCTCTCAGAAAGATAAGAGGATTTCTGGAGGAAAAATGAGAACTGTCAGAAATATAGATCAATAAAATTCTATGATAAGTTGTGAGGGGCAGCTAGATGGTGCAGAGGATGGAGCCCTGGCCCTGGAGTCAGGAGAACCTGAGTTCAAATCTCCCCTCAGACACTTAATAATTGCCTAGCAGCTTGGGCAAGTCATTCAACCCCATTGCTTTAAATAAATAAAATTTAAAAAAAAAGAGTTCGTGAGATGCTATCATAAGGCAAAAACCTCCACCAGCAAAAAGACCATGAATGACCTGAAAGCTCAGATCAAAGTTAGACTTGATTTGGCTCTCCATATCAGTTCACAACCCCCAAAATACATTAATGTCTCAGTTTTCCCATATGCTCTCCAAAGTTGATCATTTTCCTTTTTTGTCATTTTAGCCAACCTGATAGTTGTGTAGAGATCAGCTGTGATAGACTTGGCTCTGCTAAGCAATTGTTCACTTTTTAAAACTACTTTTATATTGTTTCTTTCTTTCTCATGTGTTTCCCCCCTTTAGTTAAAATTCTTTCACAAAGACTAATAAAGAAATATGTTTAAGAGATTTTATTTAGGAATAAAGAATTTTTTAAGGTTTTCACAAGGCAAATGGAGTTAAGTGGCTTGCCCAAGGCTACACAGCTAGGTAATTATTATCTGAGGTCAGATTTGAACTCAGGTCCTCCTGACTCCAGGGATGGTGCTCCATCCACTGCAACACCCAGCCACCCCAATAAAGCATTTTTAAATTAAGAAATGTTTATTGTACTCTTTAAAGACAGAATAGTACTGATAATTTGATAGACTTCAGTGGAGTATTAATATAACTTTACTAAGCACTGGAAAACAAAAATAATCTTTTGACTTACTTTATCTTTTTTAATTTTTTAAAGTTTTTGCAAGGCAATGTGGTTAATTGGCTTTGCCCAAGGTCACACAACTAGGTAACTATTATTGTCTGAGACCAGAGTTCAACTCAGGTACTCTTGACTCCAGGACCAGTACTCTATCCACTGCACCACCTAGCTGCCTCTTGTGACTTACTTGAAAAACCTTCACTTTACTTCACTGCTCTGGAACCAAATTTGTAATATCTCCAAGGGGATCTGTATTTTTATCATTCTTATTTTAACTCTTCCTTCCCTAACACTATTCTACTTCTCAAACTGTTATCAGTCGCACTCCCTGGATTACCTTATTTCCCACTGAACTAAATGCCTTTTCAATTGAAAACACACTCTTTTTCCTGAATCAACTGAGAGTGAGGTTTCTGAGCTAATCCTTATTCTGAAAGCATTTCCATGTTTGTATGTCAACATGGCAGATCCTTGTGAGCAGGAACTAGGTTTTCCTCTTCCTTTATAACCTCAAAGCTTAGCATGTACATAGAAAAAGGTAGGTGTTTAATGGAATCTATTTGATTGATTGACTGCTTGGTGATGTCTCCAGATTCTAATTTCTATATTCTGGGCTCTATCATGGTTGACCAGTGGAGATTCTGGCCTCAAACTTGTGTTTTGGTGGGGTTTTTTTAACTTCTTTACAAGGCAGTGTTATTAAGTGACTGATGCAAGATCATACTGCTAGGGAATTATTAAGTGTCTGAGACCAGATTTGTATTCAGGACCTCCTGACTCCAGGGCCAGTGCTCCATCCACTGCACCACCTAGGTGCCCTCAGACTTGTTTCTTAATCATTCCTGTGCCTCAGCACCCTTCGTTCAGTGACCTTTATCTGATTTTAACCATGAGGGGAACTGACCAGACCCAGAGTGAAGATCCCAGAGGTTCTATCTAGGCTCTTAAAGCATCTCAGACTTTGGACACCTGATAGTCTCTCAAATATGATATAATCCAGTGGTATGAGCCTCCCTTCTGTTGCATGAATAGGAAACTCTACCTCCCAACTCCATGGCCTTTCCTTACCATGTCTGGACCTAGAATGCTTGCCCTGGCTTCCCTGATGCCCGCTGGAGCACACATTCCCCAATCAGCCTTTCACAGTTTTCCTTTCCATTAATAGTAAACATTTGGAAATTTAAAATGTGGTGTTGACCACAACAACTATATCTGGCTCTAAAGTTATGACTCCAAATGTGTTTTTCTGACTAGTCCTAACTGATTTGTTTGCAAAGGAATTTAAAACAGAAATCTACCTCCTCAGGGTGAACAGAAACCACGTGTATATTTCTATAGTGCCAGAAGCCACTACTTTGTCTAGAAGTTTTTGTAGTTTCTGAAAAGTTTTGAAACAAAAATCACCCTAGATTTCAAAATTTGGGGATTAACTTATCTCTCACCTATTAGAAAGTCACAGTTTTCAGTCCCTTATTACCACAATTATTTGTAGCTAATTTATATGCTATTAAATGTGATGTTTTACAAAACTTCTTTATGTATTTCCTTTGACTAATTTTGGAAGTATCCAATCAGAAAGCAAAGTAGTGGGGCGGCTAGGTGGCGCAGTGGATAAAGCACCGGCCCTGGAGTCAGGAGTACCTGGGATTGGCCCTGGAGACACTTAATAATTACCTAGCTGTGTGGCCTTGGGCAAGCCATTTAACCCCATTTGCCTTGCAAAAACATAAAAAAAAAAGAAAGCAATGTAGTCCAATTCCCAGTCAAATTACTTAATTTCTGAAGAATCATAGGTTACTAAGGAAAAAGAATCAAGCTTACTTGCAAAGTGGAAAAACAAAGATAGGAGTGTATAAGAATGTATTCGTGAGGAAACTTCATTGAAGGTCATTTGTCACAACCCCCCCATTTTAAAAATTCTTTTTGAAATTTTCTCATACCATTCCTTATATACCTTTCCTGAATATATTCCTTTATCCTCTTCATGCACTCCATATTATGTAAGGGAAGGTTTCTTTTTTGAGGGGAATGCAAAGTAATAGGTATAAACCTTATTAAGCAGTTGCAGTTTTTCCTCAGGTCATTGCTAATTTAGGACCAACTCAGCCATTATCCCCACTGTCTTCTTCCTGTCTATTCATTCTTTTCTCTTTTTTTTCAGGTTTTTTTGCAAGGCAAATGGGGTTAAGTGGCTTGCCCAAGGCCACACAGCTAGGTAATTATTAAGTGTCTGAGGCCGGATTTGAACCCAGGTCCTCCTGACTCCAGGGCCGGTGCTTTATCCACTGTGCCACCTAGCCGCCCCTCTATACATTCTTTTCTAACTGCAAACTTAATTTCTTTATTTGACCTTGTCTGGCCCTGATTAAATGTTTCTCCAAGTACTTGTGAAAACTTAATCCTTTCATCTGTGCCAGTGTAGAAACTAAACTTTTTCTTGCTTACAATTTCCCTAGTTCTTTCTCCTTTTTTAAAGAATTAATTTCCATCTTTTCCGCCTGCTCCCCCCTGGCCCCAGCTCCCTCCAGCTGCATCACGCTCGCACCGAGCTCCGGGCCCGCCGCTGCTGCGGTCATGATCATCCACCGGGACCTCATCAGCCATGACGAGATGTTCAGCGACATTGACAAGATCCGGGAGATGGCCAGCGGGCTGTGCCTGGAGGTGGATGGGAAGATGGTCAGGAGGACAGAGGGTACCACTGATGATTCACTCATCGGTGGCAATGCCTCTGCTGAAGGTCCTGAAGGTGAAGGAACAGATGCCACCGTAATCACTGGAGTTGATGGAGTAATAAACCATCATCTGCAAGAAACTAGTTTCACAAAAGAGTCCTGCAAAAAGGACATCAGACTACATGAAATCAATCAAAGGCAGACTTGAAGAAAACAAGCCAGATACAGTAAAACCTTTTATGACGGGAGCTGCAGAACAACTCAAACATAACCTTGCTAATTTTAAAAACTATCAGTTCTTCATAGGTAAAAACATGAATCCAGATGGCATGGTGGCTCTCCTGGACTTCCATGAGGATGGTGTGACCCCATATATGATTTCCTTTTTTTTAATTTAAATTTATTTTATTAAAGATATTATTTGAGTTTTACATTTTCCCCCAATTTTGCTTCCCTCCTCCCTCCCCCCCACAGAAAGCACTCTGTCAGTCTTTACTTTGTTTCCATGTTGTACCTTGATCCAAATTGGGTGTGGTGAGAGAGAAATTAAGAAGAGAAGAGAAGTCTCAGAGGTAACAAGAGCAGACAATAAGATATCTGTTTTTTTCTAAATTAAAGGAAATAGTCCTTGCACTTTGTTCAAACTCCACAGCTCCTTATCTGGATACAGATGGTACTCTCCTTTGCAGACAGCCCAAAATTGTTCCCAATTGTTGTGCTGATGGAATGAGCAAGTCCTTTAAGGTTGATCATCACTCCCATGTTGCTGCTAGGGTGTACAGTGTTTTTCTGGTTCTGCTCATCTCACTCAGCCTCAGTTCATGCAAATTCCTCCAGGCTTCCCTGAAATCCTGTCCCTCCTGGTTTCTAATAGAACAATAGTGTTCCATGACATACACATACCACAGTTTGCTAAGCCATTCCCCAATTGAAGGACATTTACTGTATTTCCAATTCTTTGCCACCACAAACAGGGATGCTATAAATATTTTTGTACAAGTAATGTTTTTACCCTTTTTCCTCATCTCTTCAGGATATAGACCCAGTAGTAGTATTGCTGGGTCAAAGGGTATGCACATTTTTGTTGCCCTTTGGGCATAGTTAAAAATAGCTCTCCAGAAGGGCTGGATGAGTTCACAGCTCCACCAACAGTGTAATAGTGTCCCAGATTTTCCACATCCCTTCCAACAATGATCATTATCCTTCCTGGTCATACTGGCCAATCTTAGAGGTGTGAGGTGGTACCTCAGAGAAGCTTTAATTTGTATTTCTCCAATAATTAATGATTTAGAGCATTTTTTTCATATGGCTATGGATTACTTTGATCTCCTCATCTGTAAATTGCCTTTGCATATCATTTGACCATTTATCAATTGGAGAGTGCCTTTTTGTTTTAAAAATATGACTCAGTT
Source organism: Macrotis lagotis (assembly GCF_037893015.1). Classification (NCBI taxonomy): domain Eukaryota; kingdom Metazoa; phylum Chordata; class Mammalia; order Peramelemorphia; family Peramelidae; genus Macrotis; species Macrotis lagotis. The sequence goes on along the minus strand of NC_133658.1, from coordinate 931,995,283 downwards.
CTCTGTATATTTTAGAAATGAGTCCTTTCTCAGAATCACTAGTTGTAAAGATTGTTTCCCAATTTACTACATTTCTTTTGATCTTGGTTACATTGGTTTTACCTGTGCAAAAACTTTTTAATTTAATGTAATCAAAATCATCTAATTGGATTTTAGTGATGTTCTCCATCTCTTCCTTAGTCATAAACTGCTCCCCTTTCCATAGATCTGACAGGTAGACTAGTCCTTGATCTTCTAATTTCCTTATAGTATTGTTTTTTATGTCTATGTCCTGTAACCATTTGGATCTTATCTTGGTAAAGGGTGTGAGGTGTTGGTCTAATCTAAGTTTCTTCCATACTAACTTCCAATTTTCCCAGCAATTTTTATCAAAGACGGAGTTTTTATCCCAATGGCCGGACTCTTTGGGTTTATCAAACAGCAGATTACTATACTCCTCTCCTGCTTTTACACCTGGTCTATTCCACTGGTCCACCACTCTATTTCTTAGCCAATACCAAACAGTTTTGATGACTGATGCTTTATAATATAATTTTAGATTGGGTAGGGCTAAGCCACCTTCTTTTGCACTTTTTTTTCATTAAGCTCCTGGCAATTTTTGACTTTTTATTTCTCCATATGAATTTATTTACAATTTTTTCTAACTCGTTAAAGTAATTCTTTGGAATTTTGATTGATAGGGCACTAAACAGATAGTTTAGTTTTGGTAGAATTGTCATTCTTATTATATTAGCTCTACCTATCCATGAGCAATTGATATTTGCTCAGTTATTTAAATCTAATTTAATTTGTGTGAGTAGTGTTTTATAATTGTTTTCAAAAAGATTGTGAGTCTGTCTTGGCAAATAGACTCCCAAATATTTTATATTGTCTGAGGTTACTTTGAATGGGATTTCTCTTTCTAGCTCTTCCTGCTGTTCCTTGCTAGACATATATAGAAAAGTTGAGGATTTATGAGGGTTTATTTTATAACCTGCAACTTTGCTAAAATTGCTAATTGTTTCCAGTAATTTTTTAGATAATTTCTTGGGATTCTCTAGGTAGACCATCATGTCATCTGCAAAGAGTGAGAGTTTTGTCTCTTCCTTCCCAATTCTAATTCCTTTAATTTCTTTTTCTTCTCTAATTGCTGCTGCTAACATTTCTAATACAATATTAAATAGTAGTGGTGATAATGGGCATCCTTGTTTCACCCCTGATCTTATTGGGAATGCCTCTAGCCTCTCCCCATTGAATATAATGCTTGTTGATGGTTTCAGATAGTTATTGCTAATTATTTTAAGGAACAGTCCATTTATTCCTATACTCTCTAGTGTTTTTAATAGGAATGGATACTGTATTTTGTCAAAAAGCTTTCTCAGCATCTATTGCTATGATCATATGATTTCTGATAGGTTTGTTGTTGATATAATTGAGTATACTAACAGTTTTCCTAATATTGAACCAACCCTGCATTCCTGGAATAAATCCTACTTGATCATAATGTATTATCCTAGTGATGACTTGTTGTAGTCATTTTGCTAAGATTTTATTTAGTATTTTTGAAATTATATTCATCAGGGAAATAGGTCTATAATTTTCTTTCTCTGTTTTACCTCTTCCTGGTTTAGGTAACAGTACCATATTGGTTTAATTGAAAGAGTTAGGCACAGTTCCATCTTTCCCTATTTTTCCAAAGAGTTTATATAGGATTGGAACCAATTGTTCCTTAAATGTTTGGTAGAATTCATCAGGCCCTGGAGATTTTTTTTTTAGGGACTTCAGTAATGGCTTGCTGAATTTCTTTTTCTGAGATAGGGTTGTTTAGATATTTAATCTCTTTTTCATTTAACCTGGGCAACTTATATTTTTCTAAATATTCATCCATTTCACTTAGATTATCAAATTTATCGGCATAGAGTTGGGCAAAATAGTTTCAAATTATTACTTTAATTTCCTCCTCATTGGTGGTGAGTTCACCTTTTTCCTTTATGATCCTAGCAATTTGGTTTTCTTCTTTCTTTTTTTAATCAAATTGACCAGAGGTTTATCAATTTTATTGGTTTTTTCATAATACCAACTTCTTTGCTTTCAATTTTATTAATTTCTCCTTTAATTTTTAAAATTTCTAATTTGGTATTTGATTGGGGATTTTTGATTTGTTCTTTCTCTAATTTTTTTAGTTGCATTTTTAGTTCATTGATTTCCTCTTCAATTTATTCATATAAGCATTTAGAGCTATAATATATCCCCTGAGAGTTGCTTTGAATGAATCCCATAGGTTTTGGTATGTTGTTTCATTATTATCATTATCTAGGATAAAATGGTTAATTCTTTCTATAATTTGTTTTTTGTTCCATTCATTTTTTAAGATGAAGTTATTCAGTTTCCAATTTACTCTGGGTCTATATCTCCTTGGCCCAGTACTGCATATGACTTTTGTTGCATTGTGATCTGAGAAAGATGTATTCACTATTTCTGCCTTTCTGCAGTTGATCATTAGGTTTTTATGTCCTAGTACATGGTCAATTTTTGTATAAGTTCCATGTACTGCAGAGAAAAAGGTATATTCCTTCCTATCCCCATTCAATTTCCTCCATAAATCTACCATATCTAATTTTTCTAACAATCTATTTACCTCCCTAATTTCTTTCTTGTTTGTTTTATGATTTGATTTATCTAGATCTGATAGCAGGAGGTTGAGGTCTCCCACTAGTAGAGTTTTGCTGTCTATGTCTTCCTCTAGTTCCTTCCGCTTCTCCACTAAGAATTTGGGTGCTGTCCCACTGGGTGCATATATATTCAATATTGAAATGACTTTATTGTCTATGGTACCTTTTAGGAGGATAAAGTTTCCTTCCTTATCTCTTTTAATGCTATCTATTTTTGCTGCTGCTTTGTTTGAGAATAGGATTGCTACTCCTGCTTTTTTTACTTTAGCTGAAGCAAAATATATTTTGCTCCAACCTTTTACCTTTACTCTATATGTATCTCTCTGCTTCAAATGAGTTTCTTGTAAGAAGCATATTGTAGGATTCTGGTTTTTAATTCACTCTGCTATTTGCTTACGTTTTAAGGGAGAGTTCATCCCATTCACATTCAAGGTTATGATTACTAATTCTTTATTGCCCTCTGTGCTATCTTCCCTCTGTTTGTATTTTTTCCCCCTTTTATCCATATTCCCCAGTCTTTTGTTTGTGAAAACCACCCCCTTCAGTGTTTTTGCCCTCCTATATCACACCCTCCCCTTTCTTTCCCTTTTCCTTTTTTTCCCTTTTCCCTTCCCTTCCTTTTGTTATTTCCCCTTATTTCCCCCCACTCCCCTTCCCTTTCTCCATCCCCCCTCCTCTTTTCCCCTTTTAATACTTGGAAGGTTAGATGTTTTATAAGTTAACTGAGTATGTGTAGGTTGACTTTAAGCCAAATCTGATGAGAAGATTCAGGTGTTTCTCCTCTGCTCCCTTTTTTCCCCACTATTAACATAGGTTTTTTGTACCTCTTAGTGTAATGAGATTTACCCCATTCAATCCCCTCCCTCCTCCCGTCTCTTTCCTGTCCCGCTTTTTAGGGCGTTAGTGTTTTTTTTTAAGATCCTTCTGTCTAAGTCATAGAAAATTCTGAGTGTCTGTCCCTTCTAGTTCTGTACATTCTGTCGAATAGAGTCAAAATTCCTGAGGGCTATTAGAGTCTTTCTCCTAAGTGGGGTTAAAGCCAGTTACATCCCATTGGATAGTAGTTTCATGGATAGGTCATGAATGTCCATCATTTCTGGCTAGGTGTATTCTCTCTGTTAGAGTTACATTTCTCAAAGTTTATGAGAATCTTTTTTTTTACCCCCATGCTGGGGTTTAGCCAATTTCAACTTACTGGATTGCATTTTTTTTTCTTTTACCACCACCCCCCCTTTTTTTAACCTTTTCATGTGTCTCTTGAACCTCCTGTTTGATGTCCAAATTTTCTGTTTAGCTCTGGTCTTTTCATCAGAAATTTTTGGAATTCTTCCATTTCATTAAATGTCCATCTTTTTCCCTGGAAGAGAAGGCTCAGCTTTGCAGGAAAGTAGATTCTTGGCTGCATTCCAAGTTCCTGTGCTCTTCCAAATATCTTGTTCCAGGCCTTTCGATCCCTTAAAGTTGATTCAGCCAGGTCCTGCATGATCCTTACTGTGGCTCTTTGATATTTAAATTGTTTCTTTCTGGCTGCTTGCAGGATTTTCTCTTTTATCTGATAGTTCTGCAGTTTGGCCACAACATTCCTTGGTGTTTTCATTTTAGGATCTTTTTCTGGTGGGGATCGATGTACTCTTTCAATAACTACTTTGCCCTCCGATTCCATGATATCCGGGCAGTTCTTTTGCTCACACACCTGGGCCTGAGGCAGAAGTAATTTGCCTTTGTTTGAGGAGAAGCCTCTGTGCAATGGAGACGTGCCCTCAGAGTTTCTCAGACCCAAGAAGCCTAGGGATGGTGTCTGCCGTTCTCCTGCACCAGAATACTTCCCCCATCCTGGTCCCGGAGCTCCAGGGGGACAGCACCAACACCAGCACCTCTGCTTCCCCGTGGACCCAAGCCCCCCTCGTCCAGCCCCACTGCCACTCTCGGGTCCCCAGACTCCCAGTTCCAATTCAGCTGCCAATCTGGCTGATCGGGGCAGATCCTCCCCCGGAGCCCAGACTCACCCGCCCGGACTCATCCAAGGCTGCTGCGGGAGACCAGTCCTGAGGTAACTGCTCTTCTGGCTTTTCTTTCTGGGTTTTCTGGATCAGAATTCTTTTAAGAGGTTTGTTTCATGTGATAGATGGGGAAGAGATCAGGAGACTTTAGAACTGTGCCTGTCTCCTCTCCGCCATCTTGGCCAGAAGTCCTCTGATTTTCTTTAAGGATCGTTTAGAAATGGAGAAATGTTAACAAATTCAGCTGATTACTTTTACTCACCTGTCATCATAACTGGCTGCTGCTTTTTGTCATCTACACAACAACCAGGACTTGGACAAACTTGGATTGATGTCATCTTGAGCTTTATTCCTTTATTTTTGACCTTGATTTATTGGGAGTGGAGGCATTGTTTTTAAAAACATGTCATGTAGGTTGTCTAAAATAAAATGCATTTAACACCCCCCCCAAAAAAGAATTAATTTCCACACTTTTTAAGTGATTTTTTCCTTACCTCACAATCCTCATCAATTCTTCTTTGTTGTTGAAGAACTCTATCACTGTCTGTACTCTTATGAGTCTGTTAGGAGTTGAAATGGAATTTGATTGTCCCGTTCTCCTCCTTCTCCTAGGCAATGGGCAGGCAACAAACATAAGATTTACCTGTAAGGAGAGGGCATAAATAAGGGTGGCACACTTACAGAGTCAAGGGGAATGTTACAGATATCAAAAAGAAAGATCCCCTAACCAAATAGCCCATATACATTCATGCAAGATGTAGAAGATGAACTGGTCCAGCTTCTCTCTCTTTTCCCCTAGAGACATCCAATGTCTTTCTGCATCCTCTGAGTCTATTTAAAAAAGTTCTCTCCAGTTCAGGTGACATGTAGAGATCACCTCTTCTGGTAAAGGAACTTCTTAGCACAACATTTTGCCAAAACTCATGTTTTCATCACAGTTCAATAAAATTCTTCAGCTTAGTACAATTTTAATTTTGCCTTACTCAATGTCATGTTGATATACACATTGCACTCTAACAAAATATACTTTCAGAATTACGTCACTTCACAAGTGAATTTACTGAAAATTGTCCGTTTAATTTGAGTGTCTGTAACACGTACATTAGATGATCATCTTAGTACAAAGAGCATCCAGCAAATGACTAATAATCTTTCCTCCTATTAAAATAATAACTCAACCATCCTTAAATAAAAAGCAATTCTCTTCCTAAAACATTTTTAAATATACCATAGGCTATTCTTCTGATAAACTCAATTGACTCACATTCCTTTCCTTAATGTAGATCTTGAAATGACTATTACACAGAATCACATCTTGAGATTACAAAAACTTCTTATGCTTCTTACCTAAATAGCCCCTTTAACATAGAAATTAAGAAGTTTAATTCTTGTCAGAATGTATAGCTAACAGCAGTTGTGGAAAGCCCACATAAATCTATATGACTATTAAACTCCAACTGACCTAAAATTTCTCTATCATATATGCTTATAAGGATTCACTATAAAGATCCAGGACATCAAAAGAAAATTCCTTTATATATGTAATTTTGATTCAGATGTCATTGTCTTGGCAAATGTCATGTGGGTAGTCTTAGGTCAGATTTAACATACTAGGTGAGACATTATCCAAATGTCACATTCAGTCCTCCTGACTTCAGGTCTGGTGCTCTATCCATTGCACCACCTACCTGCTCCAAATGTCACATTTGGGAATTCAAGTGAGATAGGGTCCAATCTCAGATTGCACTAAAAGTCTTCCCCTTCAACTTTTCATCCCCATGCACCTTCCAACTTTATTCTTCAAACATACATTGGGCTTCCTGACCCACCAGCACTTCCTTTGCCAATCATACTTGGTATCAGAAACAAAACAAAAACCAATGTAAAATCCCAGGATCTAAAACAGTAATTTTACCTAATTGGAGCTTCAAGTGAGTCCATTTTTCAAGGACTAAAAACCAATTATAGTCATGATACCATCCCAATTAATTAGAACCCTTCCCAAAATGTAAATCTTCTCTGAATGTCCTTCTTATGACTGACCCTACAGCCCCTATCTCCTACCTCATGCTCAAGGCCTTTGATATCTCTATTTTTCTTTTTTTAAAATGAGAATATACAAAAAAGTGTTAACTTCTAACCTTATGCAAAGATCAGTCGAGTTCTTCCAGCCTCTGGTACATTATAAAAACCCCTTTCACAGGCATATTCCAAAACTCAATTGAAAGGCCTGTCCCTCTGGAGGCACTCACTTCTGATCTCCAGACCTACATCTCTTTGTCTGAAATCATATCTGCTCCATTCCTACATAAATATGGAATGTTTGTTGCTGCTTGGCTAGTGATCCTTCCTTCTAGCCTACTGTATAACCTTGTCTAGGAGACTGTCCATCTTTTGCAGAATTCTCACATTATTCCCCATTATTTTTACTCCTCCCATGTTACTCAGTTGCTTGCACTTCAAAGTAAACAACCACAGTTTGGGGATATATAACAACAATAATACAAGTTGTCATATATAACTGAAACATTCTTATGCAAACAAGTCTCTACAGTAAACTTGTTTAATTATTAACCATGCTTAAAAATGTAAATTATTACTTCAGAATTCTTTCTATCTATTAGAGCATCTTAGATGACTTTAAATCATTAGTATTTGTAAATTCCAAATGTAACAGTACTAAGAGTAAACTTTAATTACTAGATCTTACAAAATAATCTTTCCATTATTACATTATACTTGAACCTACAGATCTAGCACAAGTTCCAACACATTGTTTAAAAATTTAAAGTCTAGGGCAACTATGTGGTATTGTAGATAGAGCACTGGCTCTGGAATCAGAAGGACTTGAGTTCAAATTTGACCTCAGACACTTGATAATGACCCAGTTGTGTGAGTTTGAGCCAGTTACTTAACTGCATTGCCTTGCAAAAAACAAAAAAAAAAATTCAGGGATCCCAGAAGACCCCTCATTATACCTACAAACCAATCAGTTATTACTTCCAGGCTTCGACATCAATAGAGTAAGCCCAAAAATCTTATATTACAAAAGTAGATCTCATATCTAATAAAATCTTTTCAACATCTTATTCATTAATAAGTTTCCTATCTAGGGGTTACATAATTTTAAATTTCCCAACCATTCTTTAGAGTTTCTCATACTTATTCAATACTATTAGAAAGGTATCTTGCAGTCAGGATTTGCTTTCCAATTTTCTATGCACTATCCTTCTGAGTTTCTAATTAACATGGGATTCCACAATTTTAACTTATTTAGAATTGTATATTTAATTATTAACCCATGTGAATCATAAGATTTCCATGCTCATTTCTTATTCTCTTAAAACAAAACATGGAGCAGCTAGGTGGTGCAGTGGCTACAGCACTGGCCCTGGAGTCAGGAGGATCAGGAGTTCAAATCTAGTCTCAGACACTTATAATTGCCTAAGGTGTGTGACCTTGGGCAAGTCACTTAAACCTGTTGCCTTAAATAAATATTAAAATAAAAAAACAGCAAGTTCTCTTAATTAAGGTTAATTTTATAATATCATATCTTTTATACTTTTGTTTCATGAGATTTTTTATTTCTTATCCCAAATAACCTTCTATTTTCAAAAAGAAAATGAGATTCTCTAAGAATTTTATCTTATACATATGAAAATTTCAAAACCTTAATGTAAACTTTTAACTATGCCAGGTAGTGTTATAGTTACATAGAACAAGGTTGGTATTAGATACATTTTCTTCATATTTGTATATATTATATTATAAACACACATAAACATACTCATATGTATGACATGTGTATGATATATATGGGGATATATACATATATGTATATATATATATATGTATGTATAGACAAAGCCCTGACTTATCCTCTTTCAATTTGCTTGCTCAAAGCTTTCTTTTTTCTTTTTCTTTTTTTTATGATTTTTATGGAAGGTGAAATATATATAAACATATATACATATTTTACCTTCCATAAAAATGAGATGGAAAACAAAATTTTTCATAAACTCACTGGGCCAAAAAGACCTTGAAAAAGAGATGGATCACTGGCAATGTATTCTCTGGTTTTCTCATAGCAAAGCTTTTCATTTGACATAGTAAAGAACTAGACACATTAGATGAAACCTCAATTCATTCATTGTTTGTTACACGAGACAATGTGTGAAATTCTCAGAAAGTTTTGTTTGAATCTATTCTTCTATAAAAGGTTTGTAATGACACAAAACACATTGCAATCTCATGTATATTCCCTTACTCCCTAGAACTTCAGCAAGACAGAAAATTCTGAAGACTAGATGTTTTTAAAAATCCCTTTTTATGATTATAAGCTTTTCTTTATACTTTCTTTATAATCTTATAAATTTCAAAAATTATATCCAAACCAACCTTAAATTATTTTCCTTTCAGAACCTAAAAGTTTGCAAATTCTTCCTATCTTCCTCATTGCAATTCTAGCTTCCTAATGCTCTAGTTTATAAGAACTTTCATCATCACTGTCCGATGATCTTAATATTAGAACATTAAGGAACATCAGAACATCATAATCAAAACTGTGCATTTTTACAAACCCCTTCATTCAGTTATATGTATTTTCAGAGTACTTTGTACAGATCAGCCCATAGTTATCTAATTGAGGAAACAATATTAAAGAAAGAAATTAAATTTAGATAGCAATTGGTTTCATGTCAAACATTTCATATGGGGTTTATTACTTTCCAGTCAATTCATAGCCAAAAGTTGCAAAAGTGGCACTCTAATGCTGTTTTCAAATTACCCCAATATCATGGAAGAACACATATCAATTTAGTACAAATCTGAATTAAGTAAAACCAGAAGACATTCCATAGCTACTCAATTGACTTAGACTCTAGACACTTTTACTTCTTCCATTGGTTCTTAAATCAATTTTCAAAGCTTCCCAAATCAATCTTTGTACTTATACATACAAAGTTAAACCTATTCATGCCTTCTTTCTACCAGTTTTTCACTAATTTCCATTGATATGATGTACTATAAAAACCCAATCTTCTCTATGCCTTTTCATTTTTCCTTTCAACCCTTTTATTAGTCCCTTCACAGGTCATTCAAACTCATTACTCAGACTGTACAACTTACATTTTCCCTTAATATACTGTTTAACCATTTTTCGGGCTGTATTCACTATTTCTTTTTAATTTCTGACTTCGGTATGTACTGTTAAGCTGATATACTGACATTTACAATCTTACTTTTATAACCATGTAAACCATATTGTGATACATGATTCCACTTTTCACGATACACCTTTCCATTCAAAGGTCTTAGTATTTAGCATTCCTTGATTTTAATGGTATAACCTTTAAAAAAGTAAACAGCCACTCAAAAATTCCACTCATCAGATAGCGTAAACTGAATAACTTCTCTTAGAAAGGATAGTTCTAAATCCTTTCTGGGGCCTCTTCTGCTCTTAGATTCCCCAGATGTTCCATTATGTTCTATAATGTTTTGGAAATAAAATGACTAGAAATATCAGAATCTATATTATCAACTGATGTACTTTGGAAAAGACAAAGGCCTGACTTATCCTCTTTCAATTTGCTTCCTCAAAGCTTTCTTTTTTCTTTTTCTTTTTTTATGAGGCCATGGGGTTAAGTGGTTTGCCCAAGGCTGCACAGCTAGGTAATTATTAAGTGTCTGAGGCCAGATTTGAACACGGGTACTCCTGAATCCAGGGCCAGTGCTCTATCCACTGAGCCACCTAGCCACCCCCTTCAAAGCTTTCTTAATGTAAAATAGCATTTTGCTCATGATTTATTTAATTAACATATCTTTTCCATCTGGTAATACCCACTCTTTCTATATTCCTAAGGTTATTAGATTCCTCTTTTCTGTTGGCACAACTTCAATTTGAGGGAACTGAAGAATACTGACATGCATTTTGACTGAGGAGCTAAAGCAGCTCCTTTAACCATGTTATCAGCTAATTTGTTTCCTTTAGTTTCAAAGGAATTCCCTTTTTTTGGCATCCCTTCCCAAACACTATTGCAACTTCATTTGGTAACATTTGTTTTACCAAGTCTTCATGAAACAATTCCCTCTCTCTACTATTAATTAGTCCTCTTTCTCAGTTCTTCCCTTCTAATCCTCTTTCAGGAGTCATGATAAGAGCAGACAAGAGCTGTGGAGGAAAGCAGAGCAAGGGAGGGGGGGGATTTGGCCATAGAGAGTTATGAAGCAGGGGAAACAAAACAACCAAGGGATCCCATGGGTGAAAGGGTGTGTTTGAGTCTCATTTACATAAATTCTTAAAATGTAACTCACCTAATATTGATCTGTTTCCTAAAGGGTTATATGGGGGCGTATTTGTGGAAAGTGCACTTTTACCATCTGATTTTGACTGGGGCTTTCCCATCTCAGTCCAGTAATTCCTCTCAGAGGTGAAGAGCAAATTTGTTCCTTCTTTGTATCTTGCTAGCAAATCACTGCATCTCTCAACTCGGTCTCATCAGTCTGAGTCCTTATGGATTGCAAGCCTCTACCAGCTCAACAAAGCTTCAGCCAATTTCCTCCTGTTTCTTGCCCTGAGTGTCTTGGTGCCAAGACCGAAGAAAATGAGGATCCCTGCCAGGGACACTCTCATCAGAGGAGGGTTGTTCCCCAGCTTGACTGAGGGCCATTGATAAGATTTACCTGGACATCCTGCCTGTTGGCCAAGGCTTGAGAATTCTTCTCCCTTCAGAGGGGAGTTCAGGAGTCTTCATGAACTTCCAAATTGTGTGAGATGAGGTCCACCAGAGTCAAGAATTTGGAGTCTGAGTCAGAGAGCAGAAAAGGCCTTTTATTCTTTCCCATGAGAAAGGGGTGCAGACCCCATTGCTCAAGTAGCATCAGTCAGGGAGTGCCAAAAAATGAATCTCAAAGGCATCTTTTATACTAATCCTACTCCTAACTCTAAATTCTGTCTTATCCCACCATTGGCTAAATCAATGATAAGTCAATTTTCCTAATACTACCCAACTGGTACAAAGCAAATTCAATTCTCATTATCCTAATTATTCATAACTGATCTGTATCCTATTAGAAAGTTGTAGTATTTAATTCCTTAATACCATGATTATTCATAGCTAATCTATAACCTATTAAAAGTGATGTTTTAAAAAGTCTCATTATGCATTTCCTTTGACCAAATTTGGAAGCATCCATTCAGAAAGGAAGCTAGTTCAGTTCTCCTTGTAATAACCTTATTTCTGGGAAATCATGAGTTACTAGGGAAACAAAAACAAAGAGAATAGTGTCTGCATGAGAAAACTTTACTGAAAGTCGTCTCTCACAAACCGATGTGGAGTGACTCCAACAGAACCAGAAAATACTGTACACATTAACAGAAACATTATCTTATGTTTAACTATGATGGACTTGCTCAAAGACAAATTCTAAAGGACTTGCAAGGGAAAATACCATCCATATCCGGAGAAGGAACTATGGCATTTGAATACAGACCAAAGCTTACTATTTTCAATATTTTAAGTTTGTTTTATGTATTATGTTTTTTCCCCTCTCATGGTTGTTTTCCTTGATTCTTCTTTCACAATATGATTAATACAGAACTATGTTTAAACATAGATATACATGTATAACCTATATTTGTTTGCTTTCTGTCAAGGGGAGGAAGGAAGTGAGGGAGAAGGGGAGAAAAATGTGAAACTCAAAACCTTACAAAAACAATTGTTGAAAACTATCTTTGATGTAATTGGAAAATGAAACAGGTTAAATATTTTTTTTAAAAAAACCATTGAACAATATCAAAATAACTCCAAAACTTTGAGTCTGAATATTCTTTTCATTCCAGTCATGTTTTCAAAGTCTTATGCATCATCTCTCCATCGTAGAATGTAAGCATTTATCCTTATTTTTTTCATCAATGATACTTTAATTTATTTTTCCTTTTTTTGTGTTTCTATTGAGCCCTGTCTTTGAACTTCAGACTGTTTACAGCCCTGACTTTTCTCATCACTAATGACTGGAAGTTCTCTGTTTCACCAACTCTCTACTTTCCCCTCATGGAGAATTTTACTCATTTAAGGTGGGTGGCTTATTCTTGGTTGAAAACTGGTAACTCTTGTCTTTTTGGATCTTCTAAGCTCTCTAGTTCTTTGGAGGAGGAATAGATAAATCATGTGTGATTCTGAAACTGACTTCACAGTAATTCGTTTTGGATGCTTGCAATATTTTAAATTTGACCTTGAAGTTTTGAATTGTATCTTGGATAGTCCTGTTCGTTTTCATTTGTGAGGGTTTCTTTCTGGAAATGATAGTGGACTATTTCTACTTCTAATTTGGCCTCTAGTTCTGAGGAAACCTGGAATTAAAAATATTTCCTTGAAATAAGACATCTGGTCATGGTTTTAAGGTAATCCAGTGCTTCTTAAATTCTCTTTCCTTAAGTAATTTTCAGGTTGGTATTTTTTCCTGTGAGATATTTAACAGTTTTTTCTATTTTTCAGTCTTTTGTATTTTATTATAATTCATTGTCTCATGGAGATATAACTGCTTTACCTATTATGTTTTCCATTTATTGGTAACTCTGGTAAGTTCTGTAATTCTTGGACAAATTAGAAGACTGAAAATTAGAGAAAACATAGAGATGACACAAGAGGGAGTATTCGGGGAGGGGGTAAGAAGATGGGATAGACTATGATCATTTATACATATAAAGGAATTTGCCTTGGCAACTAGAAAGGCGAACTCTTCATTTGAGACCATGACAATAGCAGAAAAAGAAGGCATGTGATTTAGATAAATTAAGGAAACGAGAGAGCTCTTGAAATATGTCGAATTATAGCTATTAGGTAAAACATGAGGTCATATTCTCAGCTGAGTGGGTGGGCATGGAGCAAACCAAATGAAAGAGTTGGAGAGGACTGAAAAGATCTGTTGAGTGGGATAAGGAGTCATGGAGATGCCCTGACACAGTGAGGAACCCCCTTAAACGATTTGACTAGATGAACAAGTTTTATGATTTTCTGTGCCTCCATTCAGCATCATATGGGGTTGGAAAGGAGATCAGCAGCTTCCTAGAAGTGGTCATCCAAGACTGGGGCTTGCAGGACTCTTTAATCCAAGGTCCTACTTCTAGATCTCTATGTCTCTATTCTCAGAAAAGCAATGGTCAGATTCATATAGGTGATATCTTAAAGTTAGGAAGCTGGGAGTTAGGTACCGCATCCCTTAGAACCAGATCTTCTGGGAGGCTAGAAGCCCTTGTAATTTACAATATTTGGTCTGGTCAGGTCCCAGCAGGATTGTAACTTCTTGTAGATGATGTGATGCAGAAAAGAGATATAAGATGGTTGGAGACCAAAACCTTTATATAAGAAGGAGAGATCAGAATCCTGGTAATGAAGTACTGTTAGTTGATAAATTATCAGACAGTCAGTCAATAAACACCAATACAGCATTTTCCATTTTCAAGGCACTGTAGCAATTCTTGGGAATGGAAAGGAAAACAGAAAATAATTATTGCTGCTTAGGAGTTCACCATCTGTTATCAAAATATGGAGATGCTTTCAGAGGAAGCAATAGATCATGGAGCTCACTCTTAACTGATCTAATAAAAGAGTGTTTAGTGTGGAGATAAATTCAAGAAAGAAATAAAATGTAAGCATCTAAGGACAATAGAATGACTAAAGAATAGTAAATATTACAGTAATACTAGCTAATATTCATGAAGTGCCTACTATGTTCCAAGAAATTTAGAAAAAATTATTCAATTTTCAGAACACTGGAAAAGGGTACTTTTTATTTTCCTCACTTTATAGTAAGAAATCTGAGGCAAATAGAGGTGTTGTGCCTTGACCAGTGTCACCCAAGCAGAAAGGGCCTGGATTTAAACTCAAGTCTTTCTGAATCCTAGCATCTTGTTCTATACATTGTGACATCTAGCTGCATCATGGTGGAAAATACCTTTATACCAGGTGAGTGCTTCAAGAGGAGATAAGAGAATAATATAATGTTCCAATCAATCATCTGGAATTGAGATGGATGAAAGAAAATGTGGAGTGAGGAGTGGGGATCATATCATTTCAAAGATCACTTGCCAGTGCTGATTCCATTCACTTCCCCTACCCACTTTTTGTTTCTAATGATTAAGGCAGAGTTAACAAGGAAATAACCAGAGGATATCATGGAGAAAATATAATCAGTTCTCACAACAATATCTATAGGGGATGAATTCACTAAGATTGATAAAATAAAAAATAAAATATTTTAAAAAGATATTTGAAGAAAGACTTGAAAGTGCAATGGAGAAGGTCATCTAGTACTGTGGATAGAGCATGCCCAGTCACAGAGTTTGAGCTCTGCTCTCAACTGCAGGAATCTGAATTGGGTCACAGTCATTCTAAGCTCATGGTCTGAGGTGTGAGGCAAGGATATGCACATCACGACAATTCCAGACATTTGTCCAGGGGATCTGGTAATTGCTGCAAGAAGACAAAGAATTTCCTCCTTATTCCTTGTTTTGGGTCAGATCACTCATGCCTCCAAGTCAAGGTCTGAGTTGTGCAGTATAATGAGAAGCCTATTGTAGGTCTGTTATGAGGACCCAGTGAAGCTCTTCACAAGTTAAATTATACTGCAGATGAGAGCTGATGGCATTTTCATATGATTAATTTTGGCTATTTTAATTTGAAAACTACTTTGTGAGAAGGAAAATAGAATGAAAATTAGTGTCCTTTTTTGCCAAAGGAAGGAAGAGGTTATATGTGTGTGTATGTTTGTATGTTTGTATGCTTGTTTCTTCAGCTGCAGTGGTCAGGTTTGAAGTGCATGAGAGACTACTACAAAGCTGAGCATTTCGGTGGAAGAATCTGGCTACTAAGATTCATAAATAATATTCCCCATAACTTCAACTTGAGAGAAAATTGTCACTGATGAAAAGTGGAAAAACATTCAAAGAAGCTCAATAACTTTGTTGAGGTTGGAAAGAGCTTCATACAATATTCAGTCCTAATTCACTGTTTAAAATTACTTCAATGAATAACTATTTTCAGTATAGTAAATATAGGGAATGCTTTACTGAACAGGTAGAATTTAATCACCCTCTTGAGAAGCCTCCTGAAATGCAAATACATCAAGGTAATCAATAGAAAAAGACCTTCATTTTGAGTTGAGACCTCATTAGACATCAGAAAAGTTATACTACTAAAAAAATTTTATAGGGGCGGCTAGGTGATGTAGCGGATAAAGCACCAGCCCTGGAGTCAGGAGTACCTGTGTTCAAATCTGTTCTCAGACACTTAATAATTACCTAGCTGTGTGGCCTTAGGCAAGCCACTTAACCCCATTTGCCTTGCAAAAACCTAAAAAAAAATTTATGTAGGTAATGAAGGAGGAAAGAAATCTAAAATCACAAGACAGAAAATTCACACTTGGAAAGAAACCTTATGAAAGAAAGTAAAAGAAGGTGCAGCAAATTTAAGCCATCTGCCAACTCTTCTTTATCATCCTAGATTTCATACTAGAATGAAAACATATCTATGTAATCACCATAGGAAGGCCCTTCAATGGAACTCAGATTTTGTTAAAAAAAACCAGAAGATTCAAACATGAGGGGAACTTCTAAATGTAATGAATGTGTCATGGCCTTCTGTTACAGATCAGTCATTAATGGCCATCAGAGACTTCACAATGAAGAGAAACCCTATGAATGTCATCAATATGGAAAGACTTTCCAATGTAACTCCAGTCTTGTTTTCCATGAGAGAATCCATCCTAGTGAGAAATGGCATGAATGTCACAAATGTGGTAAAGGTTTTTTAGTGAAAATTTAGTCCTTATTACACTTCACAGAATCCACACTGGCAAGAAACCTTATGAATGTAATCAATGTGGTAGGCTTTCAGTCTTGCTTTCAATGAGAGAATTCATACTGAAGAGAAATCATATATGTATCTTTAATGTGATAAAGTTTTTATGAACACTCATACCTTATTATATACCAGAGAATTCACACTGGAGAGAAATCTTATGATTTTAACCATTGCAAAAAATCTATTAGATGCAACTCTAATCTTGGAGAATCCACACTGGACAGAAATATTATTAAGGCTATCAATATGGACAGGATTTCATACACTCTCATCTTATTCATCATCATAGTATTCACAGTGAAGAGAAACTTTATTAATGTATTCAATGTAGAATGACTACATCAGAGAATTACCTTGGAGAGAAACCTTAAGAAAGCAATGAATTTGAAAAGACTTTCAAAGAGAGTTCCAGTCTTGCTGAATTTCAGAGAATCCGTTGAATGTCACAAATGAAGCAGATTGTTTAATGACTGTTCTAAGTTTATTGAGCATAAGAGGATCAACACTGGATAGAAACTTTGGGAAAATAAGTGGTATTGTAAAGCCTTAAAACAAAAGCCATTGTTTCATTTCCCATCAGACAAATCATCCTAGATAGAAATTTTATCACTGTAACAAGTGAAGAAAGACATTGGACTGTTTCAACATTAGAAAAATCACTTTGAAGAGAAATAGCACGTGGATTCAATGTCGGCCAACCAGAGATCATTTCTTACTTTATGAGAAAGGATTTTAAGCAAAGAGAAGTCTTAAAAATGGGCTCAAGGGGGAATTTTCTCTGGAAAAGGGAGATCAGTGGATGAAAATATCCAAATTGCAAAGAAGGTATATAGAAGCAATGATTGTGGGAAGGGCTTCAGACCTAACTTGAACGTCCATTGGAGAAATCACAATAGGGATAAAACTTAGGGGTTGAATTAACAAGGGAAGGAAGATCTCCTGCTGTAGGAGTCTTCATTTTACCTCCCAATACTTTGAACCTCATTAGACATCCCAAAATTAGTCCTGTGCACAAAGTCCTATAAATATAAAGAAATTTTCCCTGAAATGTTGTTGTCTGTCTTTGCACCTCAATATTCCATGGCATTCAAATAAAGCTTCTTCAACCATTTCTCAGCTGAGTAGGTCTCATTATTTCCTGTTGCTTGCTGGCACAAAGAGCTATTGTGTAAATATTTTGGTAGCTTTTTGATATCTATTTTAATAATGTTTTATTTTTTAAATTTTTTTTATTTATTTAAGTCAGTGGGGTTAAGTGACTTGTCCAAGGTCACAAAGCTAGGCAATTGTTAAGTGTCTGAGGCCAGATCTTAACTCAGGTCCTCTTGACTCCAGGGCTGGTACTCTATGCACTATGCCACCTAGTTGCCCCTCAATAATGGTGAGTGCTGTACATGGAGCCAACCATTCTTGAGCTAGACTTTGGTTTAATCTCTGAAGTTCATTACATGACCCTGAACAAGTCACTTAACTTATTCCAATCTGAGTTTTCCATTTGTAAAATGGGGATAATAAGAGCTTCTACCTCCCAGAGTTTCTGTGAACATTAAATGGTTGGTTGGTTCTTGTCCTTCATTATTGAAGAAGACCAAAATGATATCACTCCATTTGAGACAAATGACAGTTTGATTGTGGCTGATCAGACCAATATGAGTTCAGAATGCTCTACCACAGATTGGGCACAACTAGTCCAAGGGAACACCTGGGGTGGATACTCTAAACTCAGGGATGTCACATTTCCTTTGAGTTGCTTCAATTCTGCCCTTCTCATAGAGCACAGCCCCCTTACTGATGAGGCTGTGCCATACTGATCATTGGTACTATCAATTCTAAAGTTCTTAAGAGAGACCTTTAGGGTGTCCTGGTATTGCTTCTTCTGACTCCCTGGTGAGCACTTGCTTGTGCTGTGTGAGTTCTCCATAAAATAGTCTTTTTGGAAAGCATACACCTGCATTTTATTTTATTTTTTTTTACAAGCTTAGAGATGCTATTTATTTTGAGTTTTACAATTTTTCCCCTTAATCTTACTTTCTTCCTCCCAACCCCCACAAAAGGCAATTTGTCAGTCTTTACATTGTTTCCATGGTATACATTGATCCAAATTGAATGTGGTAGGAAATCATATCCTTAAGGAAGAAACATAAAATATAAGAGATAGCAAGACAAGACAATAAGATAACAGTTTTTTCCCCCTAAATTAAAGGTAATAGTCCTTGGACTTTGTCCAAACTCCACAGTTCTTTCTCTGGATACAGATGGTGTTCTCCATTGCAGAGCCCCAAATTGTCCCTGGTTGTTGCACTGATGGAATGAGCAAGTCCATCAAGGTTAATCATCACCCCCATGTTGCTGATAGGGTATACAGTGTTTTTCTGGTTCTGCTCCTCTCACTCAGCATCACTTCATGCAAATCCCTCCAGGCTTACCTGAATTCCCATCCCTCCTGGTTTCTAATAGAACAATAGTGTTCCATCACATACATCTACCACAGTTTGCTAAGCCATTCCCAGATTTAAGGATATTTACTTGATTTCCAATTCGTTGCCACCACAACCAGGGCTGCTATGACTACTTTTGTACAAGTGATGTTTTAACCCTTTTTCATCATCTCTTCAGGGTATAGACCCAGTAGTGGTACTGGTGGATCAAAGGCTATGCCCATTTTTGTTGCCCTTTGGGCATAATTCCAAATTTCTCTCCAGAAAGGTTGGATGAGTTCACAGCTCCACCAACAATGTATTAGTGTCCCAGATTTCCCACAACCTTTCCAACAATGATCATTATCCTTTCTGGTCACATTGGCCAGTCTGAGAGGTGTGAGTCAGTACCTCAGAGATGCTTTAATTTGCATTTCTCTAATAAGTAATGATTTAGAGCAATTTTTCATATGACTATGGATTGCTTTGGTCTCCTCATCTATAAATTGCCTTTGCATATTGTTTGACCATTCATCATTGGGGAACAGCTTTTTTTAAAAATTTGACTCAGTTCTCTGTATATTTCAGAAATGAGTCCTTTGTCAGAAATACTAGTTGTAAAAATTGTTTCCCAGTTTACTACATTTATTTTGATCTTGATTATGGTGGTTTTGTCTGTGCAAAAGCTTTTTCATTTGGGGGTGGAGCCAAGATGGCAATAAGAGAGCAACATCTCTTAGAAGCTCTCTCACAAAACTTCCAAACTAAGGACTCTAACTAAACTTTCGAGAGACAGAACCCACAGAGGGACTCAGTGAGGCAGTTCTCCTACTCAAGGTAACCTGGAAAAGAGCAGAAAGGCTCTGCTCCCCAGGTCGGAGGGGTGGCCACCAGAGTGAAAGAACTTCAGCCTCCCGGAGACAACCCCAGGGCGCTGGGAGCCACAAGCTCACAGCAGCGGGGGAGTCTCCTGAGGTGCACCCCAGGGAGCACCAGGCACAAAGTGGGGGAACAGCGAGGGACCTCTGCCAGAGCGAGCATGTGGAGCCCAGCCCTCAGGGCACACAGCAAGCAACTTGGTCTTTTGGCAGCCCATGGTCTTTCCACAGCCAACATCTGGAAACAGAAGCAGGCTGAGCTGGTAAGCAGGAGCCTCCAGGGCATGAGCCCATTGAACCTAGGGAGGGGAGTGAAGAGAGAGACTGCAGAGCTCTGTCCTCTGCCCCTGGAACAGGACTCTGGGGCTCTAAACACATTCAGATCCTGATCACAGTCTAGGCCCCCCATAGAACAACAGGGCCCCCCCCACCTCGGCCCCGTGGCAGAGGGGGGCACATATGGTCATTCACAGACCAGGAGGGAGGACAGAGCCTCACACACTGAGACCCTTGTGGGGAGTGTCCCAAAAGCTCAGGAAGCACCCCAAAACCAGGCTCAGGCTGGGAAAATGAGCAAGCAGAGAAACAAGAGGAACACCATTGAGAAATATTTTGTATATGAGCCCAAGAAGGATCAAAATACTCAGTCTGAAGATGAGGAAGCACAAGCTCCTGCATCTAAAGATTAAAAAAAAAAGCAAAAATTGGGCTCAGGCTATGACAGAGCTCAAAAAAGACTTTGAAAATCAAATGAGGGAGTTAGAAGAAAAACTTGGAAAAGAAAAGAGAGAGATGTAGGAAAAATATGAAAAGGAAGTCAGCTGAAGAAAATAGCATGCTAAAAACCAATGTAGGTCAAATGGATAAAACAGTTCAAAAAGTTACTGAGGAGAAGAATGTTTAAAAAGCAAAATTGGCCAGACGAAAAAAGAGATAAGAAAACTCTCTGAGGAAAACAAATCCTTCAGACAAAGAATGGAACTCAAGGAGATTCATTACTTCAAAACCAAAAAACCAAAAAAATGAAAAATTAGAAGAAAATGTGAAACATCTCATTGAAAAAACAACTGATATGGAAAACAGACTTAGGAAAGATAATTTAAAAATCATTGGGATACCCGAAAGTCATGATCAGGAAAAGAGCCTTGACATCATTTTCAAAGAATTACTACAGGAAAATTGCCCTGATATTCTAGAAGCAGATGGCAAAATAGAAATGGAGAGAATCCACCGATCCCCCAGAGAAAGAGATCCCAAAAAACCACCCCCTAGGAATATTATAGCCAAGTTCCAGAACTCCCAAGTCAAAGCCAGAAGGACACAGTTCAAATATCATGGAGCTGCAGTCAGGATCACACAGGACTTAGCAGCAACTACACTGGAAGCTCGTAGGGCTTGGAATATAATATACTGGAAGGCAAAAGAGTTCAGAATGCAACTGAGAATCAACTACCCAGCAAGGCTGAATGTCCTCTTCCAGGGAAAAAGATGGACTTTCAATGAACCAGGGGAATTTCAAATGTTCCTGTTGGAATGGCCAGAGCTGAACAGAAGGTTTGATCTTCAGATACAGGATTCAGGTGAAGCATGGAGATTGGAGGAGAGGGGGGAAATATGAGGGACTTAATGAGGATGAACTACCTGTATTCCTTTATAGAAAAATGACACTGATAATACTCATATGAACTTTCTCAGTTAATAGAGCAAGTAGAAGGAGCTTTTATAGTTGAAGCACAGGAGAAAGCCAAATTTGAAGATAAAATATGGTGCAAAAGTGGAGTCAATAGAAAAAAAGGGAAATGTAATGGGAGAAAGAAAAAGGAGAGGGGGGAATAGGGCCAGATATTTCATATAAAAAGATTTTTCTTTATTACAATGAGCTGTTGCAATGATATAGAAGGGGGGAAGGCGAGGGGGAATGAAGGAATCTTCGCTCTCATCAGAGGTGGTTAGGAGAGGAAACAGCACATATACTCAATGGGGTATAGGCATCTGGAGTAAGAAGGGGGGGACAGGGAGAAGGGGGGTGATGTGAGTGATGGAGGAGAGGATGGACCATAGAGGGAGAATGGTCAGGTATAACACATTTTCTTTTTTACTTTTTGCAAGGGGCTGGGATTGGATGGCCTGTCCGGGACAATAGGGCCAGGCAGATGCTGGGTCTAAGGGATGGTATGTGGGCTCAGGGCCTCTTGGCCCCAGGGCCAGGGATCTGTCTTTTGCACTACTCAGCTACCCTACAGCAGAGTCAGAATGAAAGGAGAGAGAAAATATAGTACATGGTAGTGGAGAAATACAAAAGGAGGGAGTTGCGATCAGCAATGGCAATGGTGGAAAAATATGGAAGTAACTTTTGCGATGGACTTACCATAAAGAATGCGATCCACCCATGACAGAGTTGTTGGTAAAGACTGAAGCACATTTTTTATTATTATTATTTGGGGGGGGTGCAAGGCAAATGGGGCTGGGTGGCCTGCCTGGGGCCACATAGCAGGGTGGTCTTTGGGTGTCTGAGGCCGGATTTGGACCCAGGTGCTCCTGGCTCTAGGGCCAATGCTCTGTCTGCCACCCAGCCACCCTTACTATTATTACTATTTTATTTTATTTTGGGTCTCTTTTTATTTCTTTTTTGGTTTTTGCAGGGCATTGGGGTTGGGGTGGCTTGCATGACACACGCTGGGTGATTGTTGGGTGTATGGGGCCGGATATGGGCTCAGGTACTCCTGGCTCCAGGGCTGGGGCTCTGTCCATTGCACCACCTGGCCATACCTACAATTATTACTATTAATTTTTTAATTTTAATTTTAGTTTTTTCTTTCCCCTTTACTTTATTGCTCAAGTGAGTCTATATTTTGTGGGGGGGGAGGGGGTATTCTGTTTACTCTTAAACAAGAATATTTTATTAATGTATAAAAAAATTATTTGTACAAAAAGAGAATAAATAAATATAAAGGAAAAAAGAGAATAAATAGCTAAACTAAAAAAAGCTTTTTAATTTAATGTTATAAATGGTTCAGAATACTTAGTCTAGAGTGCTTAAAATGTCTTTTATTAAGATAACTTAACAAAATGGCCCACCTCTCTCATTGTGAGAGAGAAGGGTGGGGAAATTCCAACATACAAGTTCTTTTATGCACTTTGAAAGACTTTGTTCCTGCCCCCTCATGCCAACCATAGGCTGGGGTCACAAATCTAATGGATACATTGGTTCCTATATATTTCCCCACTCTGCTCATTATACTAATGAGGAAGAACAGCTAGATCTCTTTGAGCATGTGCAAAGGAGGTCAGGACTAGGTTACTCCTAAAACTGGTTTCTTCTAATCTAGTTTGTCATTTTTGGAGTAAGATTAGATCTCTCCCAGTTTTGTGATTGATTGGGACCATTTCCTCTTTGTAATGTATTTCAAAGAGGCCCACATCCACACCCAGTGAAAACCAAGCACACCCTTCATTCCTCACATTTAATGTAATCAAAATCATCTAGTTTGTTTTTTGTGATGTTCTCCATCTCTTTGTTAAACATAGACTGCTTCACTTTCCATAGATCAAGTTTCTTCCATACTGACTTCCAATTTTCCCAGGAGTTTTTATCAAAGAAAGAGTTTTTATCCCAATATCTGGACTCTTTGTGTTTATCAAACAGCAGATAACTATAATCATTTCTTGCTATTGCACCTAGTCTATTCCACTGGTCCACCCCTCTATTTCTTAGCCAATATCAGACAGTTTTGATGACTGATGCTTTATAATATAATATATAATATATATAATAATATATAATATACATATAATATATAATTTATAATATAATATAATTTTAGATCAGCCACCTTCTTTTGCACTTTTTTCGTTGAATCCCTGGAAATTCTTGGCTTTATCTTTCTCCATATGAATTTCCTTACAATTTTTTCTAACTCATTAAAGTAATTTTTTGGAATTTTGATTGGTAGGGCACTAAACAGATAGTTTAGTTTTGGTAGAATTGTCATTTTTATTATATTAGCTCAACCTATCCATGAGCAGTTGATGTTTTCCCAGTTATTTAAATCTGATTGAATTTGTGTGAGAAGTGTTTTATATTTGTTTTCAAAAAGTTTCTGAGTCTGCCTTGGCAGGTAGACTCCCAGGTATTTTATTTTGGCTGAGGTTACTTTGAATGGGATTTCTCTTTCTAGCTTTTCCTGATGTATCTTGGTAGTCATATATAAAAAAGTTCAGGATTTATGAGGGTTTATTTTATATCCTGCAACTTTGGAAAAATTACTAATTGTTTCAAGTAGGTTTTTGGATGATTTCTTGGTGTTTATTCTTAGACCAAATTGAACACAAGCAGCAGAGAATAGATCCAATCTTTCTTGCATCTCAGCTTCATCTGTGAATAGAAGCTCATGCACCACCTTTCCCTCTACTTTGCTCTTGGTTTGAAGCCTTTTCAAGTTGAAAAATTTACCTGCAGTACAGTAGCTGACCTTGAGGCCATGTTCATCCTCAGTAGAAGGCATTTAATACTATAGTTGAAAACGTCATGGGGGGGGCACAGCTAGGTGGCGTAATGGATAAAGCACCAGCCTTGGAGTCAGGAGTACTTGGGTTCAAATCCGGTCTCAGACACTTAATAATTACCTAGCTGTGTGGCCTTGGGCAAGCCACTTAACCCCGTGGAGGGCTTGAGGACACAAGGACACAAACTTGTTTCACCCCATTGGTGACAAGGAAATCTTGAGAGCAACCTGTCTCTTACCCACTTCTTCCTATATTTCAGGAAGAAAGTTTACCAGGTTCAAATCTGCAATTATATCAGATTACTTAGAAATATAGATTTTGAAAAACTGAAGAGACCAGGTGTATAATATACAAAAGAAGATGAGTTTAGCAACAATGAATTTAATTAATCCAAAGCCCTCTACTCTGGAGGTGGGATTTATTACGTACTACAAAATATTGGAAATTGTATAAAATTATGTGGCAGAAAATAGATATGGACCAGAATTTCACATTGTAGATCAAGATTAACTCCTTAAAAATATATGAAATCTCAAAAAAGGAAACACAGAGAAGATATAGTTATAGATAATGGACGAATTGATCACCAAATGTGGAACAGAGAGGATCACAGAAAAGATAATGGCAAATTGTATGACTCAAAAACCCTAAAGCATCTAAAATTTGCAAGGAAGAAATTAAAGAATGAAAAGATTTTCAGCAAATTTCCCTCATAAGAGTCTCAATTACAAAGTAAATAAAGAAGAAATCCAAATAAAGAACAGATACAATAAATGATCAAAAGCATTCACAAACAATTTTCAAAGACAAAAGCAAATTGTCAACTTCTAGATGGGAAAAAACCTTCAGGGGAGGACTATGGGGGGTGTTTGGGTCCTGCAAGAATGTGAAGGGAGATTGTTAGTTTCTATTACAAAGACTGGGGTCCACCCATATTGATGCCTTTGGACTGGGATGTAGGGGTAAGACAAAAGACTTAGCCTCAACTTGATCCAAACCCCAGATTAAATCAACGCTGCCCCACCTAGTTCTGAATTAACCTACAGTCTGATTCCTTCTAAAAAAGAAAATCAAACAATAAACAAAAGTAATGATTTCATGTGGAAACCTCCTTTTCTGATGTGTTTGTGTATGTAAAATCATACTTACCTATAGTGCTCAATTTCTTTCATGGTTCTGAAATTTAAAATAATATCCAATAGTGATAAGTTCTCATTTTTGGCAATTTTGAAGGAATGGGAAGAAATGGCAACATTATTTTAACATAACTTTCTCTGATTTGTGTTATGGAACATTTTTTTCCTGTGGTGTTGTATATTTGTCAGTGAGGTAAGTTCTCACTGTTTCTTGGATATAATTCACTTTTTTTCCTATAATTAGATATAATGGTTGTTTTCTAATTTCTCATTATAATTAATTCTTACATGTTTTATTTTAATCTTTTAGATTTTTATAGTTAAAATAAACTTTAATATATTTTTACATTAAGAATTCTCCAAGCCAAAGTTTTGAAAGTGACCTGAATGTTTTCTGATGATTTTTTTAAAAATCAGCTTTACTTTTTCAATCTGTAGAAACTCCCCTCACTCAGATCAGCAGAACCAGTAAAACATTGTACACCCTAACAGCAACACAGAGGTGATGATCAACCTTGATTGACTTTCTCTTTCCATCAATGCAACCACCAGGGACAGTTTTGGGCTATCTTCAGTGAAGAATACCATCTGTATTCAGAGAAAGAATTGTGGACTTTGAACAAAGACCAAAGACTATTACCTTCAAATTAGAAAAAAAAAACATTATCATATTATATAACTTTGCTATCTCATACTTTATTTTTCTTCTGTAAGGATATGATTTATCTGTCATCACATTCAACTGAGATCAATGTATACCATGGAAACAATGGAAAGACTAACAGACTGCCTTCTGTGGGGGGTGGGGGGAGGGAAGCAAGAATGGGGGAAAAATTGTAAAACTCAAAATAAATAAAATCTTTCTAAAAAATAAAATGAAAGTCCCCTTGCTCCTCTTGTGCCTAATTCAGAAACTAATTGTGTGGGACAATTGCCACTTAAATAAAATTCAGAGATCTCTCAAGGTATGAAGAGAAACCTTTCCCAATCAATTAGAGATTGAGGCAAAAGCAAAAGACCGAAGAATCACATTTATCCTAACTCAATGCCCCCCCCCCCCACTGATCCACTTAATGAGGAATTTGTTCTTCACAATCTGGTAAATTAATCAAAGGAAAAAAGCATAAAATTAAACCCTAAACCAGATTATCTCTTCAGACCCAGGAATTGAATGGACATCCAGACTTTCAACAGATAAGGTGGGGTCAGTTGACCTGCCAATATCCTAGAAGTTGCTTTGTCAAGGGAGGAGGGGCACATAGTTAACTAGTCTCCAATCTATAATATTCTACTGAAGAAATCTCAGACTTTATCCCACTCAATCCCTCCTCTTTTATTTTGATGAGATTTCTTCAAATTTCTGAGTAGGTTCTTAAATCTAGATAACAACTCCCTGATCACCTCCTTACTTCCCAGGGACCCTTTTAGATAAGCCCTATAATCACCATGATAATAGGTACATTTCCAAAGTTACTGCACCTCTTTCCACTGCAAGTTTTTATAACCAAAGTCTTTAGAAAAGTCTTCCTGCCTCCAAAATTGATAAAAATAAATTCCTGATATTGTACTATTGGACCAACCCCAAGAATAGCTACTATACCCAGTGATGTTCCTTAAATTATTTTTCTTGCAAATGGCTATTTCCACACTTTCCTTGCAAGTCCATACCAACTCATAATCAGAGTTTCTCTTAACAAGTCCTCCAGGGTACCATCATTAATCTCACATGAGTTGGAGGCCACCTATTTCTAAGTTGTACAGTCCAGAATATATGTGCCCCGCTTCTGGGCATGTGCAGACATTTGCTACTCCCCAGGCAAATATCCTGGCCAGTCAGTTATAAACAACAGTCATCCTGTACTGACTCAGGCATATGTCACTGGTGTTTCTCTTCTCTGGATCAGAATACTGGACCACAGTGCACCTCTGACCAGCAGCTTAGAATCTAGGTCAGACTCTGGGGTACTGCCACCCAAGACCAATTCTCAAACTGCTGTGATCTACCACACCAAAAGAATGGGCACTGACTTCTGTCAGCTAGACTCTCCTCCCACCTTGGCCAATACCAGACTGTCTAAATCACAGATAGGACTCTCCATAGATAGGATATACAGACTTATGGAGATATAATCATGCCACCCAATAATCTCTCTTTCTCTCTCAATGGAACATTTTCACCCTGCCTCCCCTCCTCATTTCCATAAGGAAAAGGCCACAAGTAGGAGTGTCACACTTACAGAGTCAAGGGGGAAGTTACAGAAAAACAGTATACACATAGGTGAGAGATGGTGGAGATGAACTGGTCCAGTGTCTCTTCTCTCTTCTCCTTTTCTTCTCTCATGTTTCCATCACAAAACAATGAAATTCTGGAGCTTATTACAATGTACATTTTGCCTTATTGCCATATTGACACACATACTTCACTTTTAACACAAACTCCCATTAATGTTTTACTACATGAACAAACTCCCAATGAGAATGATCACATTGACTCAAGGTTGTAAGATATACATTCAGTCATCTTTCTTCTAAAAGTACCCAACATCTAGTTTAAAAGAAAATAATTTTAACCTTTGTTCTCATTACAATGACTCAAACATCCTTAACCAAAATTATTTTTTTCCCCAAATATTCCCACATTTTCCTTTTCCTGGTGTACTTAGCTAACTCACATTCCTTTCCTTAAACTAGACCTTGAAACTGCAATTATCCTAAGAATTTCCCATTCTTCTCCTTACCTAAATATCCCCTCTAACACAAAAACTAAGGAAACATAATTCCTATCTTAGCATGTAGCTGATAGCAGGTGTCAGAGTCAGACACCTAACCTATCTCTGTCTATTAGACCCAATTTACATAAAACTTCTTTTTCATGTTTGCTTAGTAACTAACTATAAAGATCCAGGACATTAAAGGAAAATTCCTTGACAGATATAAGTATTGAATGTCAGTGTCCAGGCAGAGGTCACATGGGTAAGTCAAATGTCTTAAGCCAAATTTATTCTTCCAGGTGAGATATTATCCAAATGTCATTTTGGGGAAATCAAGTCAAAGGGGTCCAACCTCAGCCATACTGAGAAGCCACCGCTTCTGCTGCCCATTCCCTGTCTCCTGACATCTTTAGTCCATTGACTTCCTTGGCTCCAAGAACATGACATTTATCCAGTAGCAATTCCTTTTGTTGACCATGCTGGTATCTGATATAAGAGAAAATTGATTAAAAGTCCCGTGACCTAAAATAGTTGTTTTATCTAGTTAGAACTTCCAGGGAATATAATTCACTAAATTCCAATTATAATCTTAATGGAGTCCCAATTAATGAAACTCCTACCTAAAGCTCTGAATATCCTTCCTGGGTCTTTTCCCAAAACCAGGAATTCTAACTATGACTGGCCCTACAGGCCTCATCTCCTACCTCTTACTAGAGACATCCCTTTGTCTGAAATCATATCTACTCTATCTCTATATAAAGATGGTGTATCAGATTCCCCTTGGCTAGTGAAACCTCCTTCCAGTCTGTTGTATCTTACAACTGCAGGGATCCAGCCTCCATGGGGTCCTGGGAACCTGACAGAAGGGATAGAGTCGGGAAAATGAGTTGAGTCAACAAGTGGGTATAGGCAGGAGCAGGTTGACTGACTGTCAGCTGCTTAGATTTATTTTTATAGTTTCAGAATCATATGAAACAAGCAAACTAAAATCATTTCCTTGGTTACAAAAGTATACAATTTTCTTCATTAATCATATAGTTCATATGGTTACAAGTTTGATCATGTAGTGGTTACAAGTGTGATTATCAATCATGTAATTAATTTTCTTGTCCCTGCTCAGACCGTGATGACCTCAACCCTAGTTTGTTGCTGCATAGTAAAGTTATTAATTAAACAGAACCTTCCTTATAATAATCTTTGATATAATTTGTTTAATCGAATGCTTCTATGTTTTTGTACCACATATGTAATATTTTCCGATATAATCCCTTGACAACCTATAGTGAGGGTAGTGATGTTTGTCCACCCATCCATTGACTCCTTCAATAACTAATTTTCCTTTCAGCCCTTGTTTGTGGATGCTATGGTTTCTATGACTTTTTATTCTTTCCCAATAAACTAAGGCTGTTAGAGTTCACATATTGGTTACCTATACTAACTATTCTCTCACCATCTTTATCATATATTCCTGTGTATGATAAGGGGGGCAAAACTGTTAATTTCCCAGGAATTCTATCTGACCCGTCTTGTATCTGGTTTCCCTGTATATATTCTGATATCTCCCTGGAACTCCCAGTGCTGTATCTTCCAAAGATTTCATAATGTTGAAGCCTTTTGTATGTCTCAGGGACAGGCAATCCTGTTAAATTTGGACAGAGTTCACAATCTGTTTTATTCAAGGAATTTCTCTGAAATCCTTCCTTTATAGTCATTCCACTATTATGATGAGTAAGTTTTGCAATCAATAATAGACCTATAAATATGGGTATACATGGAATCCCTATATATATTGAAGAAGGAAATGTTGTTCCATCAGGCAGTGTGACTGCCTTGAGTCTTCTGCCTCGAATGTGTCAAACAGCTTAGAGACCCTGGCTCCCAACATACAACAAATGCTTCCTTTGTCTAGAAGATTGCACAGAAAAATCTCAAATTATCTTATTTATCTTTCTCACATTACATGCTTTTGCTTCAAATCAAACAACCACCACTTTGGAATATACATATAAATCTAAAATGTTCCCCTTCACATATATAGTTAGAAACTTCTATACATAAACTTGTTTAGCTACTAGCCATCCTCAATATACAAATGGTTATTTTTGTTTTGGCAAGGCAATTGGGGTTAAGTGACTTATCTAAGGTCACACAGCTAGATAGTCATTAAGTGAGGCCTGATTTGAACTCAAGTCTCCTGACTCCAGGGCCAGTGCTCTATCCACTTCACCACTTAGCCACCCCTAACATACAAATTACTTTTCAGAACTCTTTAAAACCATTAGAACACCTTAGGTAGCTCTAAAGTTCCAGCATGCATGATTAATTTCAATATAACAGAACGGTAATAAGAGTAACAGAGTAACCCACAAATTATTAGATTGAACAAAGCAATCCTTACATTAATACATTATTCATGAACCCACAGATCTATCCCAGAAAGCGTCATACTTTTCATATTTTCCTTATTGCTCTTCAAAGCAATCACACATTAATCCCAGGTTTTAACAATATAATATTTAAATGACATTCACAAGAGATAACTAAATAGTGTATCTTTGCAGATACAAAAGAATATCATATAACTGATCTTATTCATCAATGTTACCTTACAGTGGGACCTACACAATTGTCATTTATTCAGAGCCCCCAATCAGCTGTCTGCAGTCACCAAGAGAGAAGTCCATATTCTTGACTACTTTAGAATTAAACATACATTGTTCATATGCATTAATCATAAGATTCTTACGTAAACATCTCATTCCCCTTGGAACAAGAGCAAAATGAATATCCCATAATCTTTACACTTTTGTCTCTTTACCTAAATTCTCAGAATCCAATTTCACACTTGATACATTTGAAACCTCTATCAATAACAGCTAAATTTACCAACAGTTTAGTGTTAAAACTTTAGCATACCTTATACAGAGAATCCAGCACTCACATTCCAAAAGCTCTAGCCAAAATAAAAATACAATTGCATTTTTAGCATTATTAGGCTTAACATTTAAACAAATTAAAGCTTTTTCCCAAAAGAAATCAGTAAACATCTCTGATGACATAGGTATTTCTCTTCCTAGTTAACCCAATACCACTTTTCTTTAACCCAAAGGTATTATGATTAAAGTTTACAATAAAGTTTAAAATCCCAAACCACTTAACTCCTTGTAAAAGGTATATAAATTGTTAAAATAGTTTAATCCCAAACTAATTTAACAATCTAGGTTATTTAATTCCTCCCATTCTGTACAAATATTTTCGGAATATTACAACACTAATATCCCTCTTTTAAAACCCTCAATGTGCTTCCCAAAACTCTAGTTGAGAAACCTTAAACAGGGAGAGTCATTACTTTAAGGCCATATGGCCAGAGCAGATATTCATTAAACATGATTTCCTTTCAATAAATGTGTCTCACCCAACCCAGAAAGCATAAGGATAGGAAATCTTCCCTCCTCTAACTTCTCACTCTTTCCCTTAAAGGTTGCAATCTTGTGGTGCCTTTGGCATTAGTGGGTAGAAGACAGACTTGTTACTATATTATATTCTTATTGTGTTGTAATCAAACACACCTTGAGTGTGCATTGGAGAAATCTTGCCGGAGATAAAACTTATGGATAACATTCTCAAAGTTAGCCCTCTTGCTCTATTACAGATCTCATTCAATTTTCCATTTTAAGAGAACTCACTAATCATGCCAAATTTCACAGTGTGAATAAACCCCTAAAATGTCAGGGTTTCCCCATGAAATTCTGATGTTTCCCATTACTCTTCAATAATAATCCTTTGAAATCTCATATTGTCATTTCCTCAGCTATTCACCAATTGGTGAGTACTCAACTTTGTTTCTTTGGTGACACAAAAAGTTCAGTAATCAGTATTTGTAACTGACTGCAATTAGTCTAAAGATTTAAATCCCAACTGGATAAAACTATTTTCTATGTAAAATTGTTTGGCAAATATTTAGTTGAATTGATGTCATTTGATTGGCAGCAAGGTTTTGTTTCAAATCTGTTTTGTGAAAACAATAAAGCTGTAATAGTGCTTTTGTGTGTCAGGTTTATCTTTGTGATTTTGGGAGTTATTTATAGGAACTATTGTTAATTTACAAAATGATAACTTAGAGGATGATGAAATTGTATTCTTCAGAAATCAATTCCTCCTTTTTAAATAATCAATTAATTTTTATTTTTTGCAGTTACATGTAAAGATAATTTTCAATATTCATCCTTTGTAAGCTTTTGAGTTCCACATTTGCCTATCACCCTCCCTTCTCTGTGGCACTGAGCAATCTGATAGACCTTGTATCTGTACAATCATATTAAAAACATTTCCTCATTGATGATGATGTTTGTCCTTCTTTCTTGAAGAAGACCATGACATTGGGGAGGTGATGCCATGACAAGAATGGGATTTGAGTGGGGGCGGGGCGGTTGCTATGCTAAGTCACCAACCTCACTCTAAGCTGATTCAGGAAACAGAATGTGTTTTTCAATTGGAAAGGCATTTAGTTCAGTGGGAAATAAGGGAATACAGTGAGTATGACTGATAACAGTTTGAGAAGGAAAATATTGTTAAGGAAGAAAGAGTTTAAAAAAGAATGATAAAAATACAGAGCCCCTTGGAGATATTACAAATTTGGTTCCAGAGCAGTGAAGTAAAGTGAAGGCTTTATAAAGTAAGTCACAAGAGGCAGCTAGGTGGTTCAGTGTAGAGCCCTGGAGTCAAGAGTATCTGACTTCAAATCCAGTCTCAGACAATAATAATTATCTAGCTGTGTGACCTTGGGCAAAGTCACTTCACCCCATTGCCTTACCAAAATTTAAAAAATTTCAGAAAGTAAAGTAAGTCACAAGATTATTTTTGTTTTCCAGTGCATAGCAAATTTATATTAATACTCCACTGAAGTTTATCAAATTAATACTACTATTCTGTCTTTTAAAAGTCCAATAAATATTTTTTAATTGAAAATGTTTTATTGGAGCAGCTGGGTGGTGCAGTAGATAGAGCCGCAGCACTGGAGTCAGGAGAAGCTGAGTGCAAATCTGCCCTCAGACACTTAAAAATAACCTAGCTGTATGACCTTGGGCAAGTCACTAAACCTCATTGACATAAATAAACAAATAATTTTTAAATACTTTCTTGTTGGGATAGCTAGGTGGTGTAATGGATAGAGCACCAGCACTCGAGTCAGGAGTACCTCAGTTCCAATCCGACCTTAGACACTTAATAATTACCTAGCTGTGTGGCCTTGGACAAGCCACTTAACCCCATTTGCCTTGCAAAAACATTTAAAAATACTTTATTCCTAAATAAAATCTCTTAAACATATTTCTTTATTAGTCTTTGTGAAAGAATTTTAAGTAAAGGGTGAAAACCCATGAGGAAGAAAGAAACAACATAAAAGTAGTTTTAAAAGTGGAGCATACCATGTCTTGGTCAACAGCCAATCTATTGATTTTTGTCTAGGTATAAAAAGGCATTTTCCATCACAAATTTTTAGAATCGGCTTTCATCATTGAATTGCTTAGTAGAGCCAAGTCTATCACAGCTTATCTCTACAAAATTATCAGGTTGGCTAAAATGAAAGAAAAGGAAAATGATCAACTTTGGCAAGGATTTGGGAAAATTGGGACATTAATGTATTTTTGGAGTTGTGAACTGATTCAACCATTGTGGAGGGAGAAATCAAGTGTAACTTTGATCTGAGCTTTCCGGGAATTCATGATCTTCTTACTGGTGGAGGTTTTTGCCTTATGCTGACAGCATCTCACAAACTTTTTTTTGAAAATTTTATACTTAAATCAATGGGGTTAAATGATTTGCCCAAGCTGCATACAGCCAGGCAATTATTAAGTGTCTGAGGGGAGATGTGAACTCAGTATTTGCTGACTCCAGGGCCAGGGCTCCATCCCCTGCACCACCTAGCTGCCCCTCACAACTCATCATAGAATTTTATTGATCTATATTTCTGACAGTTCTCATTTTTCCTCCAGAAATCCTCACATCTTTTTGAGAGAACACATCACTTTCCTTCTTCTAAAGAGATTAGCATTCCATAGAAGAATATTTCTAAATTTTATTTCAACTGAAAATAACAATTGATTTTTCCAATATTCCCTTGGACTTTTCAAGATTATAGTTCCCTGTGCTGGCGCTGCTTCTTGTAAAGGGTGTGACCTTTGGGCAATTCCCTCTCTTTGCTTCAGTTTCCTTCTGTACATTGATGAGCATTGGCCTGGAACAATTCTGAAGCCTATTTCAACTCTGAGTCCCCTACATGTGGATGTTTCAGGAGGTGGTACCATTCAAGGATGTGGCTGTGGACTTCACCCCAGGTGAGTGGGATCTGTTGGTAGATGCCATGCTGGACCATGGTCAAAACTTCCTCTTCCTGGGTAAAGACCATTCACCAGATAACTGGGAATCTGTCATTAAAAAGAGTGTCCTCAACTGTCTTCCTAGGAGAAGTTTTAGTCCTTGGATCACATCAAAGAAAGTCCAAAGTGAGGGCCTCCTACATCCAGGAGACCACGTTCTCTACCTAAAGTTCGTAGGAGAGACCTTTGTGTCATGTGACAGGGAGCTAGACAAAAGTCTACAAAGTCTTCAAACATTGATCCTGCAGGTTCTCCTTGAGGATGGGCAGTGAGTGGTACCCCTTCCTCTTTGGGAAGTGTTTGGTCATTATAATGCTCTTTTTGTTAACAGGGAAAAAAATGTAACTCACTGCTCTTTGTGTTAACCATAGAGTTCTAGTATAACAAGGGTGTCCTTGTTCTTCCTTCATTCACCTCCATGTCCAGTAGAGAAGCAGGGAAAGACAGGAAAGGGAGTAAGTCTTTCTAGACATCAGTTGGGAGTCAGACCCTGTACTAAGAATTTTCTTCATGCATATTATCTCCCTTGATCCTCATCATTGCCTTTTGGTTTGGGTTTCTATTTTTATCCCATTTTATAATTGAGGAGACTAAGGCAAATAGATTAAGGCAGTTATTCATGGGTTGTAACAGT
The DNA here is from genome assembly GCF_037893015.1 of Macrotis lagotis. NCBI lineage: Eukaryota > Metazoa > Chordata > Mammalia > Peramelemorphia > Peramelidae > Macrotis > Macrotis lagotis. Next base: position 931,960,112 of record NC_133658.1, on the reverse strand, counting down.
CTGAGGTCAGGCATTCCTGATTCCATCCCAGTCTGCTCCTGTCCCCTTGCAATGTCTCTAATTTCTAGGCAATGGAAGCTATGGACATCCTTCTATGAAGGAGGCAAGCAAAGTTGGAATTTTCTGATTCCAAATTACTTGCAGTAATGTGACCCGGTTATACATCAGTACAAGCCTGATCCTCTGAAAGCATGAGGCTGTCAGGGATCCCAGAATTTGATGAGAAAGATATCAAGGATAAAATGTCTATTTATAGACGAAGTTGTAATCCATCAAGACAATGTGAGCAGACAATGTTAAAGAAGACTATAAGAGCCTTAAGGGAACAGATCCTTTGGTACTTTAGAAAAGCCCAGGTGAGTGTTCTAGTCAGGAGCACTAGCCAGGGAAACCCAAGCTGGTGCTTGGTGGGAACTGGAGTGTTCCATTCATGGTGCAGAACAGTGGCCTCTGCCCCACTGCATCCTAGGCTATGTGGAGGGGGAGCCCAGTTAAAGAAGACTAGAAGGGGAAAAGTAGGCCAGAAGATGAAGAGCTCGTAGAGCCCACCACACAATTTTGGTTTTTGTCTTGGCCCCTGTGGAATGGGATAAGTAGGCAGTGCCATAGCCAGGCAAAGAAATTTAGGAGGATGGACTAAACTGTTGGTCGAGGATGGACTGTACTGGGAAGAGACTTGAGCCAGTTCTTGTAATACCTCAAAGGTGAGGTTATTTGGACCCCCAAGCAAAAAAAGGGACAATGTTGGTGGAGCAAGGGAAGTGTTTGAGTCAGTTTACAAAGGTGGAATCCCCTGCTTCAATGTTGGGGTAGGGGTGTGGTTGTGATAATGAGGAGTGGCTGACATCCAGTTTGGCTCATGAATGAGTGTGAGGTTTTTGTCCTGCATCGTAGTAGCAAAGCAAGATTATGGGAGCAGGGTGGTGGGTGAGAAAGAAGTGCCAGGGAGGGCCAGGGGAGAGCAACATCCAAGAAACTTAGAGAAAAGAATAAAGTATCAAGGAAAAGTGAATGACTGACAGTATTCAAGGCTGCAAAAAGGTCAATGGCATAATATCTAAGCATCAGAATAAATTATAAGAAATGTGGATCTAACTGAAAATTACTTCAGGACATGTAAAAAAGAGGAAATTTATTTCTCAGACTATCATAAGATTTACAAAGAATGGCTATGGGATAGAGCACCAAACTAGTCCATTCAGAACAGTTTGGCAAATAACTGAACAAAGGCATTGCTGTCAACCAAATGCTCTTCGTGCAAAGGAAAGTCAAATGGAGAACATCTGTCCAGTGTGGTGGCCAGAGCACACTCTGTCACCAGGCTGGAGTTCTACTCTCTGGTGCTGAGATTTGGGTCGGGTCACTCGGCCATTCAGAACTCATGACCCAAAGCGTGACTATAATGATGACGTGGCTCTGCACTTGTCTCAGGTTTGTTGTGAAGATCCAAAGCTATTGTGTGTGGAACTTTTTTGTTCATTAAATAGTCTGATAAGCATAAGCTTATAGCATTTTCAAATGATTGATGATTCACATTTAAGTTGGAAGACTTTTTATTTTGACTGGGGAAACTGAAGGTTAGTTGATTCACTTTATGCCAGGAGAAAGAGCATACCCTCATACATATATGTGTGTATGTGGTTCTTTCGTTCAGATGCAGAGACCAAGTGTGACCAGATGAGAGTATATCTGAAAATGACCTTGTGGAATGACATTCCTGCTTATGGTGAAGACAGGACTCATGTTGGTAACCATGAGCTTGTCCCCACTGCAGAGAAACAGGATGAACATATTCAATAGAGAAAGACTTGTGAAGAAGCTACAGTTTCAGTGAACATTGAAAAATCTGTACTGAAGAGAAACCTTACGAGTGTAATCAGTGTAGAAAGACTTTGATTCTCCACTGCAGTCTTACTGAGAAACCTTAGAAATGTGATCAATATGAAAAGGCTTTACGATGCCCACCCAACTATGTAGGGATCAGAAAATCCATCCTGCAGTCAATCTTTTGAATGGAATCAATTTGGAACATCTTACCCCGTGTCTGAGAATGGACACTGGTGAGAAACCGGAGAAGAATCCATGACATTCTCAAGCTTTTAATATACACTTTCATGTTACAGGACATCAGAGAATCCACACGGCAGAGAATCCTGATGAGTGTGGTGAATAAGGTAAAGCTTTTCCTAAACACTCTCCCCTTTCCCAATAACTGTGACAAATGAAAAGTTCCAGAGACAGCTGCTGGGTATTCTTTTTATTCACTGATAACGAACAATGCAACAAAAAATATTATTTTTTTTAGGTTTTTGCAAGGCAATGGAGTCAAGTGACTTTCCCAAGGCCACACAGCCAGGTCATTATTCAGTGTCTCGGGCCGGATTTGAACTCAGGCCCTCCTGACTCCAGTGTCCCTGCGCCATCCACTGTGCCACCTAGCGCCCCTAGAAACCATTTGTAATTCGCAATATTTTAGACACAAAAAGTTCAACCAGAGGAAATATTAGAGTAAAATGAATATTGTGGCTTTCAAATGTGACCGGAAATGATCGCCCCGATCGCCTTCAGTTCCCCCCCGCCTGGATGGGGTGCAGTGGCCGCACCCCGAAACCCGCGCGGGTTTCTCAGGGTTCTCGGGTTTCCACAGACGCCGCTTCTGGGCACGTTTTCCCCCATTTGGCCCCGTTCTGCCTCCCTCTGAGAGGTCAAAGGTCGGCGCCCCCCCCGCAGCCGCAGCTCCCCTTCCCCCGAGTCCCGGACAATGACCGTGACTTCTAGAGGGCCCCCCCCCCCCGGGGCCCCGGGCTGAGCCCCAACTAGAAGCCCCCCCCAGGCGGGAGCATATGGGTGAGGGAGGGGAGCTGTGGGGGATTGGTGGGGGAGGGGCACATGTTATCTGAGGGGCGGAGCCTGCAGCAGGGTGGGGGAGGGGTTCTGCGTGGGATTGGTGGGGGAAGGAGACGTGTTATCTGAGGGGCGGAGCCTGCGGCGGGGTGGGGGAGGGGCATTGTGGGGGATTGGTGGGGGAGGGACACGTCTTATCTGAGTGGCGGAGCCTGCAGCAGGGAGGGGGAGGGGTTCTGCGGGGGATTGGTGGGGGAGGGGCACGTGTTATCTGAGGGGCGGAGTCTCTGGCGGGGCGGGGGAGGGGCACTGCAGGGGATTGGTGGGGGAGGGTCAGATGGGCTCTGAGGGGCGGAGCCTGTGCCAGGGTGGGGCGAGGGGCAGGTGGGCTCTAGGGGGCGGAGCCTGCAGCAATGCGGGGGCGCAGAGGAGGCGGCTCCGGGGGTGCTCGGAGACCCCCGCCAGTGGGGAGCGGAGCCGGAAGCCGGGCGATGCGGAGCCTCCGCCCTCTGCCCTCGGGCCCGGGGTCTTGGGGTGCGGGCTCACGTGAGTCGGGGCCCCACTTCCTGGTGCCCGGGGTGACCACGTGCTGAGCCGCCCCCCAGCCCGGGCCTGGGCCCCCCCAGGGGCTGGTTCCCCGATGGGCCTGGGGGGCCGCAGGCACTGTGGGGTGCAGGCAGCGTGTCCCTTTGTGTCTGTGAGTACATGTATGTGAGTGCATGTGTGTCTCGGTGTGTTTGTGTGTATTAGTGTGTTTGTGTGTCTGTGTGAGTGCATTTGTCTGTCCATCTCTGTGTGTGTATTTGTGTGTGTCTGTGTTTGTGTATGTGAGTATATGTGTGTGCATCTGTCTGTGTTTTGTGTGTGTTTGCATGTGTGAGTGCATGTGTGCGCGTGTGTGTCTGTTTGTGTGTGAGTGCATGTGTGTGCATGTGTGTGTATGTTTGCATGTGTGCCTGCATGTTTGTGTGTGAGTGCATGTGTGCTACTGTCTGTGTCTGTGTCTGACTCTCTTGGGGGGATGGAAAGCCCCCGGGGACAATGGGGGAGCCCTGGAGCCTCTGAGCAGCCTCATCCCCTCTGGAGTCCACCTCCCCCTCTGCCTCCCCGCGGGGAGGGGAGATAAAGGGGAGACTTGGCCCCACCTGCTGCCCCTTCCTGACCATGGAGCCCCTCCCCAAGGGCAAGGTTAGCGTCTCTCTCTGCCCCTTGTGGAGTCTCACCCTCTGGCACTCCCTCTAGCTCTACCCCCTGCCCAGGAAGACAAGGACAGACCTCGGTCCCTCTGGATCCTCCCTCCCCAGCACAGGCTGCAGAGGACCCAGGCCTGGCCAAGGAAGGTTCCAGAAGCTCGAGAGAATGGCCCCTGGAGGGCGCAGCCCCCCACCCCAGGTGAGTGCCCTCCCATCCCAGGTTTAAACAAGACCAGCCACAGAGCACCTTGTCTAGGAGACTGGCAGAACCTTGGTGAAGGGCCCTTTCCTTACAAGAGAGGAGAGGAGGTCCAGGAGCAACCTTGCCCTGGTCTCCCCTTCTGTTTGCTTTGGTTGCAAGGACTTAGACAGTTTTGTATCACCCCCTCCCCCTCCCCAGGAAGGGTCAGAGTCTGGTAAAAGTTGGACATGGTCATTTCTGTTCCACATATTTCCATATTAGTTGTGTTGTGGAAGAGGAATTAGGACTAAGGGGAAAAACAGTGAGGCAGAAAGGAAACCCAAAAAGGAACCTTGTGGAGCATAAACATGGGCGGCTTTGCTCTGCCAGCAGGGTCCACAGTGGTTTCCTCTCAATGTGGATGGCCTTGTCCACAGCAGGTCTCTCAGGACCATCCTTGGTCACTGGACAGCTGAGAGGAGCCGCCTCCATCCTCCTGGACCATTTCAGGATGTGGTTATTCATGGGCACAGTGTTCATTTGGTTCTGCTCCCTTCACTTGGTATCCACCTGTGCAAGTCTTTGCAACTTCTCCAAAGTCTGGCCACTCATGATTTCTTACAGAACTGTAATGCTCCACAACATTCGTGCACCATACCTTGTCCAGCCATTCCCCAGGGGATGGGCATCCTCATAATTTCCAGTTCTTTGCCACTGCAAAAAGAGCTGCTATAAATGTTTTTGAACATGTGAATTTTTTCCATTTTTAGTGATTTCTTCTGGATATAGGCCTAGTATTGATGGTTCAAAGTTATGAACACTTTTATTGCTAGTTCTAGTTTGTTCTCCTGAATGATTGAATCAGTTCAGACCACCAACAATGCCCTGATGTCCCAATTATCCCTCATCCTCTCCTGCATTGATCATTTTCCTTTTTTGTCATGTTGCTCAATCTGATAGAAGTAAGGGGATACCTCAGAGTAGTTTTAATTTGCATTTCTCTAATCAATAACTATCTGGAATTACTTATTTCAAAAATGAAAATGGGAACTCACCACCAGTGGGGAGTAAATTAAAGAGATAATTCAGAGCTATATTGCTCATCTTTATGACACTCAAATTGACAACCTGTGTGGATTGCATGAATATTTACGAAGATACAAATTACGCAGATTTAAAAAAGGAAATAAAATACTTAAATAACCCCAATTCAGAAACAGAAATGGAAGAATTCATCAATAAAAGTTCCTCAGAAAAGTCTCCAGGTTAGGAAGGATTTATTTACTCATTTAATTTATGAGTGTATTTTTTTCTGTTTTTAAAGATTTTATTTGAGTTTTATAAGTTTTCCCCCAATCTTACTTCCCTCCCCCACCCATCCACAGAAAGCAATCTTTCAGTCTTTACTTTGTTTCCATGTTGTACATTGACCCAAATTGAGTGTGGTGAGATAGAAATCATATCCTTAAGGAAGAAATATAGTATAGTAGATAACAAAATCAGAAAATAAGATATCTGTTTTTATTTTCTAAATTAAAGGGAATAGTCCTTGAACTTTATTCAAACTCCACGGTTCTTTCTCTGGATACAGATGGTATTCTCTATTGCAGACAGCCCCAAATTGTCCCTGATTGTTGCAATAATGGAACGAGCGAGTCTATCAAGGTTTATAATCACCCTCTGTCATGTGCGGTATTTTTCTGGTTCTGCACATCTCACTCAGCCTCAGTTCATGCAAATCCCTCCAGGCTCCCCAGAGTTGACATCTCCTGGTTTCTAGTAGAACAATAGTATTGTATGACATACATATAGCAAAGTTTGCTAAGCCATTCCCTAATTCAAGGACATTTACTTGATTTCTAATTCTTTGCTACCACAAACAGGGCTGCTATGAATATTTCTGTACAAGTGGTATTTTTCCCTTTTTTCATCATCTCTTCATGATATATTCCCAGTACTGTTATTGCTGCATCAAAGGTTATGCTCATTTTTGTTGCCCTTTAGTGTAGTTCCAAATTTTTCTCCAGAAAGTTTGGATGAGTTCACAGCTCCACCAACAGTGTAATAGTGTTCAAGAAGGATTTATAAGTGAATTCCACCAAATATTTAAGGGACAATTAATTCCAATTCTATATAAACTATTTTAAAAATAGTAGGAATTGGGTGGCTAGGTGGCACAGTGGATAAAGCACTGGCCCTGGAGTCAGGAGTACCTGCGTTCAAATCTGGTCTCAGACACTTAATAATTACCTAGCTGTGTGACCTTAGGCAAGCCACTTAACCCCTTTTGCCTTAAAAAAAAAAAACCTCAAAAAAAAAATAGGAGTTTTGTCAGGTGTCTTCTATGATATGAATATAGCGCTGCTTAAACCAGGAAGAGTCAAAACAAAGAAAAATATAGAGTAAATACTTTTATGTACATTAAAGCAAAAATCGTAAAATTTTGGCAGAGATTACAGCAGGTTTGTATTAGGACAATATATCACGATTGGGTAGCATTTATACCAGGTAGGTAGGAATGTTTCAATATTAGGAAAACAATTGATAATTGAATATATTAATAACAAAATGAACAAATCTTCTGATTATCTCAGTAGATGCTGAAAATTTCTTTGACAAAATACATCTATTTCTCTAGAGTATAGGAATAAATGGAATTTTCCTTAAAATACTAAGGAGTTTCTAAAGTCAACAATAAACATTATATGTATTGGGGATTGGCTAAGTGGCATTTCCAGCAAGGTTAGGGGTGGTACAAGGATGCACATTGTTGCCCTTACTATTCACTATAGCATTAGAGGGGAGACCAAGTGGCACAGTGGGTAGAGTACCATTCCTGGATTCAGGAGGACCTGATTTGAAATTTGGCCTCAGAAACATAATAATTACCTAGGTATGTGACCTTCGACAAGTCACTTAACTGGGCCCATTTCCCTACGAGAAAGATTAATACATATATATGTATATATGTATATATATATATATATATATATATATATATATATACATACATACATACATATGTGTGTATAGCATTAGAAATGTTAGCTTTAGCAATGAGAAGAAAAAAGAAGGAATTAAAATTAACATAGAGTCAAAGTAAATGTAGCCATATGAAAAAATGCTCTAAATCATTAATTATTAGAGAAATGCAAATTAAAGCTTCTCTGAGGTACCAACTCACACCTCTCAGATTGGCCAATATGACCAAGAAGGATAATGATCATTGTTGGAAGGGTTGTGGGAAATCTGGGACACTATTACACTGTTGGTGGAGCTGTGAACTCATCCAACCCTTCTGGAGAGCTATTTGGAACTGTGACCAAAGGGCAACAAAAATGTGTATACTTTGACCCAGCAATACCACTACTGGGTCTATACCCTGAAGAGATGATAAAAAAGGGTAAAAACATTACTTGTACAAAAATATTTATAGCACCCCTGTTTGTGGTGACAAAGAATTGGAAATCAAGTAAATGTCCTTCACTTGGGGAATGGCTTAGCAAACTGTGCTATATGTATATCATAGAACATTATTGTTCTACTAGAAACCAGGAGGAATGGCAAATCGGGGAAGTCTGGAGGTATTTGCATGAACTGAGGCTGAGTGAGATGAGCAGAACCAGAAAAACACTGTACACCCTAACAGCAACATGGGAGTGATGTTCAACCTTGAAGGAATTGCTCATTCCATCAGTGCAACAATCCTGAACAATTTTGGGCTGTCTGCAAAGGAGAGTACCATCTGTATCCAAATAAGAAGCTGTGGCATTTCAACAAAGTGCAAGGACTATTCCCTTTAATTTAGAAAAAAAAACATCTTATTGTGTGATCTTGTTACCTCTTAGATTTCTCTTCTCTTCCTTAAGGATATGATTTCTCACTCATGACACACAATTTGGATCAAGGTACAACATAGAAACAAAGTAAAGATTGACAGAGTGCTTTCCGTGGTGGGGGGAGCAAGTTTGGGGGGTGTAAAACTCAAATAATATCTTTAATAAAAATAAATTTTTTAAAAAAAGAAAAAAATTACCATAGAGGAGCCAAAGTTTTAACATTTTGCAGATGATGTGATGGTATAGTTAGAGAACCCTAGAAAATCATCTGAAAAACTACTTTAAATCATTAACAATTTCAGCAATGTAGCAGCATATGAAATAAAGACAATAATCAATCTTTCTACATATGAACAACACCCAAGGGCATGAGATAGAAAGGAAAATTCCATTTAAAGTAATTGCAGGCAACATAAAATAATTGGGAATCTACCTCCCAAGACACACCCAGAAAGTGTATGAAACTTTTCACACAAATAAAGTCAGAACTAAACAATTGGAAAAAAAATTTTAATTGCTCATTGATAGGCTAAACCGATGTAATAAAAATCACATGTCTACCAAAATTTAATTACTTGTTCAATGCCAAATCCATCAAACTACCAAATAACTATTTTACTAATTTATTAAATAGTAATAAAAGGTCAAAAATAGCAAGGGAATTGATGAAAAAAGGTAAAGGAAAGTAGACTAGCTCTACCAGATCTAAAATGAAACTATAAATTGGCAGGCACCCAAACTTCCTAGTACTGGTTAAAAATTAGAGTGATAGATCTGTGGATTAGGATAGGTTCAAAAGGAACAGTAATAAATGACTAATGTACTGTTTGCTAAATTCAAAGACATTAGCTTCTAGCCTGGGAATTCACTATTTGACAAAACCTCCTGGAAATACTGGAAAATAGTATGGTCAAAACTAGGCATAGCCCCACATCTCAGACCCTATCCCAAAATAAAGTCAAAATGGATACAGGATTTAGACATAAAGGGAGACATCATAGATAAATCAGTAGACCAAGAAGTACTCTGTAAGATCAATGTAAAGGGGAGAAATTTATGACCAAATAAGAAGAGTCCATTCAAAATTCCCAAATGGTTGATTTTGACTCTTTTAAATTAAGAAGTTTTTCCACTAATAAAACCAATGCTTCCAAGATTGGAAGGAAAAGAAGGGTGGGAAACAATTTTCATAATGAGAAGTTTTAGTAATGATCTCATTTCTAAAATATATAGAGAATTGAACCAAATTTGTAAGATTGCAAATCATTGCCATAGGGAAGGGAGGCAGGGAGAAAAATGTATTATTCAAAATCTTAAAAGAAATCATTGTTGTAAAGTATCTTTGCTTGTAGTTGCAAAAATAAAGAAAGAAAGAGAGAATTTATAAGAACACTCCTCTTGAGGCAGCTACATTGCACAGTGGATAGAGCACTAGCCCTGGAGTCAAGATGACCTTAGTTCATATCTGGCATAAGACACTTAATAATTACCTAGCTGTGTGATCATGGGCAATTCTCATAACCCCACTGTGTTGGAAAAAGCCAAAAACAAAAGCAAAAAAAGAATCCTCCAGTTTTCATCTTGTTCAAACTTCCTCACTTAGAGGAAAATAACTTGATATTTCATTCTCTCCAGTGACGATAAGAAATATTTTAGCCCCACAAAACACAACACTTGGTACGATTTCTCACATACTCTTTTTTTTTAAATTTTATTAATTTAAGGCATTAGGGTTAATCAGCTTGAATAAGGTCACACAGCTAGGCAATTATTAAGTGCCTCTGGTTATATTTAAACTCAGGTCCTTCTGATTCCAGAGCCAGAGCTCTGTCCCATGCACCACCTAGCTACCCCTCACAAACTCTTCATGGAAATCTCTTAATCTATCATTTTTGACAGTTCTTATTTTTCTTATTTTTCCTCCTGAAATCCTCATATCTTTCTGGAGAACACATCACTTTCCGTCTTCCAAGGAAATTAGCATTCCATGGAAAAATATTTCTGAGTTTTATTTCTACTGGAAATATCATTTGCTTTTTGCAACATTCCCTTGGACATTTCAAGATTATAATTCCCTTGAGAGCTCTAATTTTTTTTAATTGCATAAAACAAAGATTTTTTTTATTTTGAATTTTATAATTTTCCCCAATCATGTTTCTCTCACCCCACCCCCAGCGAAAGAAGACAGTCTGTTAGTCTTTATGTTGTTTCCATGGTATACATTAAGGTACAGTGAATGTGAAGAGAGAGAAATCATATCCTTTAGGAACAAAAATGAAGTATAAGACATAGCAAAATTCCAGAATTAGATGACAATTTTTTAAAACACTTTAATGTAATAGTCTTTGTTCTTTGTTTAAACTCCACAATTCTCTCTCTAGATACAGATGGTATTCTCCATCCCAGATACCCCCAAGTTGTGCCTGATTGTTGCACTGATGGAATGAGCAAGTCCATCAAGGTTGATCATCATCCCCATATTGCTTTAGTGTGTACAAAGTTCTTCTGGTTTTGCTCATCTCTCTCAGCATCAATTCATGCAGATCACTCCAGGATTCCCTGAATTCCCAGCCCTCCTGGTTTCTAATAGAACAATAGTGTTCTGTCACACACATATACCAGTTTGTTAATCCATGGGCTCGGATGCAGTGTGGCAGAGGCCTCTTTTCTGCTACATGTTAAGCCATTCCCCAATTGATGGATATACACTTAATTTCCAATTCATTGCCACCCCAAACAGGGCTGCTATGAAGATTATTGTACCTGTGCTGGGTTTACCATATTTCATCATCTCTTCAGGGTATAGGGCCAGTAGTTCTATTGCTAGATCAAAGGGTATATGCGCATATTTTGTTGCCATTTGGGCATAATTCCAAATTGCTCTCCAGAAAGGTTGGATTAGTTCAGAGCTCCACCAACAATGTAGTAGTTTCCTAGATTTCCCACATCCCTTCCATCGTTGATCATTGTCCATTCTGGTCATGTTGGGCTGATCCTTATAAAGGGTGCTTGCTACCTTTGGGCAATTCTGAAGCCTATCTCAGCTCTGAGTCCTCTGCATGTTGATGTTTGAGGAGGTGGTGACATTCAAGGATGTGGCTGTGGACTTCACCCCGGAGGAGTGGGACCTGTTGAACGATGCCCAGAAGCAGCTGCACAAGGATGTGACATTGGAGAATGCTCAGAACTTGCTCTTCCTGGGTAAGGACCATTCCCCAGGCAACTGGGAATCTGTCATTAAAAGAGTTTCCTCAACTCTTGCCACAGGGGTAGGTTTGGGCATTGATCACATCTTAGAAAGGCCAAAGTGATGGCCTCCTGCATGCAAGAGACCAGGTTCTCCTGTTGCCTACTTTTCCTAGGCGAGACCTTTGTGCTATGTTTAGTGAGCTAGACACAAGTCTGCAAAGTCTCCATATTTTGATCCTGCAGCTTCTCCTTGAAGATGGTCAGTGAGGGGGGTTACCCTTTTGCTCCCAAGGCTTCCCTTCCTCTGTGGGAAATGTTGGGTCATTACAATGTTCTTTTTGTTACCAGGGATAAATGTGTAACTCACTGCTCTTGGTGTTAATCATGGAGTTCTAGCATCTCAAGGCTGCCCTTGTTCTTCCTTCATACACACCTCCACACATATGTCTAGCAGAGATGCATGGAAAGAAAGGGAAGGGAGTATTTATAGACATCTGTTGGAAGCCATAAACTGTACTAACAACTTTCTTCATCCATATTATCTCACTCAGTCTTTATCACTACCTTTTGACTTGGGTTTCTCTTTTATTTTCTCATTTTACATAAGAGGAAATTGAGGCAAAGAGATTAAGTGACTAATTCATGGGTCGGTGAGAGTCTGAGGTCAGGTGTTCCTGAATGCAGCCTAGTACTTTCCTGTACCCTAGAAATACCTCTAATTGCTAGGCTATGCAATCTGTGGAATGGGAGCATCCTTCTATAAAGGAGGAAAGCAGATTCGGAAGTTTCTGATTCAAAATTACTTGCAGGAAATGTGGCCATGCTTTGCATCACCCTTCCCTAATGAGGATTAACTACAAACTTTTCTCCATCCTCATGCTTAATTTATCCCCCTGCCTAGGATTTCCATTTTCCAAAGAAGATTTGATCCCCCACTTGGAGAAAGAAGTTCTGAGGAACTCCTGTCCAGGTGAGTGAGGAGTGAGGGGTTTGTGATGCATCCCAAGGGGTTTCTGGATGTGTCAGTAAAGAAGTGTGAGACTTGGGTGAAGGAAAACCTGACTTGTTATTTCTTTTCAGACATTTTTGAGCAGTGGGATCCTGGGTAAGGATCTCTGAGATTCAGTATCCTCATCTATAAAATGAGGGACTGCACTCCCTAGACTTTCAGTTCTCTTCTTTTTTAAATTTTTCTTTCTAATTTCACGCAAAGATAATTTTTAAATTTCATCCTCTTGGAATGTCCTGAGTTGCCCATTTTTCTTCTCCCTTTCCATCCTGCTTCCTATGGCAGTGAACAGTCAGATAATAATTCTGCACATTTAAATTTTAAGTCTTTTTATTTTGACTGAGGAATCTGAAGGTTAGTTGGTTCACTTTATGCCAGGAGGAAGAGGGTGTCCTCGTACATATATGTGTGTATGTGTTTGTTTCCATCAGATGCTGAGACCAAGTGTGATGAAATGAGTGATAATCTGAAAATGATCTCTTGGTGTGACTTTACTGCTTATGGTGAAGAGAGGACTCATCTTCGTAACCATGAGCTTCTCCACAGTATAGAGGAAGATGGTGAATATGCTCAACATGGAAAGACTTGTCAAAGAAGCTACAGTTTCACTGAACATCAGAAAATGCACACTGGAGCAAAATCTTATGAGTGTAATAAATGTGGAAAGACTTTCATTCGTAACTCCAACCTTGCTGTACACCAGAGAATTCACACTGGGGAGAAACCTTATCAATGTAATCAGTGTGGAAAGGCTTTCATAAGGAGCTCCAGTCTTACTTTACATCACAGAATGCATACAGGAGAGAAACCTTATCAATGTAATCTGTGTGAGAAGACTTTCAGGCGCAGTGATAATCTTCGTACACACCAGAGAATCCACACTGGAGAGAAACTATATGAATGTAATCACTGTGAAAAGTCCTTTATTCGTAGCTCCAGTCTTGACATGCATCAGACAATCCACACTGGAGAGAAACCTTATCAATGTAATCAATGTGGAAAGCCTTTCCGAAAAAATTCCTGTCTTGCTGAACATCAGAGAATTCACACTGGAGAGAAACCTTATCAATGTAATCAATGTGGAAAGGCTTTCAGAATCAATTCCTATCTTGCTAAACATCAGAGAATTCACACTGGAGAAAAACCTTATCAATGTAATCAATGTGGAAAGGGTTTCACATGGCGCTGCCATCTTGTAGAACACCAGAGAATCCACAGAGGTGAGAAACCTTATGAATGTGAACATTGTGGAAAGAGTTTCACACGGTGCAGCAATCTTACCTTACATCTAAGAATCCACACTGGAGAGAAACCTTATCAATGTAATCTGTGTGGAAAGACTTTCTCACAGAGCCCCAATCTTGCTGCACATCAGAAAACCCACAGTGAAAGGAAGTCTTATCAATGTATTCAGTGTGGAATGACTTTCACACAGAGTTCTAGTCTTGCAGTTCATAAGAGAATTCACACTGGAGAGAAACTTTATGAATGTAATCAATGTGGAAAGATACTCACTCACAGCTCCAGTCTTACTGTACATCAGAGGATCCACAGAGGAGAGAAACCTTATCAATGTAATCAATGTGGAAAGGCTTTCACACACAGCTCGGGTCTTACTGTACATCAGAGAGTCCATACCGGGGAGAAACCTTATGAATGTCAATATTGTGGAAGGAGTTTCACACGGCGCAGCCATCTTACCTTGCATCTCAGAACCCACACTGAAAAGAAACCTTATCAATGTAATTAGTGTGGAAAGACTTTCAGTCAGAACTCCGGTCTTGCTGCACACCATAAATTCCACAGAGAGGAGAAGCCATAATGAAGGTAATCAGTGTGGAAAGATTTACACAACAAGCTCCAGTCTTGTTATACATCAAAGAATCCACACTGGAGAGAAACACTAGACAAAGCTCCAATCTTAGTACACATCAGATAATCCACAGTGTCATCAAACCCTGTGAATGTAATCAATGTGGAAAGGCTCTCCAAGAAAGCTCCTCTCTTCATGATCATCAGAGAATGCACACAGGAGAGAAGTCTTTTGAATGTAATCAGTGTGGAAAGACTTCCAGAAAAAGTTCCTGTCTTTCTGTAAATCAGAGAATCCAGACTGGAGGGAAACCGTAGCAATGTGAACAATATGGAAAGGCTTTAAGATGCCCATCCAATTTTGTAGCTATTAGTAAACTCGCCCTGGAGTGAAACTTATGAATGCAATCGGGGAGATGTTTAGCCCTAACTCAATATTTGGTTATTAAAAATGGGAAAAATAATCATTTCTCTCCTGTCATGGAATTCATTATAGAGGATAAACCTAATTAATATCATCACCATGGAAAATCATGAGACTAAAGTCTTCCCTTATTTCCCATCAGAGAATGAATGTGGAAAGGCATACAAATGGAGCACAAAATGGGTTAGGCAACAGAAAATTCATCTAAAGATCAAGTTCCACATGGAATCTGCTGGGAAGCCCTTCAGCCTAAGAACATCTCTTCACATGAAGGAGTCATAATGGAGAAAATACATAAAAGTGTGTGATGAGGGCCCACCTTTCTCTGGAAGATGGAGATCACTAGACACAATAATATTCTCACTGAAAAGAAGTCTTTTCGAAGTCATCCTTGTGGGAAGGCCTTCAGCCAAAGCTTATAACTGTCTGGCCATTGGCGAAGTCTTCCTGGAGTTAAAATTTATGGATCTAATTAATGAGGAAATGCCTGTCTCTGCAGCACAGACCTTATTAGATATCCCATATTTTATCCACAGCAAGAAGCCCTGAAAATGGATTGAAATTTTTCTGGAAATCATAAAGTTTCTCAGGACACCCTCAAATATTCGGTGGCTCTGTAGGATGGGACTTCCCACTGACTAGCTCACTTAACGAATGGCACTTCCTCCCACTATAGTGAAACAGATATATTCTGTGCACCATCCAAGCTGGCCTGGGTTGGTAATCTGATTCAAATCTCCAAAATTAGTTTTGGGGTGTTATTGCAAGATTGGTTGGAAGGAAATTTGGGAAAACTCAGGGTACTTACTGACTTTCATTGGCATCTTGGCTCTGGAAGTCCTTGTGTCCATTTTTTTTGACAGGAACTATTCCTTTGATATCTCATTTCCTTGGCTTACCTTTTCCTTTTTATTGTTTTTCTTTTTTTTCATTGCTCGTTTAAGAAATGTCTCCTTGCTATTCACTAGAATTCAGTTGGGTTTATCTTCTCCCTCTCTTTTTTACCTTTCCCTTTCCTTCTTTCCTCAGCTCGTTGTAGACCCTCATCAGACCACCTTTCTTTCTCTGCTTTTTCTTTGAAGTATTTTTTGTTGCTGCTTCCTGTCTGACACTCCTCTAGAATTGATAATCGTTCAAGTGTACTATCTCTTACATCTAAACACTTGAATTTTTTCATCACTTCTACTTCATATTCATAAGCAATGTTATGTAGATCATAGCTTTAGAGTTTGATTGTTTCCTTACTTTTTCAATTTAAATCTGAATCTTGCAATAAGAGCCTCAGTCAGTTCCAGATTTTAACTGATTGTATAAAACCTTCTCTATTGTTGGACTTCATTTCCTTGGTGATATTTTTTCATCGTTCTGCACACCTGTGGTCCCTTTGGCTTCAATGGGTAGAAGACAAACTTGTTGTTGTATTATATCATTATTTTGTTGTATTGGAACTCATCTTGACTATGCATTGGAAAAATCTTGCTGGAGATAAAAATTATTGATAAAATTCTCAGTTAGCCCACTTGCTTTATTATAGATCTTATTCAATTTTCCGTTTTCAGAGAATTCACTAATCATTCTAAATTTCACACTGTGAATAAACTCCTAAAATGTCAGGGTTTTCCCCTTGAAATTCTGTTGTTTCCCATTACTCTGCAATAATAATCCTTTGAATTCACATATTGTCATTTCTTCAGCTATTCACCAATTGGTGAATACTCAACTTTGTTTCTTTGGTGACACAAAAAGTTCTGGTATCAGTATTTGAAACTCACTGCAACTAATTTAAGATTTAAATCCCAGCTGGATAAAATGATTTTCTATGTAAAATTGTTTGGCAAATATTCAGTTGAACTGATGTCATTTGATTGGCAGCAAGGTTTTGTTTCAAATCTGTTTTGTCAGAACAATAAAGCTGTAATAGTGCTTTTATCTGTCAGCCTTATCTTGGTGATTTTGGAAGTTCTTTTCAAGGAAGATTCTTAATTTTCAAAATGATAACTTAGAGGATGATGTAATTGTAATCTTCAGAAATCAATTCCTCCTTTTTAAATAATTAATTAATTTTTATTTTTTGCAGTTACATGAAAAGATAATTTTCAATGTTCATCCTTTTGCAAGCTTTTGAGTTCCACATTTGTCTATCACCCTCCCTTCCCCATAGAGCAATCTGATAGACCTTGTATCTGTACAATCATGTTTAAAATATTTCCTCATTGATGATGATGTTTGTTCTTCTTTCTTGAAGAAGACTATGACATCAGGGAGGTGATGCCATGAAAATGAATTGAATTTGAGTGGGGGGGGGTTGCTGTGCTAAATCAGGACCCTCACTTTCTTCTCTAGAGCCCTTTGAGTATAGTGTCTAGATATGGATGGGGGTGACTAGAGATGGCATTGGATGCGAGTCAATCAGGATTAAGTGATTTACCGAAGATCCTAAAACCATGTAAGTGTCAAATATCTTGAGGTCAGATTTGAACTCCCATTCTCCTTGTGTTCCTGCCCATTCTCCTTGTTGAGTTCCTGCTGGCTATCTTGTCCTTTACTCAAAGGAAGGTTGAAGAGGCTGGAGACAAAGATGGACATTTCTCCTTTTATTCAACCCCAAGCAAGTGCTGAATACCCCTTTTCACTTCCAATCACTGCGCTATTCTCTAATTACATGTCAAAGAATGCCCTGATACTTGGGGCAACAGTGTTGGTGTTAAAAGTTTAGAACCCTCAACAGTTTTACAAATCTCTGTTTTTGTTTTTGAGGTAAATTTCCTGTAAGCCATCTGCAAGAGGGCAGATTGTTTCCAGACACAGCATGATTGGGAGGGAGATCTTGTATTGAAGTATTATCAATTTTACTTGCTATTTTCCCTCAAATCAATTAAATTTAAAACCAAAACCAAATGTTTAATATAAATAACTATTTCACAATAATATTGTCTTTCCCAAAATGAATCACTAAATTATGTTTCAAATTACCCAAATTCCTAGAAATACAATTTATCCCAATGCAGTTTCCTACTGAATTACACACAAACACACACATACACACACACACACAGAAAGAGAAATACATACATACACAGACAGAAATACACAGGCACAAACAACAGAAACAACTGAATTGAAACACATTTACCAAGCTGAGATTGATACCCTGGCCAGTACCAGGCTACTGTGAATGTCCTGTTAATGATTAAATTCACATATACACACACACACCTAATGCACCAATGATAACCAGTCAAGACAAATCACTTGGAATCAATCAGAATTTCTTGAGGAATCTGATATTTATATATTCATGAAAATCTTAAAATAGCCAATGAAAGAAATTGAATGCATTTTCCGGCATCTTCAAACTTAGCTGTTCTGTTACAGAAATATTAGCCACAGGCACAGAATTCATTCAAAAGATAAAGTCTAAATTTCCCAGTCCCAGAAAAAAGTCTTCTCCCCCCCCCTTCTTCTTTGCTCATATAACATAGCACATTTTTTGATGAAGATATATCATACAGTGTAGTTCTGGCTCAATGTCTACAGTGACTCACAATTGATTCAATTGACCAGAATGAGGGCTTAGACTTTATATTTGAAGAGATTTAAAAAAAAACTGAGTCGTCTTACAATGTGTGGTCATATCGGAAATAGAAAAAAAAATCTCCAGATAATCTCCAGAAAGAATCAACATAATGAAAATCCTATCCAAATTCTGCAAACATTTGAGAAATCATTCAGACACTGAAGGAGCTTCATTGAGGATAACACAGAATTTAACAGCCAACACCACAAAGGAACAGAAAATAGAAAATGTTCCAGAAGACCAAGGACATATACTTACAATGAACAATAAACTTCTGACCAAAATAAGTATAATCCACAAAGGGGAAAAGTGCTGCTAATGAACTAGAGTGCTTCCAACCATTGTTAATGAAAAGTCCCCAACAGTAGAAAATGTTTAAGTTCAAACACTGGTATCAAGAGAAAGATAAAAAGAAATAGGAAATTTAAAATTGTCAAAGAGTAAATGAGGATAAACTGTTTATATCCAACAATGGGAAGACGATACAGGTGTTCCCTCTTAAACCTATCATCATCAGGTGTGGTGAGAAGGTAGATTCAAAGGTTTGCTCTATTACATGGGTCCATTATGTCTTGAAGATCTGAAAAGATTAGAAATGGGAAGAGGATAGAGTAGAAACCACTGAGATGCAGTGCCTGTTTATACTTATTATTAGTGGTTTATGTGAGGCACCCCACTAGGGTAATTGATTTGCCCAATTAAGGTCAGACAACATTTAAGCATCTGGTATTTCAGTGGGGAACCTCTATTCTACCAAGGTCCATTTGGAAACCTGCAACATCATCCTCAGACCATAAAAAATTGTCAGCTTGAGAATTAACCTACTCTCTTTGTTCAAACATTTACCTAATTCACTCTGCAGAAGCTCCTAGATTCACTGAATTTTTTGTCCTGCCAGAGGCCACCTTGACAGGGCCAGACCTAGAGATTCCCCAGGCCTTATGTGACCAGAGGACTGGACATTCCCTGGACCAGGACTAAGGAATTAAGTACTTATTCTCATCTGGAAATTATCATGATGGAGCTCCCAAGGAAAATAACAATGACAGGGAGTTCACAAGGTGGAAAATCTACAGAGTGACTTAATGACAAATATATTCAATTGATACTCTCATGGAGCCTGCTAGAAACATGGCAAATCCTGAGTAGTATAGAGTAAGTTAAGTAGCTCTGAAGAATGGTTGGGATATTTAAAATTATGCAACCCCTATATAGTAAACTTATTAATGATTAATATTCTGAAAAGCTTTTATTAGTAATGAAATCTACTTTTATAATATAAGCTATTTGGACTTACTCTACTGATGTTGAAGCCTAAAAGAAATAAATAATTGCTTTGTACGTATAATAAGGAAAAATATCAAAAGTCATGATCCTCTGGGAACCCTGAATATTTTTTGGTTTTTTTGCAAGTCAATAGTGTTAAGTGACTTGCCCAAGGTCACACAACTTGGTAATTATCAAGCGTCTGAGTTTGTAGTTGAATTTAAGTCCTTCTGATTCCAGGGCTGGTGCTCTATCTCCTATACCACATAGTTGCCCTATTCAGTAAATTTTTTTTAGGTTTTTTGCAAGGCAAATGGGGTTCAGTGGCTTGCCCAAGGCCACACAGCTAGGTAATTATTAACTTTCTGAGACCGGATTTGAACCCAGGTACTACTGACTCCAAGGCCAGTGCTTTATCCACTACACCACCTAGCTACCCCCTATTCAGTAAATTTTTGAACAATGTGTGGGAAATTGTTCTACATCAGTAGGTTCATGTATAATGTAATAATGGAAAGTTTATTTTGTAAGATCTAGTAATTAAAGTTTACTCTTGGGCAGCTAGGTTGTGCAGTGCATAGAGCACGAGCCTTGGAGTCAGGAGTACCTGAGTTTAAATACCACCTCAGACACTAAACCATTACCTACCTTTGTGCCCTTGGGCAATCCACTTAACCCCATTGCCTTGCAGATAAAAAAAACATAAAAAAAAACATAAAAGTTTACAATTTCGTTTTTCCTTTTTTTTATTTTGCAAGGCAAATGGGTTTAAGTGGCTTGCCCAAAGCCACAGAGCTACGTAATTGTTAAGTGTCTGATGTCAGATTGGAACTCAGGTACTCCTGAATCTAGGAGTGCTCTATCCACTGTGCCACCTAGCCACCCCTAAAGTTTACTCTTAATACTGTTGCGTTACATTTGGAATTTACAAATATTAATGATTTAATATCATCTAAGATGTTCTAATGTATAGAGAGAATTTTGAAGTAATAATTTACATTTTAGGCATGGTTAATAATTAAACAAGTTTATTTTAGAGACTTGTTTGCATAAGAAAGTTTCAGTTATATACATGACAATCTGTATTATTGTTGTTATATATCCCTAAACTGTGGTAGTTTGCTTTGAATTGCAAACAACTGAGTAATATGGGAGGAATAAAAGTCAGGGGAATAATATGAGATTTTTCTGTGACAATCTCTACCAATTGTTAAGTGAGAATTCTGTAGATGATGAGCAGTCTCCTAACCAAGGATATACAATAGGCTAGAAGGAGGGATCGCTAGCCAAGAGGCATCTGACATACCCTCTTTATATAGGAATACAGCAGATATGATTTCAGACAAAGGGATGTAGGTCTGCAGATCAGAAGTGAGTGCCTCCTGAAGGACAGACCTTTCAATTGAATTTTGGCATATGCCTGTGAAAGGGGTTTTTATAAGGCTCCAGAGGCTAGAAGTACTCGACTCATCTTTGCATTAGACTAGAAGATAACCTATTTTGTATTTTCTGATTTTAGAAAATGGACAATAGAGATATCAAAGGCCTTGAGCAAGAGGTAGGAGATAGGGTTTGTAGGGCCAGTCATAGGAAGGACAGTCTCAGAAAATCTAAGCTTTGGGGAGTGTTCTACTTAATTAGGACACGATCAAGATTATAATTGGCATTTAGTCCTTTTAAACTGTACTCATTTGAAAATCCAATGAGGTAAAATTACAGTTTTAGATCCTGGGACTTTTAATTGGTTTCTGTTCTCTGATACCAGGTATGATGAGCAAAGGAAGTGCTGGCAAGTCAGAAAGCCCAATGTAGTTTTGAAGAATAAAGTTGAATGATGATGGGGATTATGAGTTGAAGTGACAGCTTTTCAGTACAGTCTGAGTTGGACCTGTTCTCACTTGATTTCCTAAATGTGACATTGGGGACATCTAGTTGGTTCATTGGATAGAGCACCAGACCTGCAGTCAGGAGAACCAAATGTGACATTTGGATACTGTTTCAGCTGGTATGTTGAATCTGACCTAAGACTACTCACATGATATTTGCCATGAAAATGACATTGAATATTATATCTATAAAGGAATTTTCCTTTGTCGTCCTGAATCTTTATTTTGAATCCTTATGAGCATTATATGATATAGAAATTTTAGGTCAGTTGGAGTTTAATAGTCACATAGATTTATGTGTGCTTTTGACATTTTCTGTTAGCTATATATTCTGATAAGAATTAAGATTCTTAATTTCTGTGTTAAAGGGGAAATTTAGGTAAGAAGAATAAGAAGTTGTTGTAATCTCAATGTAGGATTCTGTGCAATAGTCGTTTCAAGTTCTACTTTTAAGGAAAGGAATATGAGTCAATTGAGTATATCAGGAGAAGGATAGCCTATGGTATCTTTAAAAATGTTTTGGGCAGAGAATTTCTTTTTAATTTAAGGATGGTTGAGTTATTATCTTAACAGAAGCAAAAGGGCAAGATTTTAAGTCATTTGCTGGACACTCTTTGTACTAAGACGATCATCTAATATATATGTTACTCGATCTCAAATTAAACTGACAATTTTCAGCAAATTTGCTTGTGAAGTGACACAGTCATAGAAGTATATTTTGTTAGAGTGCAGTGTGTATATCAACATGACAGTGAGTTAGGCAAAACTTAAATAGTAATAAGGTTCAGAATTTCATTGTCTTGTGATTAAAACATGAGTTTTGGCAAAATGTGTTAAGATGTTCCTTTACCAGAAGAGGTGACCTATACATGTCACCTGAGCTGGAGAGAAGTTATTTGAATAGACTCAGAGGATGCAGAATGACGTTGGATATCTCTAGGGGAAAAGGAGAGAGAGACTGGACCAGTTCATCTTCTCCATCTTGCATGTATGAGTATGGGTTATGTTGTCAGGGGATCTTTCCTTTTGATATCTGTAACATTCCCCTTGACTCCGTAAGCATGCCACCCTTAATTATGCTCTCTCCTTACAGGTAAATCTTATATTTGTTGCCTGCTCATTGCCTAGGAGAAAAAGAAGAAGGATTGAGGGACTATCAAACTCCATTTCAACTCCTAACAGACTCATAAGAGTACAGGAACTGATAGATATCATCACCAACCAAGAGATAACAATTTTGAAAGGAAGTGATGAGGATGGTGATGTAAGGAAAAAATCATCAATAAAGTGTGGAAATTAGTTCTTAAAAAAAAGAAGGAACTATGGTAATTGTAAGCAAGAACAAATTGTTTCTACACTTGCACATATGAAAGTTAGTTTTCTTTTATATTTATTGATGCTCATTTTGTAAAAAACAATGTTTTTTACATTAATAAACTATTCTTGTTTAAGAGTAAACAAAATCCCACCTGCCCCCCAAAAATATAGACTCACTTGAGTGATAAAGTAAAGGGAGAGAAAAAATTAGAATTAAAATTAAAAAACATAACAGTAATAATTATAGGTATGGCCAGGTGGCACAATGGACAGAACAACAGCGCAGAAGCCAGAAGGACCCGAGCCCATATCTGGCCCTGTACACCCAACAATCACCCAGCTGTGTAACATGCAAGCCGCCCCAACCTCACTGCGCTGCATAAACCAAAATAAGAAAAAAGACCTAAAAACAATAAAATAGTAATAATAGTAGGGGTGGCTGGGTGGCAGACAAAGCACTGGCACTCGAAACAGAAGCACCTGGCTCCAAATCCAGCCTCAGTCACCCAATGATCACCCTGCTATGAGGCCCCAGGCAGGCCACCCAGCCCCATTTGCCCTACACCGCCCCCAAGATAATAATAATAAAAAATGTCCTTCAGTCTGTGTTCCAATACCACCAACTCTGTCATGGGTGTATCACATTCTTTATGATAACAAAAGTTACTTCCATATTTTTACACCATTGCCATTGCTGATTGCAACTCCCTGCTTTGGTATTTCTCCAGTACCATGTAGTATATTTTCTCTCTCCTTTCACTGACTCTGCTGTAGGGTAGCTGAGTGGCACAGCACACAGATCCCTGGCCCTGAGGCCAAGAGGCCCCGAGACCCCCTACCACGCCTTAGGCCCAGAATCCACCTGGCCTTATGGTCCCGGACAGGCCATCCAATCCCAGCCCCTTGCAAGAAGTAAAAATGAAAATGTCTTATATCTGACCACTCTCCCGCCATGGTCCATCCTCTCCTCCTTCATTCACATCCCCACCCCTTCCCCCTGTCCTCCCCTCTCTCCTTCTTACTCCAGATGTCTATACCCCATTGAGTATATATGCTGTTACCTCTCCTAGCCGCCTTTGATGAGAGCAAAGATTCCCTCATTCTCCCTGGCCTTTCCCCCTTCCATATCATTGGGATAGATCATTGTAATAAAGAAAAATCTTATTATATTAAATATCTTGGCTTATTCCCCCTCTCCTTTTTCTTTCTCCCATTACATTTTTGTTTTTTCTATTGACTCCATTTTTACACCATATTTTAGCTTCAAATTCAGCTTTCTCCTGTGCTTCAACTATAAAAGCTACTTCTACCTGCTCTATTAACTGAGAAGGTTCATATGATTATTATCATTGTCATTTTTCTATGCAGGAATACATGCAGTTCATCATCATAAAGTCCCTCATATTTTCCCCTTCTCCTCCAATCTCCATGCTTCACCTGAGTCCTGTATTTGAAGATCAAGCCTTCTGTTCTGCTCTGGCCATTGAACAGGAACATTTGAAATTCCCCTGGTTCATTGAAAGTCCATATTTTTCCCCTGGAAGGGGACTTTCAGTTTTCCTGGATAGTTGATTCTCAGTTGCATTCTAAGCTCTTTTGCCTTCCGGTATATTATATTCTGAGCCCTTTAAGCTTTTAACCCTAACCCCCCCCCCCCCCCCCCCGGCCCCCGGAAGCAGAGCCTTTCTGCTATTTTCCAGGTTACCTTGAGTAGGAGAACTGCCTCACTGGTTCCATTTGTGAGTTCTGTCTCTCGAAAATTTAGTTAGAGTCCTTAGTTTAGAAGTTTTATGAGAGAATGCCTGAGACACAATCTGCTCTTGTCGCCAACTTGGCTCCGCCCCCTGAACAGTGACGTTTTCATAGCTACATGAAAAAACATTTAATCAGGGCCAGACAAGGTCAAATAAAGAAGTTAAATTTGCAGTTAGTAAAGAATGAATAGACAGGAAGAAGACAGTGGGGATAATGGGTGAGTTAGTCCTAAATTAGCAATGATCTGAGGAAGAACTACAACTGCTTAATAAGGTTTATACCTATTACTTTGCATTCCCCTCAAAAAAAGAAACCTTCCCTTATATAATATGAAATGCATGAAGAGAAGAAATATATTCAGGAAAATGTATCAGGAATGGTGTGAGAAAACTTCAAAGAGAATTTAAAAAATAGTGGGGGTTGTGACAAATGACCTTCAGTGAAGTTTCCTCATGAATACATTCTCATACACTACCATCTTTGTTTTTCCACTTTGCAAGTAAGCTCAGTTCTGCTTCCTTAGTAACCTATGATTCTTCAGAAATGAAGTAATTTGACAGGGAATTGGAGTACATTGCTTTCTGATTGGATACTTCCAAAATTAGTCAAAGGAAATAGATAATGAAGGTTTGTAAAATATCACTTTTAATAGCATATAAATTAGCTATGAATAATTGTAGTAACGGATTGAAAACTATGACTTTCTAATAGGTTAGAGTAAAATGATGGTGAGTTTGGCGTACCAGTCAGTGGTGGGATAAAACAGAATTTAGAGGTAGGATCAGAATTCAGAATCAATTGTTGATGCTCTGTGGCTGATGCTGCTTGAGCAGTGGGGGGGGGGGTTGTGTCCTTTCTTATGAGAAAATATAAACCTTTTCTACTCTCTCACTCAGACTCTGAACTCATGATTCCTTGGTCCTCATCATACACCTCAGACAACTTGGCTTAAAATCACTTAAAACCGGCAAGATACTAACATAATAATGATACTAAACTTCACGTAAGATGAGACCAACATAAATTACTCCTCAATTTCCTAGATATTACTGATTCAATTTATAATTTTACTTTATTTAGTATTATTTTAAATTTAAAAGGGCTATTTGAGTGACTGTAGCAAAAAAAGAAACTTCAGCATTTGGTGATCTCCAAATTGACTCTTTAAATACTCTTGAGATTTCCTTGCCTCCTCCAGGGGACTTAATAGATAAGAAGCTGATCATATTCCTTTTAAATTTTCCTCATTTTTTATTTTAAAAATGTAAGCTAAAAAAAATCAGAAATGCATTTAAAATATCATATAATAAGAGAAGCCCTCTCTACTCTCATATTAAACAATATTGTTTTACTAAATCCCTAAATTTTGAAATCCAGGGGATTTTTGTTTCAAAATATTTCAGAAACGACAAAAGCTTCTCAACAAAGCAGTGACCTATGCTGCTATGGACACATACAAGTGGCATTTCTGTTCAACCCAAGGGGGTAGATGTCTGTTTTAAATTCCTTTGCAAACAAATCAGTTAGGACTAGTCAGAGAAACACATTTGGAGTCATAACTTTAGAGTCAGATATAGTTGTGGTCAACACAGCATTTTAAATTTCCAAATGTTTACTATTAATGCAAAGGAGAACTGGGAAAGGCTGATTGGGGAAGGTGTGCTCCAGGGGGCCTCAGGAAAGCCAGAGCAAGCATTCTAGGTCCAGACATGGCAAGGAAAGGCGATGGAGTTGGGAAGTAGAATTTCCTGTTCACACAACAGAAGGGAGACTCATGCCACTGGATTATATAATATATGTGAGGCAGTCAGGTGTCCGGAGTCCGAGATGTTTTGGGAGCCTAGAAAGAACATCTGGGATCTTGACTCTGGGTTTGGTCAGTTCCCCGCTAGGTTAAAATCGGATAAAAGACTGCACGAAGGGCACTGAGGGACAGGAATGATTAAGAAACAGCTCTGAGGGCAGTTACATGGTGCAGTGGATGGAGGACTGGACCTGGATTCCGGAGGTCCTGAATTCAAATCTGGCCTCAGACACTTAAAAATTACCTAACTGTATGATCTTGGGTAAGTCATTTAAACCACTGCCTTGTAAGGAAGGGGAAAAAAATCAAAATACAAGTCTGAGGCCACCAGAATAGAACCCAGCATATAGAAATTAGAATCTGGAGACATCCCCAAGCAGTCAGTCCATCAAATAGCTTTGATTAAGCACCTCCCATCTTCTATGTACATGCTAAGCTTTGACGTTAAAAAGGAAGAGGAAAACCTTGTTTCTGCTCACAAGGAGCTGCCAAGCTGACATACAAACATGGAAATTGATTGAGAATAAGGATTAGCTCAGAAACCTCACTCTAAGCTGAGTCAGGAAAAAGAATGTTTTCAATTGGAAAGGCATTTAGTTCAGTCGGAAATAAGGAAAAACAGGGAGTGCAACTGATAACAATTCTAGAAGGAGAATAGTACTAGGGAAGAAAGAGTTAAAAAAGAATGATAAAAATACAGAGCTTCTGCTTCCTCATCTTCAGGCTGAGTGTTTTATCCTTCTTGGGCTCACTGGCAAAATATTTCTCAATGGTGTTCCTCTTGTTTCTCTGCTTGCTCATTTTCCCAGCCTTAGCATGTTTTTGGGGGTGCTTCCTGAGCTTTTGATACACTCCTACAAGGGTCTCAATGTGTGAGGCTCTATCCTCCCTCCTCGTCTGTGAATGACCACATGCTTCCCCCCCCCCTTTTCCATGGGGCTGAGGTGAGGGGAGCCCTGCTGTTCTATTGGGGGTTACCTAGACTGCAATCAGGATCTGAATGTGGGTAGAACCCCAGAGTGCTGTTCCAGAGGCAGAGCTCGGCAGTCTCACTCTTCACTCCCTTCCCCAGGTGCAAGGGGCTCATGCACTGGGGGCTCCTGCTTACTGGTTCCAAATGTTTTGGTTTCCTGTATCTGGGCTGCCCTGGCCATGCTGCTGGTTGTGTGCCCTGAGGGTAGGGCTTCACATGCTGGCTCTGGCAGAGCCCCCCCCATTCCCCAAATTTGTGCCTGGTGCTCCGCGGGCTGTAGCTCAGGAAACACCTCTGCTGCTGTGAGCCGCCCTGGGGCTGCCTCCGGGAGGCTGAAGTTCTTTGGCTCTGGCGGGCCACCCCTCTGGTGGGCTGCCTCTTTGAACCCTGGGAGCAGAGCCTTTCTGCTCTTTTCCAGGTTACCTTGAGTAGGAGAACTGCCTCACTGGGTCCCTCTGTGGGTTCTGTCTCTCAAAAGTTTAGAGTCCTTAGCTGATGAGTTTTACGAGAGAGTGCCTAAGACACATCTGCTCTTGTCACCAACTTGGCTCCATCCCCTGAACAGTGAAGTTTTCATAACTACATGAACAAACATTTAATCAGGACCAGACAAGCCTAG
This sequence comes from Macrotis lagotis, assembly GCF_037893015.1. NCBI lineage: Eukaryota > Metazoa > Chordata > Mammalia > Peramelemorphia > Peramelidae > Macrotis > Macrotis lagotis. Next base: position 931,932,424 of record NC_133658.1, on the reverse strand, counting down.
GAGATGCCCAGGGGTGTGATTCCTCCCACATGATCGCTGATCGCTGGGAATGCCCCGTAACAGCAGTGGCTCCACCCATGAGGGAGGAACAAGGGAGGAGCTCCGGACTATAAAATGGTCTGGGTTGGGGAAACGGGAGGCATTTTTCATTGCTATGTAAGCAATAAAGACCTGCTTATTAGACTACTACCTGGTGTTCTGACCAGTTTATTGCCCTCTGTCCCCAAGGAGGGTCCCTGACATCCAAATGCTCCGACGGGTCTGTGACTTGCGAAGACCTGGAAGAGGTACATGTCCAGGTGACGGCTCGGGATAGAGATAGGTCCCTGAGCAGCTGGCGCCTGAACAGGGACCAAGGGAATTTCTGCCTGGCTTCCCTTAATAAGGGGGAAGAGCTGGACAGCCTCATATTAATTTGAGGTTGATCTGGGAAGAAGTTATGGGGCAGGGGCTGGGTTTTCCCCTGATTAGACCAGAAGAAAAGGCAGTTCTAGCTTGTCAGTTATATAAATTAGGCAAGCAGCATCAATTTAAGCCACATATTAAGCAGTGCCACGAATTTGTAAATAAGGTGTGGGAGGTCTCCCCGTGGTTAGGACATTCAGGGATTACGAAGGAGAATTGGGAGACAGCTGGGTGAAAGTTGCCTTCTTTTGATGAGTCATGCCCTGGAATCTTACCTGGCCAGGACTTCTTTTATTCTCTCATAAAAACAGTGCTACAGCGGCTTCTTGTCCCTGTGGGAGGGAAACAATTGGCACACAAGTGGGAGAATCATTAGGAGAATCTTCTGGGGAGGGGAATTACAATTCCCCTCCTCCAATTAATCCTTGGGTAGAACTTAGTGAAAGTCATAAGAAACATAATAAATATGGAGTCGGGGCACAAGAAGGAGGAAGTAGCTGTTCAGAGGCCGGAGCAAGAGCAGGGAGGGGTAGGGAGGAAATCAGAATCAGGGTTGTGGCGCAGCAGAAATGAAGACCCAGGGCGGTGGCGCAGCAGGCATTGAGAAAGGAGGAAGAGTTTATGCCATGCCCACAGGCAGAGAGCGCTGAGGAAGAGGTCTCCGTCTCTCTGTCCACCACAACTGAAACGCCGAGCCGTTTCCCTTTGGGCTCTTCCAGGGGCCCTGCTCCAGAAATTCTTAGAGCATGCAGTCTTAAAGCGGCTGCTGAAGGAGGGGAAATTGCAGATTGGGAAGATTGGGGTATTACTCCAACTCTTTTTCCTGTTTCTGATGATGGCCAGGGTGAAAACCGTCATCATGAGTCAGTTCCTTTCAAAATATTGAAAGAGCTCAAGGTAGCTATTGCAAAGTACAGCCCCTCTTCAGCATATGTGAAGCATTTATTTACCAACACCACTGCTGCATGGCCTTGGCTCCCTTACGATGGGCAAGAGGTTGTGGGTGCAGTGCTCACCCCAGGACAAGCAGTCACTTTTACTGCCCTCGTAAAGAGAAAGGCAGACCAGTACATAGAGGAGAGGGGTATCACCAACCCCGATGAGGCTTTTGAGATGATTATGGGGACAGGAAGATGGAAAAGACCTAGAGACCAAATACACTTACAACCCATGGTATTTGCAGCTATTCAACTTTGCCATGTCAGAGCCTTTGGGAAGCTAGAGGCCCAAGGGGCAGAAAGGGAGAAACTTATTTGTCTTAAACAACGAGCCAATGAAACTCCTACAGATTTTATCAGCAGGGTACAAGAGACAGTTATACGTATTTTAGGACACGCAACTGGTGCCAAACTGCTTATTCCGTGGTTGGTGAAAGAGGGTCTTCACCCTGAATACCAACAGCTCTTGGTTGGTTTGGGTGCCAATCCCTCAATAAGTGATATAATCGAGCGCCTCCTGGAGGCCCCCCCTAAAAGTAGAGAACACCAAGCCATGGCGATGGTGATAGCTCAGGGGATTAGTGAAGGCCTTAAACAATGAACGGGCGCTTGTTTTAATTGCGGAAAAGAAGGGCATTTTAAGGCACAGTGCCGCCCAGGTCAAAAGAGGGGCAGTAAACAGCCCACCTGCTATTCCTGTGGGAAAATTGGACATATGGCAAGGTTCTGTAGATCTAAGAAAACATCGGTTCTGGGAAATGGGAAGGAGGGCCTTCCTCATGGGGGCCCCAACACCAGAGCCCAACCGATCACAGTAGCCTCAGAGATGCCCATGGGCCAGACCCAGAACCGAAAGGGTTGCAGAAGCATTATCATGGGAAACTACAAAACGAAAGGATCTAGGCAAAACTATTCTAACAGTTGCCGAACAGGGAAAGGAAGAGGATGCAATAACAATCACAGCCTGGAGTACTACCTCCATAGAGGTGGTTCCGGCCACATTTCCCCAACTAGTAGTGGGTGCTACAGGATACTGCCCTGTACTTGTTAACACCAAACTACTGCCATGTGGCGACACTACTGTGTACCTTACCAACCCGCACTGCTACCCAGCAACCCTTCCCCCTGGCTTGGCTATTGGCTAATCCATTGCCATGGATTGAGAGTGACAGCATCCCACAAGTAATTTGGTGTACTGAAGTCGGGTTACAACAGCCCGTTATATAGATAGATGTAGAAGGCAAATTAGTGTCAGGAATGGTTGACACAGGAGCTGATGTGTCTGTTATTGATTCAGTACAGTGGGACCCCTCCTGTCTGCTTATGTCATCTATCAACTATGTCATCTACCATCTATTCTAGGGGTGGGAGGCCACCAAGGCACTAGAAAAGCAGAATGCCATTTGAAATGGGGCTGTGAAGGACAAAATGGGTTCATCCACCCCTTAAAGATTACGGGAGTAGGCTCTGCCCTTTGGGGTAGGGATTTATTGCATCATTTACAATTGTACCTTGCCACCCTGAACATCTGACAACAAACCCCTAGGGGCTGCAAATATGGTGAGCTTTAGAGTCAGATATAGATGTTGTTGTCAACACTGCAATTTATATTTCCAAATGTTTACTATTAATGCAAAGGAGAACTGGGAAAGACTGATTGGGGAAGGTGTGCTCTAGAGGGCATCAGGGAAGCCAGGGCAAGCATTCCAGGTCCAGACATGGCAAGGAAAGTCCATGGAGTCAGGAAGTAGAGTTTCCTATTTACACCACAGAAAGGAGACTCATACCACTGCATTATATCATATTTGGGAGACTGTCATGTGTCTAGAGTCAGGTAAAGATCACTGAACAAAGGGGACTGAGGTACAGGAATGATTAAGAACAAGTCTGAGGGCACCTAGGTGGTGCAGTGGATGGAGAACTGGCCCTGGAGTCAGGAGGTCTTGAATTCAAATCTGTCCTCAGACACTTAATAATTACCTAGCTGTGTGATCTTGGGTAAGTCATTAACACCACTGCCTTGTAAAGAAGTTAAAAATAAAAAAATCCCAAACACAAGTTTGAAGCCAGAATCTGAATTGTTCAACCATGATAGAGCCCAGAATATAGAAATTAGCATCCTGAGACATCCCCAAGCAGTCAGACAATCAAATAGATTTGATTAAACACCTCCCATCTTCTATGTACATGCTAAGCTTTGAGGTTATAAAGGAAGAGGAAAACCGAGTTTCTGCCCACAAGGAGCTGCCAAGTTTACATACAAACATCGAAATGGTTTGAGATTAAGGATTAGGTCAGAAACCTCACTCTAAACTAACTGAGGAGGACTTCCCGCCAAGATGGCAGAGAGAAGACAAGCACAGTTCTAAAGTCTCCTGATCTCTTCCGAATCTATCACATGAAACAAACCTCTTAAAAGAAAGCCGAACCAGGAACCCAGAAAGAAATGCCAGGAGAGGAAGATCTACCTCAGGATTTGGCTCCCGCAGCAGCCTTGGCTGAGTACCGGCAGGTGAGTCTGGGCTCTGAGGGAGTCGCAGCCTGGCATCAGCCAGATTAACAGCTGAATTGGAACCAGGAGTCTGAGGGCCCAAGAGCCGGACCTGCTGGATCAGTGGTGGGGCTGGATGAAAGGGGTTTGGGTCTGTGGGGAAGCAGAGGTGCTGGTGTTGGTGCTGTCCCCCTGGAGCTCAGGGACCAGGCTGGGGGAAGAGTTCTGGTGCAGGAGAATGGCAGACACCATCCCTAGGCTCCTCGGGTCTGAGAAACTCTGAGGGCACACCTCCATTAACAGAGGCTTCTCCTCAAACAAAGGCAAATTACTTCTGCCTCAGGCCCAGGTGTGTGAGCAGGAGAACCAGCCCAGCTGAGGAATGACCTCAGGCCAGGGTAAAGCCCACCATTAATTGAAGGCAAAAGAATTCAATAGTTCCAACTCCTCCCTTTGGGCAAAGGGAGAAGGCCTCGCAACCAAGGTCACAGACACCCCAGAGAGGTCAACCAGCACCTCCTACTGGCCAGCCAGAGAAACTGCACTCAGTAAAGCCATCAGCGATCAATAGCCCAAGTGAACCAGCCCCACCCCCCCAACTCAAGGTCTTAGCATAATGAAGAAGGGTCAGCGGAAAGGTGGATCCATAGAAAAATTCCTGGAAGGGAAAGACCCCAACTCAGAGAGACCTGGAACCTCTGAGGAGAATACAATCTGGTCTCCAGCACAGAAAGACTTCCTTGAAGAAATAATGAAGGAGCTTAAAAATTTGGAGAGACAATTAATACCTTAGAAAGTACAATTGGACAAACAAAAAAGGAGAATAAATCTCTCAGATCATCAAATGGACAATTAGAAAATGAGAATAATTCTCTCAGATCCTCAAGTGAGCAAATGCAAAAAGAAATTAATTCTCTCAAAACCTCAATTGGTCAAATGGAAAGCTCTTTCAAAAGTAGAATTGACCAATTGGAAAAGGAGCTGCAAAAGGTTAATGAAGAAAACGCCTCCCCCCCAAAAAAAATAATGGAGTCTACAGAAACTAATGACTCCATGAGACAGCAAGAGTAAGTTAAACAAAATCAAAAACTAGAAAAAATAAAAGCAAATGTAAAATACCTCATCAACAAAACCACTGACCTCGAGAATAGATCGAGGAGGGGCAACCTGAAAATTATAGGACTTCCTGAAAGCATTGAAGAGAAAAAAAGCCTGGACCTAATATTACAGGATCTAGTGATGGAAAACTGCCCTGATATCGTGGAATCAGAGGGCAAAGTCGTTATTGAAAGAGTACATCGATCCCAACTAGAAGAAGATCCGAAAATGAAAACACCAAGGAATGTTGTGGCCAAACTCCAGAACTATCAGATAAAAGAGAAAATCCTGCAAGCAGCCAGAAAGAAAGAATTTAAATATCAAGGATGCACAGTAAGGATCACACAGGACCTGGCTGCATCAACTTTAAGGCATCAAAGGGCCTGGAACAAGATATTTCGAAGAGCATGGGAGCTTGGAATGCAGCCAAGAATCTACTTTCCTGCAAAGCTGAGCCTTCTCTTCCAGGGAAAAAGATGGACATTTAATGAATTGGAAGAATTCCAAAGATTTCTGATGAAAAGACCAGAGCTAAACAGAAAATTTGGACATCAAACAGGAGGTCCAAGAGACACATGAAAAGGTAAAAACGGAGGGGGGGCAGTAAAAGGGAAAAAATGCAATCCAGTAAGTTGAAACTGACTATATCCCAGCATGGGGGGTGGGGAAGAGACTCTCATAAATCCTGAGAAATGTAAATCTAACAGAGAGAATATACCTAGCCAGAAATGATGGACATTCATGACCTATCCATGAGACTGCTATCTAATGGGATGTAACTGGCTTTAACCCCACTTGGGAGAAAGACTCTAATAACCCTCAGGAATTTTGACTCCATTAAATAGAATATACTGAACTAAAAGGGACAGGCACTCAGAATTTTCTATGACCTAGATAGAATGATCTAAAAAAATACACTACCTCCCTAAAAAGGGGGACTGGAAAGAGACAGGAGGAGGGAGGGGACTGAATGGGACAAACTTCATTACATTAAGAGGCACAAAAAATCTATGGTAATAGAGGAGAAGAAGGGAGCAGAGGAGAAACACGTGAATCTTCTTCTCATCAGACTTGGCTAAAAGTCAACCTACACATACTCAGTTAACTTATAAAACATCTAATCTTTCAAGTATTAAAAGGAGAAAAGGGGAGGGGGGATGGAGAAAGGGAAGGGGAGTGGGGGAAATAAGGGGAAATAACAAAAGGAAGGGAAGGGAAAAGGGAAAAAGGGAAAGGGAAAGGGGAAAGAAAGGGGAGGGTGTGATATAAGAGGGCAAACACACTGAAGGGGGTGGTATTCAAAAACAAAATACTGAGGAATATGGACAAAAACGGGGAAAAATACAGAGGGAAGATAGCACAGAAGGCAATAAAGAATTAGTAATCATAACCTTAAATGTGAATGGGATAAACTCTCCCTTAAAACGTAAGCAAATAGCAGAGTGGATTAAAAACCAGAATCCTGCAATATGCTGCCTACAAGAAACTAATTTGAAGCAGAGAGTTACATATAGACTAAAGGCAAAAGGTTGGAGCGAAATACATTTTGCCTCAGCTGAAGTAAAAAAAAAAAAAGCAGGGCTAGCAATCCTTATCTCAGACAAAGCAGCAGCAAAAATAGATAGCGTTAAAAGAGAAAGGGAAGGAAACTTTATCCTCCTAAAAGGTACCATAGACAATAAAGTCATTTCAATATTGAATATATATGCACCGAGTGGGACAGCACCCAAATTCTTAGTGGAGAAGCGGAAAGAACTACAGGAAGACATAGACAGCAAAACTCTACTAGTGGGAGACCTCAACCTCCTGCTATCAGATCTAGATAAATCAAATCATAAAACAAACAAGAAAGAAATTAGGGAGGTAAAAAGATTGTTAGAAAAATTAGATATGGTAGATTTATAGAGGAAACTGAATGGGGATAGGAAGGAATATACCTTTTTCTCTGCAGTACATGGAACTTATCCAAAAATTGACCATGTACTAGGACATAAAAAACCTAATGATCAACTGCAGAAAGGCAGAAATAGTGAATACATCTTTCTCAGATCACAATGCAATAAAAGCCATATGCAATACTGGGCCAAGGAGATATAGACCCAGAGCAAATTGGAATGTGGACATCCTTCTATGAAGGAGTTGTATTTTTCTGATTCCAAATTACTTCCAGTAATGTGACCCTGTTATACATCAGTACAAGCCTGATCCTCTGAAAGCATAAGGCTGTCAGGGATCCCACAGTTTGATGAGAAAGATATCAAGGACAAAATGTCGATTTATACACTAAGTTGGAGCCCATCAAGACAAGGTGAGCAGACAATGTAAAAGAAGACTACAAGAGCCTTAAGGGAACAGATTCCGTGGTACTTTAGAAAAGCCCAGGTGAGTGTTCTAAGCAGGAGCACTAGCCAGGGAAACCCAAGCTGATGGGAATTGGAGTGTTCCATTCATGGTGCAGAACAGTGGCCTCTGCCCCACTGCATCCTAGGCTATGTGGAGCGGGAGCCTGGTGAAAGAAGACTAGAAGGGGAAAAGCAGGCCAGAAGATGAAGAGCGTGAAGAGCCCACCACACAATTTTGGTTTTTGTCTTGGCCCCTGTGGAATGGGATAAGTAGGCAGTGCCATAGCCAGGCAAAGAAATTTAGGAGGATGGACTAAACTGTTGGTCGAGGATGGACTGGACTGGGAAGAGACTTGAGCCAGTTCTTGTAATACCTCAAAGGTGAGGTTATTTGGACCCCCAAGCAAAAAAAGGGACAATGTTGGTGGAGCAAGGGAAGTGTTTGAGTCAGTTTACAAAGGTGGAATCCCCTGCTTCAATGTTGGGGTAGGGGTGTGGTTGTGATAATGAGGAGTGGCTGACATCCAGTTTGGCTCATGAATGAGTGTGAGGTTTTTGTCCTGCATCGTAGTAGCAAAGCAAGATTGTGGGAGCAGGGTGGTGGGTGAGAAAGAAGTGCCAGGGAGGGCCAGGGGAGAGCAACATCCAAGAAACTTAGAGAAAAGAAAAAAGTATCAAGGAAAAGTGGATGACTGACAGTATTCAAGGCTGCAAAAAGGTCAATGGCATAATATCTAAGCATCAGAATAAATTATAAGAAATGTGGATCTAACTGAAAATTACTTCAGGACATGTAAAAAAGAGGAAATTTATTTCTCAGACTATCATAAGATTTACAAAGAATGGCTATGGGATAGAGCACCAAACTAGTCCATTCAGAACAGTTTGGCAAATAACTGAACAAAGGCATTGTTGTCAACCAAATGCTCTTCGTGCAAAGGAAAGTCAAATGGAGAACATCTGTGCAGTGTGGTGGCCAGAGCACACTCTGTCACCAGGCTGGAGTTCTACTCTCTGGTGCTGAGATTTGGGTCGGGTCACTCGGCCATTCAGAACTCATGACCCAAAGCGTGACTATAATGATGACGTGGCTCTGCACTTGTCTCAGGTTTGTTGTGAAGATCCAAAGCTATTGTGTGTGGAACTTTTTGTTCATTAAATAGTCTGATAAACATAAGCTTATAGCAATTTCAAATGATTGATGCTTCACATTAAAGTTGGAAGACTTTTTATTTTGACTAGGAAAACTGAAGGTTCACTTTCTGCCAGGAGGAAGAGCATACCCTCATACATATGTGTGTATGTGGTCCTTTCGTTCAGATGCAGAGACCAAGTGTGACCAGATGAGAGTATATCTGAAAATGACCTTGTGAAATGACATTCCTGCTTATGGTGAAGACAGGACTCATGTTGGTAACCATGAGCTTGTCCCCACTGCAGAGAAACAGGATGAACATACTCAATAGAGAAAGACTTGTGAAGAAGCTACAGTTTCAGTGAACATTGAAAAATCTGTACTGAAGAGAAACCTTATGAGTGTAATCAGTGTAGAAAGACTTTGATTCTCCACTGCAGTCTTACTGAGAAACCTTAGAAATGTAATCAATATGAAAAGGCTTTACAATACACATGCAACTTTGTAGGTATCAGAAAATCCATCCTGCAGTGAATCTTTTGAATGGAATCAATTTGGAACATCTTACCCATCAATTTGGAGCATCTTACCCCGAGTCTGAGAATGAACACTGCTGAGAAAACGGAGAAGAATCCATTACATTCCAAAGCTTTTAATATACAGTTTCATGTTACCCGACATCAGAGAATCCTGACGAGTGTGGTGAATAAGGTAAAGCTTTTCCTAAACACTCTCCCCTTTCCCAATTAACTGTGACAAATGAAAAGTTCCAGAGACAGCTGCTGGGTATTCTTTTTATTCACTGATAACGAACAGTTAATGTAACAAAAAATATTCATTTAGGTAAAAACCTAAAGGAATTGATTTAAGTGACTTTCCCAAGGCCACACAGCTAGGTCATTATTCAGTGTCTCGGGCCGGATTTGAACTCAGGCCCTCCTGACTCCAGGGTCCCTGCGCCATCCACTGTGCCACCTAGCGCCCCTAGAAACCATTTGTAATTCGCAATATTTTAGACACAAAAAGTTCAACTAGAGGAAATATTAGAGTAAAATGAATATTGTGGCTTTCAAATGTGACCGGAAATGATCGCCCCGATCGCCTTCAGTTCCCCCCCGGCCGGACGGGGCGCAGCGGCCGCACCCCGAGACCCGCGTGGCTGCTCCACTCTCGGGGTTCTCGGGTTTCCACAGACGCCGCTTCTGGGCACGTTTTCCCCCATTTGGCCCCGTTCTGCCTCCCTCTGAGAGGTCAAAGGTCGGCGCCCCCCCCTGCAGCCGCAGCTCCCCTTCCCGCGAGTCCCGGACAATGACCGAGACTTCTAGAGGGGCCCCCCCCCGGGGCCCCGGGCTGAGCCCCGACTAGAAGCCCCCCCTCCGCGTGCGGCCCCGAGGGGCCCGACGCCCCCCTGAGGTGGGAGCACGTGGGCGGGGGGAGGGGCGCTGGGGGGAGGGGGGGAGGGGCAGGTGGTCTCTGAGGGGCGGAGCCTGCGGCGGGGCGGGGAGGGGCTCTGCCGCGGATTGGTGGGGGAGGGGCACGTGTTATCTGAGGGGCGGAGCCTGCGCCAGGGCGGGGGGAGGGGCGCTGCGGGGGATTGGTGGGGAGGGTCAGGTGGGCTCTAGGGGGCGGAGCCTGCGGCAGGGCGGGGCGGGGCGCAGAGGAGGTGGCTCCGGGGGTGCTCGGAGGCCCCCGCCAGTGGGGAGCGGAGCCGGAAGCCGGGCGATGCGGAGCCTCCGCCCTCTGCCCTCGGGCCCGGGGTCTCGGGGTGTGGGCTCAGGTGAGTCGGGGCCCCACTTCCTGGTGCCCGGGGTGACCACGTGCTGAGCCGCCCCCCAGCCCAGGCCTGGGCCCCCCCAGGGGCTGGTTCCCCGATGGGCCTGGGGGGCCGCAGGCACTGTGGGGTACAGGCAGCGTGTCCCTCTGTGTGTGTCTGTGTCTGTGTTAGTGTGTCTGTGTGTGTGCGCGTGTCTGTATGTTTGTGTGTGAGTGCATGTGTGTATGTGTGTGCATGTGTGTCTGTATGTTTGTGAGTGAATGTGTGTATGTGTGTCTGTATGTTTGTGTGTGAGTGCGTGTGCATGTGTGTCTGTATGTTTGTGTGTGAGTGCATGTGTATATGTGTGTCTGTATGTGTGTGAGTGCATGTGTATGTGTGTCTGTATGTTTGTGTGTCTGTATGTTTGTGTGTGAGTGCATGCGTATGTGTGCATGCATATCTGTATGTTTGTGTGTGAGTGTGTGTGCATGTGTGTGAGTGCATGTGTGTGCATGTGTGTATGTGCACTGTGTATCTGTATTTGTGTGAGTGCATGTGTGTGCATGTGTGTATGTTTGCGTGTGTGTCTGTATGTGTGTGTGAGTGCATGTGTGCTCGTGTCTGTGTCTGTGTCTGTGTCTGACTCTCTTGGGGGGATGGAAAGCCCCCGGGGACAATGGGGGAGCCCTGGAGCCTCTGACCAGCCTCATCCCCTCTGGAGTCCACCTCCCCCTCTGCCTCCCCACGGGGAGGGGAGATAAAGGGGAGACTTGGCCCCACCTGCTGCCCCTTCCTGAACTTGGAGCCCCTCCCCAAGGGCTAGGTTAGCATCTCTCTCTGCCCCTTGTGGGGTCTCACCCTCTGGCACTCCGTCTAGCTCTACCCCCTGCCCAGGAAGACAAGGACAGGCCTCGGTCCCTCTGGGATCCTCCCTCCCCAGTGCAGGCTGCAGAGGACCCAGGCCTGGCCAAGGAAGGTTCCAGAAGTCCGAGAGAATGGCCCCTGGAGGGCGCAGCCCCCCACCCCAGGTGAGTGCCCTCCCATCCCAGGTTTAAACAAGACCAACCACAGAGCACCTTGTCTAGGAGACTGGCAGAACCTTCCTGAAGGCCATTTCCTTACAAGAGAAGAGAGGAGGTCCAGGAGCAACCTTGCCCTGGTCTCCCCTTCTGTTTGCTTTGGTTGCAAGGACTTAGACAGTTTTGTATGAAGGGTTAGAGTCTGGTAAAAGTTGGACATGGTTGTTTCTGTTCCACATATTTCCATATTAGTCCTCTTGTGGAAGAGGAATTAGGACTAAGGGGAAAAACAATGAGGCAGAAAGGAAACCCAAAAAGGAAGCTTATGGAGCATAAACATGGGCTGCTTTGCTCTGTCCCCAGGGTCCACAGTGGTTTCCTCTCAATGTGGATGGCCTTGTCCACAGCAGGTCTCTCAGGACCATCCTTGGTCACTGGACAGCTGAGAGGAGCCGCCTCCATCCTCCTGGACCATTTCAGGATGTGGTTATTCATGGGCACAGTGTTCATTTGGTTCTGCTCCCTTCACTTGGTATCCACCTGTGCAAGTCTTTGCAACTTCTCCAAAGTCTGGCCACTCATGATTTCTTACAGAACTGTAATGCTTCACAACATTTGTGCACCATACCTTGTCCAGCCATTCCCCAGGGGATGGGCATCCTCACAATTTCCAGTTCTTTACCACTGCAAAAAGAGCTGCTATAAATGTTTTTGAACATGTGAATTTTTTCCATTTCCATTTTCTTCTCGGTATAGGCCTAGTATTGATGGTTCAAAGTTATGAACACTTTTATTGCTCTTTGTACATAGTTCCACATTGTTCTCCTGAATGATTGAATCAGTTCACAACACCCACAACAATGCACTGATATCCCAATTATTCCTCAGCCTCTCCTGCATTGATCATTTTGCTTTTTTGTCATCCTGGTCAATCTGATAGAAGTGAGGTGCTCCCTCATAGGTGTTTCAATTTGAATTTCTCTAATCAATTACTATCTGGAATTACTTATTTCAAAAATGAAAAAGGGGAACTCACCACCATTGGGGAGGAAATTAGAGATAATTCAGAGCTATGTTGCTCATCTTTATGACAATCAATTTGACAACCTGTGTGAACTGATTGAATATTTACAAGGATACAGACTACTCAGATTAACAAAAGAGGAAATAAAATTCTTAAATAACCCTATTTCAGAAAAAGAAATTGAGGAAACCTTCAAAAAACTCTCCTAAGAATAGTCTCCATGTTAGGAAGGATTCATTAAATTTTATGAGTACATTTTTTTCTTTTATTAAAAATTTTACTTCAGTTTTACAATATTTCCCCCAATCTTACTCCCCTCTGCCCACCCCAACCCCCACGGAAAGCAATCTGTCAGTCTTTACTTTATTTCCATGTTGTACATTGATCCAAATTGAGTGTGATGAGAGAGAAATCATATCCTTAAGGAAGAAATATAAACTATAGGAGATAACAAGATCAGACAATAAGATATCTGTTTTTTTTCTAAATTAAAGGGAATAGTCTTTGAAATTTGTTCAGACTCCACAGCTCTTTATCTGGATACAGATGGTATTCTCCATTGCAGACAGCCCAAAATTGTCCCTTATTGTTTCACTGATGGAAGGAGCAAGTCCATCAAGGCTGAACATCACCCACATGTTGCTGTTAGGGTATACTGTGTTTTTCTGGTTCTGCTCATCTCACTCAGCATCAGTTCTTGCAAATCCCTCAAGGCTTTTCTCAATTCCAGTTCTTCCTGGTTGCTAATAGAACAGTAGTGTCCCATGACATACATATACCACAATTTGCTAAGCCATTCCCCAATTGAAGGACATTTACTTAATTTCCAATTCTTTGCCACCACAAACAGGACTGCTATGAATATTTTTGGATAAGTGATATTTTTACCCTGTTTCATCATCTCTTCAGGGTATAGACCCAATAATGGTATTGCTGGATCAAAGGGTATGCTCTTTTTTGTTAACCTTTGGGCATAGTTCCAAATTTCTCTCCAGAAAGGAGCTCCACAAACAGTGTAATAGTGTTTAGGAAGGATTTATAACTGAATCCCACCAAACATTTAAGGGACAATTAATTCCAATTCTATATAAACTATTTTAAAAAATAGTAGGAGTTTTGTCTGATTTCTTCTATGATATGAATATGGCGCTGATTAAACCAGGAAGAGTCAAAACAAAGAAATATTTAGACTAATTTCTTTAATGTACAATAAAGCAAAAATCATAAAAATTTTGCAAAGAGATTGCAGTAAGTTCATACCAGGACAATACATCACAATTGGGTATGATTTATACCAGGTACGTAGGAATGGTTCAATATTAGGAAAACACTTAATAATTGAATATATTGATAAGAAAAACCAACAGAAATATTATGATTTTATCAGTAGATGCTGAAAATGGCTTTGACAAAATACATCTATTTTTATTAAAATCTCTATAGACTATAGGAATAAATGGAATTTTCCTTAAAATACTAAGCAAAATCTAAAATCAACAACAAAAGTAATATGTATTAGGGATTAGCTAAGTGGCATTTCCAGCAAGGTTAGGGGTGATACAAGGATGCACATTGTCACCCTTACTCTTCACTATAGCATTAGAGGGGAGGCCAAGTGGCACAGTGAGTAGAGCACCATTCCTGGATTCAGGAGGACCTAATTTTAAATTTGGCCTCAGAAACTTAATAATCACCTAGCTGTGTGACCTTCAGCAAGTCACTTAACCCCATTTCCCTTGCAGAAAGGGAAAAAAAAAAAACATATATATATATATATATATATACACATGTATAGCATTAGAAATGTTAGCTTTATCAATGATAAGAGAAAGAAGGAATTAAAATAAGCATAGAGGAACCAAAGTTTTGACATTTTGCAGACGATATGATGGTATACTTAGAGAACCCTAGAAAATGATCTGAAAAACTACTTTAAATAATTAATGATTTCAACAAAGTAGCAGCATATGAAATAAACACAATGATCAATATTTTCATATAGGAACAATGCCCAAGGGCATGAGATAGAAAGAAAAATTCCATTTAAAATAACCAAAGGCAACATAAAATACTTGGGAATCTACCGACAAAGACACACCCAGAAACTATATGAAAACAATTATAAGAAATAAACTCAGAACTAAACAATTGGAAAAAATATTAATTGCTCATGGATAGGCCAAGCCAATATAATAAAAATGACATGTCTACCCAAATTAAATTACTTATTCAATGCCAAACCCATCAAACTACCAAATAACTATTTCACTGAAATATTAAATAGTAACAAAAGGTCAAAAATAGCAAGGGAACTGATGAAAAAAAGATAAAGGAAAGTAGACTAGCTCTACCAGATCTAAAATGAAACTATAAATTGGCAGGCATCCAAACTTCCTAGTACTGGTTAAAAATTAGCGTGATGGATCTGTGGATTAGGATAGGTTCAAAAGAAACAGTAATAAATGACTAATCTACTGTTTGCTAAATTCAAAGACATTAGCTTCTAGCCTGGGAATTCATTATTTGACAAAACCTCCTGGAGATACTGGAAAATAGTATGGTCAAAACTAGGCAACTAGGCATAGCCCCACATCTCAGACCCTATCCCAAAATAAAGTCAAAGTGGATACAGGATTTAGACATAAAGGGAGACATCATAGATAAATTAATAGACCAAGAAGTACTCTGTCAGATTAATGGAAAGAGGAGAAATTTATGACCAAATAAGAAAAGAGTACATTCAAAATTCCCAAATGGTTGATTTTGACTCTATTAAATTAAGAAGATTTTGCACTAATAAAACCAATGCTTCCAGGATTGGAAGGAAAAGATAGATGGGAAACAATTCTCATAATGAGAACTGTTAGTAATGGTCTCATTTCTAAAATATATAGAGAATTGAACCAAATTTGTAAGATTGCAAATCATTGGCATAGGGAAGGGAGGCAGGTAGAAAAATGTATAATTCAAAATCTTATAAAAAATCATCATTGTAAGCTATCTTTCATTGTCGTTGTAAAAATAAATAAATAAATAATTTATAAGAAACAATCCTCTTGAGGCAGCTAGGTTGCACAGTGGATAGAGCACTTGCCCTATAGTCAAGTTGATCTCAGTTCATGTCCAGCCTCAGACACTTAATAATTACCTACCTGTGTGATCTTGGGCAATTCTCTTAACCCCACTGCATTTCAAAAAGCCAAAAACAAAAGCAAAAAAAGATCCTCTTGTTTTCATTTTTTTCAGACTGTCTCACTTTGAGAAAAATAACTTGATTTTTCATCTCTCCAGTAACCATAAGAAATGTTTTAGCCTCACAAAACACAGCACTTGCTATTTCTTCTCAGAAACTTTCTTGGAAATTTTTTTTTTTTATTTAAGGCATTGGGGTTAAGGAACAGTCCAAGGTCACACAGGCAATTATTGTCTCAGGTCATATTTCAACCCAGGTCCACCTAAATCCAGGGCCAGAGCTCTGTCTCATGCACCACCTAGCTACCCCTCATGAACTCTTCATGGAAGTTTCTTAGTCTATCATTTTTGAGAGTTCTTATTTTTCCTCGTGAAATCCTCATATCTTTCTGAGAAAACATCACTTTCCTTCTAAAGAAATTAGAATTCCTTGAAAGAATATTTCTGAGTTTTATTTCAACTGAAAATATCAATTGCTTTTTCCTGACATTCCCTTGGACTTTTCAAAATTATAATTCCCTTGAGGGCTCTGAATTTTTTTAATTTCATAAAAGAAAGATTTTATTTATTTTGAATTTTATAACTTTCCCCCAAACATGCTTCCCTCCCCCCACCCCCCACAGAAGGCAGTCTCTTAGTCTTTACATTGTTTCCATGGTATACATTAATCTAAGTTGAATGTGAAGAGAGAAATCATATCCTTAAGGAACAAAAATGAAGTATAAGAGATAGCAAAATTGCATAATAAGATAACAGTTTTTAAAAAACTGAAATGTAATAGTCTTTGGTCTTTGTTTAAACTCCACAGTTCTCTCTCTCTGAATACAGATGGTATTCTTCATCACAGATACTGCCAAGTTGTGCCTGATTGTTGCACTGATGGAATGAGCAAGTCCATCAAGGTTGATCATCACTCCCATATTGCTTTAGGGTATACAAAGTTCATCTGGTTCTGCTCATTTCACTCAGCGTCAATTCATGCAAATCCTTCCAGGCTTCCCTGAATTCCCAGCCCTCCTGGTTTCTAATAGAACTAGAGTGTTCCATCACATACATATGCCATAGTTTGATAAGCCATTTCCCAATGGAAGGACATTTACTTGATTTCCAATTCTTTGCCACCACAATGAGGGCTGCTATGAATATTTTTGTACAAGTGATGTTTTTACCGTTTTTCATAATCTCTTCAGGGTATAGGCCCAGTAGTGGTATTGCTGGATCAAAGGATATGTGCACTTTTGTTGTCCTTTGGGCTTCATTCCAAATTGCTCTCCAGTAAGGTTGGATTAGTTCACAGCTCCAACAACAATATATTAGTTTCCCAGATTTCCGACATCTCTTCCATCGTTGATCATTGTCCATTCTGGTCACTTTGGGCTACCCTTATAAAGGGTGCTTGTTACCTTTGGGCAATTCTGAAGGCTGTCTCAATTCTGAGTCCTCTGCATGTTAATGTTTGAGGAGGTGGTGACATTCAAGGATATGGCTGTGGACTTCACCCCAGAGGAGTGGGACCTGTTGAATGATGCTCAGAAGCAGCTGCACAAGGATGTGACATTGGAGAATGCTCAGAACTTGCTCTTCCTGGGTAAGGACCATTACCCAGGTAACTGGAAATCTGTCATTAAAAGGAGTGTCCTCAAATCTCTCCACAGGGGGAGGTTTGGGCATTGATCACCTCTTAGAAAGGCCAAAGTGATGGCCTCCTGCATCCAAGAGACCAGTTTCTCCTGTTGCCTAGTTTTCCTAGGAGAGACCTTTGTGCCATGTGATAGGGAGCTAGACAAAAGTCTGCAAAGTCTCCAAATTTTGATCCTGCAGCTTCTCCTTGAAGATGGGAATTGAGGGGGACCCCCTGCCTCCCATGGCTGCCCTTCCTCTGTGGGAAGTGTTTGGTCATTAAAATGTTCTTTATCTTACTAGGTACAAACGTGTAACTCACTGCACTTGGTGTTAATCATGGAGTTCTAGATCCCAACGGTGCCATTGTTCTTCCTTCAAACACCCCTTCACACATTTGTCTAGTAGAGATGCATGGAAAAAAGGAAGGGAGTATTTATACACATCTGTTGGGAGCCATACCCCATATTAAGGACTTTTATCATGCATATTCTCTCATTCAATCTTTATCACTACCTTTTAACTTGAGTTTCTCTTATTTCCTCATTTTACATATGAGGAAAGTGAGGCAAATAGATTAAGTGACTAATTCATGGGTCATTGAGAGTCTGAGGCCAAGTGTTCCTGATTCCAGCCCAATACTTTGCTGTCCCCTAGAAATACCTCTAATTTCTAGGCTATGGAATCTATGGAATGTGAACATCCTTCTGTGAAGTAGGAAAGTACAGGCAGAATTTTCAGAAGTGGGGCACTGCTTCACATTAACACCACCCCCTTCCCTAATGAGGATTAATTACAAACTTCTCTCCATCCTCATGCCTAATTTATCCTAGGATTTCCAGAGAAGATTTGATCCCCCACTTGGAGAAAGAAGGTCTGAGGAACTCCTGTCCAGGTGAGTGAGGAGTGAAGGGTGTGGACTGTATCCCAAGGGGCTTCTGGATGTGTCAGTAAAGAAGTGTGAGACTTGGGTGAAGGAAAACCTGACTTGTTATTTCCTTTCAGACATTTTTGAGCAGTGGGATCCTGGGTAAGGATCTCTGAGATTCAGTATCCTCATCTGTAAAATGAGGGACTGAACTCCCTAGACTTTCAGTTCCCTTCTTTTTTAAATTTTTCCTTCTAATTTCACGCAAAGATAGTTTTGAAATTTCATCTTTTTGAAAGGTCCTGACTTGCCCATTTTTCTTCCTCCCTTTCCACCCTGCTTCCTATGGCAGTGAACAATCAGATAATAATTGTGCAAGTACAATCATGTTAACTTGTTTCCATAGTATTTTCCCATTAGAACTAGATGGGGAAACCCATGTTAAAGATAGAAAAAACATAAAAGAAGTTCCAAAAAGTGATGAGAGTATGCTTTTCTCTACATTCAGTCTTCATTTATTTTTTTCTCTCATTCTGGATGTCATTTTCCATCACAAGCCTTTGAAGATTGACTTTGACCTCTGAACTTCTGAGAAGAGCTGAGTTCATCACAGTTGGTCTTCCTATGGTGTTTCTGTTTAAATGTACAAAGTTCTGCTGGTTCTTTTAGTTGTTTTCTTTTTTTGTTTTTTTGTAAGTCAGTGGGTTTGTGACTTGCCCATGTTCACACAGCTAGGCAATTGTTAAGTATCTTAGGCTGCATTTGCATTCAGGTCCTCCTGACTCCAGGGCTGGTGCTGTATCTACTATGCCGCTCAGGACCCCTTCAATTTTCTTCTAGTGATTCTTCATTGAACCTATTAGAGGCCTTTGTTGGGAATTTGGAGGCATAAAACTCTGACAACTCTCTAGTGAGCTTAGAGGCTTTCTAATATCACCTCTTTCTAAGTCAATATGAATCTAAAGGGGCAGCTAGGTGGCACAGTGGATAGAGCACCAGCCCTGGAGTCAGGAGTACCTGAGTTCAAATCCGGTCTCAGACACTTAATGATTACCTAGCTGTGTGACCTTGGGCAAGGCACTTAACCCCATTTGCCTTGCAAAAACCTAAAACCAAAAATAAACAATATGAATCTAGTAAGTGAAAAGTGAATATAAGGAAACATGATGCTGATCCTTTGAAAGCTTAAGGCTGTCAGAGATCCCACAGTTTGATGAGAAAGGCAGTGTGAACACAATTGCTATTTATAGAATAAGTTGGAGTCCATCAATACAAGGTGGACAGACACTAAGGTTAAAGAAGATTGGAACAGCCTAAAGGGAACAGATCTGTGGTACTTCAGAAATGCCCAGGTGAGCATTCTAGGCAGGAGCACAAGCCAGGAGCACCACACTGTTTGGAGGTGGAGTGTTCCATTCATGGAGCAGAAAAGTGCCTCTGCCCCACTGTATCCTAGGCCATGTGGAGGGGAGGCAGGTGAAAGAAGACTAGAAAGGGACAAGGGGTCAGAAGTTGAAGAGCCCACCTCAATATTTTATCCTTGTTCTTGGAGCCCCTGGAATTGTTTAAGTAGGGGGTGACATGGTCAAGTAAAGAACTTTAGGAAGATGAACTTAACTGTTGGTGGAGGATTGATTGACCTGGGAAGAGACTTGAGGGTTTGAAACCATCCATGCAGTTTTTGTAATACCTCAAACCTGAGGTCATTTGGACCCCCCCCAACTAAAAAAGGGGCAATGTTGTGAGAACAAGGGAAGTATTTGAGAAAGGTTACAAAAGTGGAATCACCTGACTGCATGTTGCAGCAGGGCTGTGGAAACAATAAGGAGTAGTGGATGGCACCTAGTTTGGCCCATGAGAGATTGTGATGTTTTTGTCCTACATAGTAGTAGCAAAGCAAGATTACAGGAGCATTGTGGGAGTGTTGGTTTGGGTAGGATGGGTGGAAAAGAACAAAGGAGGAGTCCCAGGGGAAGGAAATGTCCAAGAATCTTAGAGAAAAGCAAAAGGTATTTAAAAGTGTATGCTTGACAGTATCCAAGGCTGTAAAAAGGTCAATGGCATAATATCTATGAATGCAAATAAATGATGAGAAAAGTAGTTTAAATCAAAAATTATGACAGGACAATAAAAAGGGGATATGTATTTCTCAGGTTTTAATAAAATTTACAATGAATGACCATGGGAAAAAGCATCAAAACTGGTCCGTTCAGAAGAGTTGGGCAATTACCTGAACATAAGAAAATAGCATTGTCGTTAACAAGATGCTCTTGGTGCACAGGAAAACAAAATGGAGAACATCTGTCAAGCGCAGTGGCCAGAACTTACTCTGTCACCAGGTTGGAGTTCTACTCTCTGGTGGTGGGATTTGGGTCAGGTCACTCGGCCATTCAGAACTCATGACCCGAAGAGTAACATTTAATGACAATGTGGCTCTGCACTTGTGTCAGGTTTGTGGTGAGGATCCAATGCAATCGTGTGTGGAACTTTTTGATGATTAAATTGTCTTATAAGTGTAAGCTTATAGTATTCTGAAATGATTGGTTCTTCCCGTTTACATTTAAAGTCTTTTTATTTTGACTGGGGAATCTGAAGGTTAGTTGGTTCCCTTAATGCCAGGAGGAAGAGGATATCCTCATACATATATGTGTGTGTATGTGTTTGTTTCCATCAGATGCAGAGTCTAAGTGTGATGAGATGAGAGTAAACCTGAAAATGATCTTGTGGAATCACGTTACTGCTTCTGGTGAAAAGAGGTCTCATTTTGGTAACCATGAGCTTCTCTGCACTATGGAGAAACAAGATGAATATGCTCAATATGGAAAGACTTCTCAAAGAAGCTACAGTTTCACTGAACATCGGCAAATCCACACTGGATCGAAACCTTCTGAGTGTAATCAGTGTGGAAAGACTTTCATTCGTAGCTCCCACATAGCTGTTCATCAGAAAATTCACACTGGAGAGAAACATTATCAATGTCATCAGTGTGGAAAGGTTTTCTCACGGAGCTCCCATCTTTCTGTACATCAGAGAATCCACACAGGAGAGAAACTTTATCAATGTAATATGTGTAGAAAGAATTTCAGGAGCAGTGATAACCTTCGTATACACCAGAGAATCCACACTGGAGAGAAACTTTATGAATGTAATCAATGTGGAAAGAATTTTATTCGTAGCTCCAGTCTTGACATGCATCAGACAATTCACACTGGAGAGAAACCTTATCAATGTCATCAATGTGGAAAAGCTTTCAGAATAAGATCCTATCTTGCTGAACATCAGAGAATTCACACTGGAGAGAAACCTTATGAATGTAATCACACTGGAGAGAAACCTTATGAATGTAATCAATGTGGAAAGGGTTTCACATGTCGCAGCCATCTTGTAGAACATGAGAGAATCCACAGAGGTGAGAAACCTTATGAATGTGAACATTGTGGAAAGTTTCACACGGTGCAGCCATCTTACCTTACATCTAAGAATCCACACTGGAGAAAAACCTTATCAATATAATCTGTGTGGAAAGACTTTCTCACAGAGCCCCAATCTTGCTACACATCAGAAAACTCACAATAAATGGAAGTCTTATCAATGTAATAAGTGTGGAAAGACTTTCACACAGAGCTCTAATCTTGCAGCTCGTAAGAGAATTCACACTGGAGAGAAACATTATGAATGTAATCAGTGTGGAAAGGAGTTCACTTAGAGCTCCGGTCTTGCTGTACATCAGAGGATCCACACAGGAGAGAAAACTTATCAATGTAATCAGTGTGGAAAGGCTTTCATACACAGCTCTAGTCTTGCTGTACATCAGAGTCCACACTGGGGAGAAACCTTATGAATGTATTCAGTGTGGAAAGGGTTTCACATGGCGCAGCCATCTTTTTGAACATCAGAAAATCCACGGAGGCAAAAAACCTTATGAATGTGAATATTGTGGAAGAGGTTTCACATGGTGTAGCCATCTTACTTTACATCTCAAAATCTATACTAGATAGAAACATTATCAATGTAATCATTGTGAAAAGACTTACACAACAAGCTCCAGTCTTGCTATACATCAGAGAATCCACACTGGACAGAAACGTTTTGAATATGATCTCTGTGGAAAGACATTCAGACAGAGCTCCAATCTTAGTGCACATCAGAGAATCCACAGTGTCATCACATCCTATGAATGTAATCAATGTGGAAAGACTTTCTTCAGAAAGCTCCTCTCTTATTAATCATCAGACAATCCACACAGGAGAGAAGTCTTTTGAATGTAATCACTGTGGAAAGACTTCCAGAAAAGTACTTATCTTTCTGTACATCAGAGAATTCACACTGGAGGGAAATTGTAGAAATGTGAACAATATGGAAAGGCTTCAAGATGCCCATCCAATTTTGTAACTATCAGAATATCCACCCTGGAGTGAAACTTTTGAATGCAATCAGGGGAGAAGTTTAGCCCTAACTCGATATTTGGTTATTAATAATGGGGAAAATAATCATTTCTCCCCTATCAGGGAATTCATTCTACAGGACAAACCTCATTAATATCATCACCATGGAAAATCATCAGACTAAAGTCTTCCCTTATTTCCCATCAGAGAATTCACATGAGATAGAAATAATGCTCCTGTAATGAATGTGGAAAGGCATGCAAATGGAGCACAAAGTGGGTTAGGCCACAGAAAATTTATCTAAGGATGGAGTTCCACATGCTGGGAAGCCCTTCAATCTAAGATGATTTCTTCATATCAAGGATTCATAATGGAGAGAATACATAAAAGTGTGTGATGATGTCCCACCTTTCTCTAGAAGATGGAGGTCACTAGACACCATAATATTTACACTGAAAGAAGTTTTTTCAAAGTCATCATTGTGGGAAGGCCTTCAGCCAGAGCTTATACCTGTGTGTCCATTGGAGAAGTCTTCCAGGAGTTAAAATTTATTTATCTAATGAATGAGGAAAGACTAGTCCCTGAAGCACAGACCTTATTAGATATCCCATATTTTATCCAAAGCAAGAAACACTGAAAATGGAATGAAATTTTTCCTGAAATCATAAAGCTTCTCATGACTCCCCTAAAATATTCTATGGCTGTCTAGGACTAGCTAGTGACTAGCTCAATGACAGTTCCTCCCACCATAGTGAAACAGAGATTTTCTGTACATCCTCCAAACTGGCCTGGATTGGTAATCTGCTTCAAAGCTCCAAAATTAGTTTTGGGGTCATATGCAAGATTGGTTGGAAGGAAATTTTGGATAACTCAGGGTAGTTACTGTTTCACCTTGCCATCTTAGCTCTGGAAGTCTTCATGTGCATTTTTTTTTGACAGGAACTATTCCTTTGATATGTCATTTCCTTGAAAAGATTTCTTATATTTTCCTTTTTATTGTTTTCTTCTATTTTTTTTTGCATTGCTCATTTAAGAAATCTCTCCTTGCTATTCACTGGAATTCAGTTGGGTTTATCTCCTCCCTCTCTTTTTTACTTTTCCCTTTCATTCTTTCCTCAGCTCGTTGTAGACCCTCATCAGACCACCTTTCTTTCTCTGCTTTTTCTTTGAAGTATTTTTTGTTGCTGCTTCCTGTCTGACACTCCTCTAGAATTGATAATTGTTCAGGTGTACTATCTCCTACATCTAAACACTTGAATCTTTTCATCACTTCTGCTTCATATTCATAAGCAATGTTACATAGATCATATCTTTAGAGTTTGATGGTTTTCCTTTTTTCAATTTGAATCTGAATCTTGAAATAAGAGCCTCAGTCAGTTCCAGATTTTAACTGATTCTATAAAACCTTCTCTATCGTTGGACTTCATTTCCTTGGTGATATTTTATTCATTGTACTGCACACCTGTGGTCCCCTTGGCATCAGTGGGTAGAAGACAGACTTGTTATTGTGTTATATTGTTATTGTGTTGTAATGGAACACACCTTGACTGTGCATTGGAAAATCTTGCTGGAGTTAAAACTTACGGATAACATTCTCAAAGTTAGTCCTCTTGCTCTATTACAGATCTCATTCAATTTTCCGTTTTAAAAGAACTCAATAATCATGCCAAATTTCACACTGTGAATAAACCCCTAAAATGTCAGGGTTTTCCCCCTGGAAATTCTGATGTTTCCCATTACTCTTCAGTAATAATCCTTTGAATTCACATATTGTCATTTCTTCAGCTGTTCACCAATTGGTGAGTACTCAACTTTGTTTCTTTGGTGACAGAAAAAGTTCTAGTATCAGTATTTGTAACTGACTGCAATTAGTCTAAAGATTTAAATCCCAGATGTATAAAATAATTTTCTATGTAAAATTGTTGGGCAAATATTCAGTTGAACTGATGTCATTTGATTGGCAGCAAGGTTTTCTTTCAAATCTGTTTTGTCAAAACAATAAAGCTGTAATACTGCTTTTATGTGTCAGGCTTATCTTTGTGATTTTGGGAGTTATTTATAGGAACTGTTGTTAATTTTCAAAATGATAACTTAGAGGATGATGTAATTGTATTCTTCAGAAATCAATTCCTCCTTTTTTAAAAAATTAATTGTTATTTTCTCCAGTTACATGCAAAGATAATTTTCAGTATTCATCCTTTTGTAAGCCTTTGAGTTCCACATTTGTCTATCACCCTCCCTTCCCCATGGCACTGAGCAGTCTGATAGACCTTGTATCTGTACAATCATGTTTAAAACATTTCCTCATTGATGATTTTATTTGTCCTTCTTTCTTGAAGAAGACCATGACATTGGGTAGGTGATAACATGACAATGAATTGGATTTTGGGGGGGCGGGGCTGTGCTAAATCACCAACCTCACTTTCTTCTCCAGAGCCCTTTGAGTCTAGTGGCTAGACATGGATGAGGGTGACTAGAGATGGCCTTGGATGTGAGCCAATCAGGATTAAGTTATTTGTCCAGGATCATAAAGCTAAGTAAGTGTCAAATGTCTTGAGGTCAGATTTGAACCTCCCATTCTCCTTGTGTTCCTGCCCATTCTCCTTGTTGTGTTCCTGCTGGCTAGCTTATCCTTTATTCAGAGGAAGGTTGAAGAGGCTGGAGACAAAGATGGACATTTCTCCTTTTATTCAACCCCAAGCAACCCTTTTTCACTCCCCATCCATGAGGCATTCTCTAATTATAAAACAAAGAATGCTCTGGTGCTTCAGGCAACAGGTGTTAAAAGTTTACAACCCTCAACAGTGTCTTACAAATCCCTGCTTTTTCTTTTTGAGGTGAATTTCCTGTAAACCATCTGCAAGATGTCAGATTATTCAAAATGTCAGATTATTGCCCGACACAGCATGATTGGGAGGGAGACCTTGTATTGAAGCATTATCAATTTTACCTGGTATTTTCCCCAAAATCAATTAAATTTAAAACTGAAACCAAAAGGACTAATATTTAACATAAGTAAATGTTTCACAATTATATTATCTCTTTACCAAAAGAAATGAGTAAATCATGTGTCAATATAACCAAATTCATAGAAATACAATTTATCCCAATACAGTTTCCTACTGAATTACACACACACACACACACACACACACACACACAAAGACATAGGCACAAACAAGAGAAACAACTCTCTTCAAACACATTTACCAAGCTGAGATTGATACCCTGGCCAGTACCAGGCTAGTGTAAATGTCCTATTAATGATTAAATGCACATATACACACCTAATGCACCAATTAAGACCAGTAAATACAAATAACTTGGAATCAATCAGTTTCTTGAGGAACCTGATATATATTCATGAAATACTTGAAATAGCCAAAGAAATTGAAAGCATTTTCAAGCAACTTCATAAAACTCAAAGTTAGATATTCTGTTACAGAAATATTAGCCACTGTCACAGACTTCATTCAAAAGATAAAATCTAAATTTCTCAGTCCCAGAAAAATGTCTTCTCCCCCCCTTCTTTGCTCAAAGAACACAGCACATTTTTTGATGAAGATATATCATACTGTGTGGTTCTGGGTCAATGTCTACAGTGTCTCACAATTTATTCCAGTTGACCATGAGTGGGATAAAGTTTGAGATTTCTTCAGTAAAATACTATAGATTGAATTGGGTTAGCTCTGTGCCCCTCCTCCCTTGACAAAGCAAACTTCTGGGATATTGTTGAAGAGTCAACTGATCTCACCTTATCTGTTGATGTCCAGAAAATCATTCAATTCCTAGGGCTAAAGAGATAATCGGTTTGAATTTTTACTCTTTTCTGTAGATTAGCTTGATTGTAAAACCACATTCCTCATTAACAAGGGTGGGTCAGTAGGGGACTGGAATCCAGTTAGGATAAATATGTTTCTAGGGCCTTTTGCTTTTGCCTCAAGTCTCTATTGTGGCCCATTTCTGGAGAAAGGTATAAAGCCTTTTCATACCTTGAGAGATCTCCAAAATTTTTTTAAGTGGCATTTGTCCCACACAGTTTGGGGGCTTGTCACCAGGATAGCATGCCCATCAAGGTGCTCGGCTCCTCAGGACTTGGCAAAACAGCGCTGCTGCCACAAATTCTGGCAGTTTCTCATTTTCTGAGAAGCCTTGGTTTCCCCTTTGTGCAAATGACACAAAGCAGAGAGACTCGGTAGGAAGAGAACAGCAAATCTGCAGCAAGAACCTGACGTCAGTGAGTATAAAGAACAGTCATTCAAACTTCTGTGCAGGGAGACCCAAAAGACTAGACCTTGGAATCTGAGGGCACTAGATTCCTGGAGGGTCCATTTGGGTGACTGAGGGTTGGGGGTGACCCCTTCCGGTTTGGGCATAAGAGGCTTGGATCTAAGGGTGCTTGATCCTGAGAGGTCTTTGTCAGTATTTAAAATGGGAATGACCCTGTCCTAAGCCTTCCCTGTGGTAAATCAGGTAAATAAGACTAAAATATAAAGGAAAAGTAAGTATTGTTGTCTTGTCTGAGAAAATAAAGAGATAGGAGAGGGAATGAATTTGGTCTGTCTTTGGGAGGGAGAGCCCTCTCTGCATTCCTGAGATGTCAGGAATTTGCCATTGGCCTGTGTTTTGAATCTGTCAGTTTGGAAAAAATTCTGTTGCGTTTTGTGTGATTTGTGTTTGTGCCTTGTCTACCTTTATGTGTTTAGAATGTCTATTTACTTTTGTGATTTGTTAAATAGGGAAAGGAGGAGTTTGCAAGTTCCCCTAAAGAGTTCCTTGGGTAGGCTCATTTTGTTTTGGATTTTTAGGCAGTATTTATCTAACTCTCTCTGGCTCTTCCCTTGAGCCTGCTTTCTGCCTGTGTTACAATAGATAATGTGATCCCTCCCTCCTCACTCCTAGGTTGTTTCTTGAGCACTTAAAAAAGGGATTTTTATTTTGATTAAAACGGAATGGATTATCGAGGCCAAACAACTCACCCTATTATTCTACCATTATGAGAAGGGCCCCCCCTTCCCTGTTTATGTTCCCTTCTATTCCCAGTTCTCCATGATTCTGTGGTGCTAGAATATTCCCCCCCCCACTCTTTTAGAAAAAAAGGCTGAGAGAGAGAGAGAGCTGCTCCAAGAAGAATTATTAAAATAAATGTTCAAAGGGACTTTATTTTGAAATAAAAAGAAACAGGAAAGATAGTGAATATTATCATAGAAAGAAATGCTATTTTAATTTTTTAAAAAAAAAGAGGTTATTAGAAAATAAATTTCAGAAAGACTAGAGAGTCAGGTTAATCCTAAAGTATATAATGTGGTTACCAAGATATGCCTATGTAGGGGAAACTAAATAGTTAATCTTTTCCCAAAATGATATGGTAACAAAGCTTCAGGAGTTATATATATGTACATCAGTTTAGCTTCTGGTAATGTTGGTCTATTACAGAAAATTATGGGACATATAAGGATTTAAGAATAGAAATCAACTGCTCCCCTCCAAAAAAGGATTATACCTCTATAAAAGTTATTCAGCTTTACTCTATTTCAAGAAAGGGGGGAACAGGGAATATTCTGATTAGGCTAAGGGATTTGGGGGTGACGGTTTGCCTTTTCCAGGGTTTTAGCAGTTATAATCAAGAAATGCTAACTATTAAAAGCTGGGGATGGAATCCTATCTGCGGTTTCTATAGCTGGATAAGCTATGTGATTCTAGTTCAGAATAGTATGAATTAAAGTCGAGAGGAGCTAATGAAAAGGAATGAAGTATGGAAATGGGTTGAAGCATGTAGACAGAAGATTTGAGCAGGTTTGACTTCATATAACAAACATGGATTTTGGGAACTTTGTAGAGTGGCTTACAAATCATTGTAAGAGGAGAAGAAAGTGGTTATGCAGTGGGCCCCCCACGTGGAAATCAGCCCCTTCCTCACTGAGGCGGTGGTTGCTGTGCAGAGTTAAGGGAAGGGTGGGGGTTTCTTAAAGAGAAAAGCTGTGGTTTGGGGAGAGTTTAGAAGAGTTTAAGAGAAGAAAGAACCTTTAAGGGGAACACTGAGAAGTTTTAGGAGGAAAGGTTTTTTTTTTTTATCTTTACCAGTGTCTGGGAAAGAGTCCATGCTTTCTCCCTGAGTTGGGGGAAGGGGTTGTGAGTTGGACACGTGCTGGTCTCAATCCCATCCACCATCTTGTTAAGACTTGAACCCTAGACCAAGTCCACCTGAGAGCCTACCCACCTGTGGAGGGGGGAGGGGATGGACAGGAGAAAAACCTTAAAAGGGAAAGAGATCCCTCCACAGGTGGGATATGTGATTGGGAAAATAATATCTAAGATCCAGGAGTTAGGAGACTCCTTTATTGAAGGGAAACCATGTTTAATGAATATCTGCTGGCTATGTGACCTGAGTGATGATTCTCATTTGTTTCTAAAGTTTCTGAACTAACGTTTTGGAAAGTATGCTGAGAGTTTTAAAAGAGGGATACTAGTGTTGTAACATTCTTTTTTTAAAATTTATTTTTATTAAAGATATGATTTGAGTTTTAAAATTTTCCCCCCAATCTTGCTTCCCTCCCCCCACCCCACCCCCACAGAAAGCACTCTGTCAGTCTTTACTTTGTTTCCATGTTGTACCTTGATCTAAATTGGGTGTGATGAGAGAGAAATCATATCCTTAAAGAAGAGAAGTATAAGAGGTAACAAGATCAGACAATAAGATATCTGTTTTTTTCCTAAATTAAAGGGAATAGTCCTTGCACTTTGTTCATACTCCACAGCTCCTTATCTGGATACAGATGGCACTCTCCTTTGCAGACAGCTCAAAATTGTTTCCAATTGTTGCACTGATGGAATGAGCAAGTCCTTCAAGCTTGAACATCACTCCCATGTTGCTGTTAGGATGTACAGTGTTTTTCTGGTTCTGCTCCTCTCACTCAGCATCATTTCAATCAAATCCCTCCAGGCTTCCCTGAATTCTCAGCCCTCCTGGTTTCTAATAGAACAATAATATTCCATGACATACATACAACACAGTTTGTTAAGCCATTCCCCAGTTGAAGGACATTTACTTTATTTCCAATTATTTGCCACCACAAACAGGGCTGCTATAAATATTTTTGTACAAGTGATGTTTTTGCCCTTTTTCATCATCTCTTCAGGGTATAGACCCAGTAGTGGTATTGCTGGGTCAAAGGGTATGCACATTTTTGTTGCCCTTTGCACATAGTTCCAAATAGCTCTCCAGAAGGGTTGGATGAGTTCACAGCTCCACCAACAGTGTAATAGTGTCCCAGATTTCCCACATCCCTTCCAACAATGATCATTACCCTTCCTGGTCATACTGGCCAATCTGAGAGGTGTGAGGTGGTACCTCAGAGAAGCTTTAATTTGCATTTCTCTAATAATGATTTAGAGCATTTTTTCATATGGCTATGGATTGCTTTGATCTCCTCATCTGTAAATTGCCTTTGCATATCCTTTGACCATTTGTCAATTGGGGAATGGCTTTTTGTTTTAAAAATATGACTCAGTTCTCTGTATATTTTAGAAATGAGTCCTTTGTCAGAATCATTAGTTGTAAAGACTTTCCCAATTTACTGCATTTCTTTTGATCTTGGTTACATTGGTTTTATCTGTGCAAAAGCTTTTTAATTTAACATAATCGAAATCATCTAATTGGTTTTTGGTGATATTCTCTAACTCTTCCTTAGTCATAAACTGTTCCCCTTTCCATAGATCTGACAGGTAGACTAGTCCTTGATCTTCTAATTTTCTTATAGTATTGTTTTTTATGTCTATGTCCTGTAACCATTTGGATCTGATCTTGGTAAAGGGTGTGAGGTGTTGGTCTAATCTAAGTTTCTTCCATACTAACTTCCAATTTTCCCAGCAATTTTTATCAAAGAGGGAGTTTTTATCCCAATGGCCAGAGTCTTTGGGTTTATCAAACAGCAGATTACTATAAGCATCTCCTACTTTTCCACCTAGTCTATTCCACTGGTCCACCACTCTATTTCTTAGCCAATACCAAACAGTTTTGATGACTGATGCTTTATAATATAATTTTAGATCAGGTAGGGTTAAGCCACCTTCTTTTGCACATTTTTTTAATTAAGCTCCTGGCAATTCTTGAATTTTATTTCTCCATGTGAATTTACTTACAATTTTTTCTAACTCAAAGTAATTTTTTGGAATTTTGATTGGTAGGGCACTAAACAGATAGTTTAGTTTTGGTAGAATTGTCATTTTTATTATATTAGCTCTACCTATCCATGAGCAGTTGCAATTCGCCCAATTATTTAAATCTGATTTGATTTGTGTGAGCAGTGTTTTATAATTGTTTTCAAAAATATTCTGAGTCTGTCTTGGCAAATAGACTCCCAAATATTTTATATTGTCTGAGGTTACTTTGAATGGGATTTCTCTTGCTAGCTCTTCCTGCTGTTTCTTGCTAGACATATATAGAAAAGTTGAGGAGTTATGAGGGTTTATTTTATAACCTGCAATTTTGCTAAAATTGCCAATTGTTTCCAGTAGTTTTTTGGATGATTTCTTGGGATTCTCTAGGTAGACCATCATGTCATCTGCAAAGGGTGAGAGTTTTGTCTCTTCCTTCCCAATTCTAATTCCTTCAATTTCTTTTTCTTCACTAATTGCTGATGCAAACATTTCTAATACAATATTGAAGAGTAGTGGTGATGATGGGCACCCTTGTTTCACCCCGATCTTATTGGGAATGCCTCTAGCCTCTCCCCATTGAATATAATGCTTGTTGATGGCTTCAAATAGATACTGCTAATTGTTCTAAGGAACAGTCCATTTATTCCTACACTCTCTAGTGTTTTTAATAGGAATGGATGCTGTATTTTGTCAAAAGCTTTTTCAGCATCTATTGATATGATCATATGATTTCTGATAGGTTTGCTGTTGATATAATTCAGTATACTAACAGTTTTCCTAATATTGAACCAACTCTGCATTCCTGGGATAAATCCTACTTGATCATAATATATTATCCTAGTGATGACTTGTTGTAATCGTTGTGCTAAGATTTTATTTAGGATTTTTGCATCTATATTCATCAGGGAAATAGGTCTATAATTTTCTTTCTCTGTTTTAACTCTTCCTGATTTAGGTAACAGTACCATATTCGTTTCA
Source organism: Macrotis lagotis (assembly GCF_037893015.1). NCBI lineage: Eukaryota > Metazoa > Chordata > Mammalia > Peramelemorphia > Peramelidae > Macrotis > Macrotis lagotis. Next base: position 931,901,013 of record NC_133658.1, on the reverse strand, counting down.
TAGAAAGAGTTAGGCAGAGTTCCATCTTTCCCTATTTTTCCAAAGAGTTTATATAGGATTGGGACCAATTGTTCCTTAAATGTTTGGTAGAATTCACTTGTGAATCCATCAGGCCCTGGAGATTTTTTTAGGGAGTTCAATAATGGCTTGTTGAATTTCTTTTTTCTGAGATAGGGTTGTTTAGGTATTTAATCGCTTCTTCATTTAACCTGGGCAACTTATATTTTTGTAAATATTCATCCATTTCACTTAGATTATCAGATTTATTGGCATAAAGTTGGGCAAAATAATTTCCAATTATTATTTTAATTTCCTCCTCATTGGTGGTGAGTTCACTTTTTTCATTTATGATACTAGCAATTTGGTTTTCTTCTTTCTTTTTTTTAATCAAATTGACCAGAGGTTTATCAATTTTATTGGTTTCATAATACCAACTTTTGGTTTTATTTATTAATTCAATAGTTTTTTGCTTTCAATTTTATTAATTTCTCCTTCAATTTTTAGAATTTCTAATTTGGTATTTAATTGAGGATGTTTGATTTGTTCTTTCTCTAATTTTTTTTGTTGCATGTTTAGTTCATTGATTTACTTTTTCTCCAATTTATTCATATAAGCATTTAGAACTATAATATATCCCCTGAGAGTCACTTTGAATGAATCCCATAGGTTTTGGTATGTTATTTCATTATTATTATTATCTAGGATAAAATGGTTAATTCTTTCTGTAATTTGTTTTTTGGTCTCTCATTTTTTAAAATGAGGTTATTCAGTTTCCAATTGGTTCTGGGTCTATATCTCCTTGGCCCAGTATTGCATATGACTTTTATTGCATTGTGATCTGAGAAAGATGTATTCACTATTTCTGCCTTTCTGCAGTTGATCATTAGGTTTTTATGTCCTAGTACATGGTCAATTTTTGTATAAGTTCCATGTACTTCAGGAAAAAAAGGTATATTCCTTTCTATCCCTGTTCAGTTTCATCCATAAGTCTACTATATCTAATTTTTCTAACAATCTATTTACCTCCTTAACTTCTTTCTTGTTTATTTTATGATTCAATTCACCTAGATCTGATAGCAGGAGGTTGAGGTCTCCCACCAGTAGAGTTTTGCTGTCTATGTCTTCCTGTAGTTCTTTCAGCTTCTCCTCTAAGAATTTGGGTGCTGTCCCACTGGGTGCATATATATTCAATATTGAAATGACTTTATTGTCTATGGTACCTTTTAGCAGGATAAAGTTTCCTTCCTTATCTCTTTTAATGCTATCTATTTTTGCTGCTGCTTTGTCTTAGATAAGGATTGCTACCCCTGCTTTTTTTACTTCAGCTGAAGCAAAATATATTTTGCTCCAACATTTTACCTTTACTCTATATGTATCTCTCTGCTTCAAATGAGTTTCTTGTAAGCAGCATATTGTAGGATTCTGGTTTTTAATCCACTCTGCTATTTGCTTGTGTTTTAAGGGAGAGTTCATCCCATTCACATTCAAGGTTATGATTACTAATTCTTTATTGCCCTCTGTGCTATCTTCCCTCCGTTTGTATTTTTCCCCTTTCCCCCCTTGTCCATATGCCCTAGTATTTTGTTTTTGAATACGCCCCCTTCAGTGTATTTTCCCTCCTGTATCACACCCTCCCCTTTCTTTCCCCGTTCCCTTTTCCCTTCCCTTCCTTTTCTTATTTCCCCCTTTTTCCCCCACTCCCCTTTCCTTTCTCCCTCTCCCCCTCCCCTTTTGTATGTGTAGGTTGACTTTAAGCCAAGCCTGATGAGAAGAAGATTCAGGTGTTTCTCCTCTGCTCCCTTCTTCCCCTCTCTTACCGTAGGTTTTTTTGTACCTCTTAGTGTAATTAGATTTACCCCATTCACTCCCCTCCCTCCTCCCATCTCTTTCCTGTCCCCCTTTTTAAGGAGGTAGTGTTTTTTTTAGATCATTCTATCTAAGGCATAGGAAATTCTGAGTGTCTGTCCCTTCTAGTTCAGTATATTCTATTGAATAGAGTCAAAATTCCTGAGGGTTATTAGAGTCTTTCTCCCAAGTGGGGTTAAAGCCAGTTACATCCCATTAGATGGCAGTCTCATGGATAGGTCATGAATGTCCATCATTTCTGGCTAGGTGTATTCTCTCTGTTAGAGTTACAATTCTCAAGATTTATGAGAATCTTTTCCCCCTATGCTGTGATATAGCCAGTTTCAACTTACTGGATTGCATTTTTTTCCCTTTTACCACCACCCCCCTTTTTTTACCTTTTCATGTGTCTCTTGAACCTCCTGTTTGATGTCCAAGTTTTCTGTTTAGCTCTGGTCTTTTCATCAGAAATTTTTGGAATTCTTCCATTTTGTTAAATGTCCATCTTTGTCCCTGGAAGAGAAGGCTCAGCTTTGCAGGAAAATAGATTCTTGGCTGCATTCCAAGCTCCCTTGCTCTTCAAAATATCTCGTTCCAGGCCCTTCAATCCCTTAATGTTGATGCAGCCAGATCCTGCATGGTCCTTACTGTGGCTCCTTGATATTTAAATTGTTTCTTTCTGGCTGCTTGCAGGATTTTCTCTTTTATCTGATAGTTCTGGAGTTTGGCCACAACATTCCTTGGTGTTTTCATTTTAGGATCTTTTTCTGGTGAGGATCGATGTATTCTTTCAATAACGACTTTGCCCTCTGATTCCATGATATCGGGGCAGTTTTCCATCACTAGATCCTGTAATATTAAGTCCAGGCTTTTTTTCTCTTCAATATTTTCAGGAAGTCCTATAATTTTCAGGTTGCCTCTCCTCGATCTATTCTCCAGGTCAGTGGTTTTGTTGATGAGGTATTTTACATTTGCTTATATTTTTTCTATTTTTTGATTTTGTTTAACTGACTCTTGCTTTCTCATGCAGTCATTAATTTCTGTAGACTCCATTCTTTTTTGGGGGAAGGAGTTTTCTTCATTAACCTTTTGCAACTCCTTTTCCAATTGGTCATTTCTACTTTTGACAGAGCTTTCCATTTGACCAATTGAGGTTTTGGGAGAATTAATTTCTTTTTGCATTTACTCACTTGAGTATCTGAGAGAATTATTCTCATTTTGTATTGTCCAATTGATGATCTGAGAGATTTATTCTCCTTTTTTATTTGTCCAATTGTACTTTCTACGGTTTTGTTTTCTTGTTGCAAGGTATTAATTTTCTCTCCCAAATTTTTAAACTCCTTCCTTATTTCTTCAAGGAAGTCTTTCTGTGCTGGAGACCAGATTGTAATCTCCTCAGAGGTTCCAGGTCTCTCTGAGTTAGGGTCTTTCCCTTCCAGGAATTTTTCTATGGATCCACCTTTCCTCTGACCCTTCTTCATTTTGCTAAGACCTTGAGTTGGGGGGGGGGGGGTTGGGTCACTGGGGCTTGGGATCGCTAAAGGCTTTACTCCCTGAGTGCAGTTTCTCTGGCTGGCCAGGAGGTGCTGATTGCTTTCTCTGGAGTGTCTATGACCTTGGTTGAGGTCTTCTCTCTTTGCTTGAAGTGAGGGGTTGGAGCTATTGAATTCCTTTACCTTCAATCAATGGTGGGCTTTACCTTGGCCTAAGGTCATTCCTCAGCTGGGCTGGTTCTTCTTCTCACACACCTGGGCCTGAGGCAGAAATAGTTTGCATTTGTTTGTTTGGGAAGAGGCCTCAGCAGCAATGGAGGCATGGACTCAGAGTTCCTCAGACCCGAGGAGCCCAGGGATGGTGTCCGCAGCTCTCCTGCACCAGAACTCTCCCCACTGCTGATCCAGCAGGTCCGGCTTGGGCCCTTAGACTTCCAGTTCCAATTCATCTGTTAATCTGGCTGATCTGGGGCTGATCCTCCCTCTGAGCCCAGACTCACCCGCCCAAATTCGGCCAAAGCTGCTGCCAGAGACAAATCCTGAGTGAGATGTTCTTTCTCCTGGCTTTTCTTTCTGGGTTTTGTGGGTCAGAATTCTTTTAAGAGGTTTGTTTCATGTGATAGATGGGGAAGAGATCAGGAGACTTTAGAACTGTACCTGTCTTCTCTCCGCCATCTTGGCTGGAATCCCCATTTTGTAACATTCTGATAAAATTTGTACAGAATGGGAAGAATTAAATAACCCAGATTGTTAAATTAGTTTGGGATTAAACTATTTTAACACTATTGTAACTTTTTCAAGGAGTTTGGGATTTTAAAACTCTATTGTAACACCTTTGGGTTAAGGAAAAGTGGTACTGGGTTAACTAAGAAGAGTAATACCTAGGTTATCAGGGATGTTTACTGATTTCTTCTGGGGAAAAAACTCTAATTGGTTTTAATGTTGAATAATGCTAACAATTGTATTTTTATTTTGGATAGAACTTTTGGAATGTGAGTGCTGGATTCTCTGTATAAGGTACTCTAAAGTTTTTATCAAATTAAACTGTGGTATGTTAGTTGAGTTGTAATTTCATTGGGTTTTTAAATGTGTCATATGTATGAGATTGGATTCTGAGAATTTGGGTAAAGAGACAAAAGTGTAAAGAAATGGGATATTCATTTTGCTCTTGTTCTAAAGAAAATGAGATGTTTGAATAAGAATCTTATGATTAATGTATATTAACAATGTATGTTTAATTTTAAAGAAGTCAAGAATGTGGACTTCTCTTTTATTGCAGACTGCTGATGGGGGCTCTGAACAAATTGCAATGGTGGGCCTTATGGTAAGTTAACTTAGTGATGAATAAAATGTTTTTATCAGTTAGGTGATTCTTTTGTAACTGCAAGGAGATTATATTTGCAATATTTAGCTATCTATTATGAATATGTTATTTAAATACTATATTGTTAAAGCCTGGGATTAATATGATTGCTTTGAAGGGCAATAAGGAAAACATGAAAAATATGACCCTTTCTGGGATAGATCTGTTGGTTCATGAATAATATAATAATGGAAGGATTGCTTTAAAAAATCTAGTAATTTGTGTGTTACTCTGTTACACTTATTGCTGTTCTGTTATAATGAAATTAATAATGCATGTTGGAAATTTAGGGCTACCTAAGATGTTTTAATGGTCTTAAAGAATTCTGAAAAGTAATTTGTATTGTAAGGGGAAGCTAGGTGGCGCAATAGATAGAGTACTGGCCCTGGAGTCAGGAGACCTGGGTTCAGGTTAGCCCTCAGATACTTTGTGATTGTCTAGCTATGTGACCTTGGGTAAGTCACTTAAACCCAATTGCCTTGCCAAAACAAAAATAACCATTTGTATGCTAAAGATGACTAGTAGGTGAACAAGTTTATGTATAGAAGTTTGAAAATACTTTGTATCTATATATATGTACATTCCAAAGCAGCGATTGTTTGCTTTGAAGCAAAAGTACAATAAAATACAGGAAAGATAAACACAAGATAATTTGATATTTCTCTATGCAATCTCCTGGACAAAGGAGGCATTTATTTGTTGTAAGATACAATAAACTAGAGGGAGGTTTCCCTAGCCAAAGGGAATCTGATATACCATCTTTATATACAGATAGAGTAGATATGATTTCAGACAAAGGGATATCTCTAGTAAGAGGTAGAAGACAGGCCTGCAGGGCCATTCATAGTTAGAATACCTGGTTTTAGGCAAAGACCCAGGAAAGATACTCAGAGCTTTAGGTAGGGGTTTCATTAATTGGGACTCCATTAAGATTATAATTGGAATTTAGTGAATTGTATTCTCTGCAAGTTCTAACTAGGTAAAATGACCATTTTAGATCACAGGACTTTTAATTGATTTTCTCTTATGTCAGATACCAGAATAGTCAACAAAAAGAAATGCTACTGGGTAAATGTTATGTTCTTGGAGCCAAGGAAACCAATGAGCCAAGGATGTCAGGTGACAGGGACGGGCAGCCAAAGGGGCGGCTTCTCAGTATGGCTGAGGTTGGACCCTTTGACTTGATTTCCCCAAAATGACATTTGGATAATATCTCACCTGGAAGAATAAATCTGGCCTAAGACATTTGACTTAATGTGACCTGCCTGGACACTGACATTCAATACTTATATCTGTAAAGGAATTTTCTTTTAATGTCCTGGATCTTTATAGTTAGTTACTAAGCAAACTAAAAAAAAGTTTTAGGTGAATTGGATCTAATAGCCAGAGGCAGGTTAGGTGTCTGGCTCTGACACCTGCTATCAGCTACATGCTAAGATAGGAATTAAGTTTCCTTAGTTTTTGTGGTAGAGGGGATATTTAGGTAAGGAGAAGAATGGGAAATTCTTAGGATAATTACAGTTTCAAATTCTAGTTTAAGGAAAGGAATGTGAGTTAGATAAGTATACCAGAAAAAGGAAAATGTGGGAATATTTAGGGAAAAAAATCATTTTGGTTAAGGATGTTTGAGTCATTGTAATGAAAACAAAGGTTAAAACTGTTTTCTTTTAAACTAGATGTTGGGTACTATTAGAAGAAAAATGATTGAATGTATATCTTACAACCTTGAGTCAATGTGATCATTCTCATTGGGAGTTTGCTCATGTAGTAAAACATTAATGAAAGTTTGTGTTAAAAGTGAAGCATGTGTGTCAATATGGCAGTAAGGCAAAATGTAAATTGTAATAAGCTCCAGAATCTCATTGTCTTGTAATGGAAGACATGTGTTTTGAACTGAATTAAGATGTTAATCAGTTTCTTTACCAGAAGACAAGTAGTCACCAGAGCTGGAGAGGACTTTTTGGAACAGATTCAGAGGATGCTGAAGGATATTAGATGCCCCCAAGGGAGAAGAGAAGAGAAGAGAAGAGAAGAGAAGAGAAGAGAAGAGAAGAGAAGAGAAGAGAAGAGAAGAGAAGAGAAGAGAAGAGAAGAGAAGAGAAGAGAAGAGAAGAGAAGAGAAGAGAAGAGAAGAGAAGAGAAGAGAGACACTGAACCAGTTCCATCTCCACCATCTCTCACCTATGTGTACATTGTTTATCTGTAACTTCCCCTTGACTCTGTAAGGGTGACACTCCTACTTATGCCCCTCTCCTTATGGAAAGGAAGAGGGGGAGGCAGGGTGAAAATGTTCTCCACTGAGAGAGAAATAGAGATTAGTGGGTGGCAGTACCCCTGGGTTGTCCGGGGTCTTCTTCCCCGGACTCCCGAGTGAGCTCCTCAGTGGGCACTGCTTCAGGCGTCCCTGGTGTTTTCCCTCCCCCGGGGATCAGCGAGGAGGGACTCAGGCAGACACTTCTTCAGGAGGCATATGTTTTATTAGGTGCAGAGGGATCCCCTGAATAGCTCAGGGTGATGGCTAATATAGGGAGTTCGTTCTGGGCTGCCACCCCGATCCGCCCCGAGGGCAGAACCTACCACCCGATTGGAGCAATGGACACAGGCCAACCAGGTGAAGCCACTGCTCCCCTTAAGGAACCGTGTCTTCTTTAGATTGGCCTGACCTCACTCTCGGGGAGGTCCTATCCACTCAGGCGGTCAGGGCCGACCCCCGACACTGGGTCTGACCTAGATTCTCAGTCCCTGATCAGAGGGGCACTGTGGCACAGGATTCTGATCCAGAGGAGAGAAACACCAGTGGCATATAACTGAGTGACTTCAGGGTGACTATTGTTTATAACTGACTGGCCAGGATATTTACCTGGGGAGTAAGATATGTCTGAATATGTCCAGAAGCAGAGTGCATATATTCTGGATTGTACAACTTAGAGATAGGTGGCCTCAGACTCATGTGAGATTAATGATGATACCTGGATCCTTTATAAAGATGCACAAACTGGGGCATTTATTAAGGGAAACTGATTATGAGTTAGTGTGGACTTGCAAAGAAAGTGCAGATATGGCCATCTGCAAGAAAAAAAATTTAAGGAACATCACTGGGTATATTAGCTATTCTTGGGGTTGATCCAATGGCACAAAATCAGGAATTTAGTTTGATCCATTTTGGAGCCAGGAAGGCCTTTATAAGGACTTTAGTATTAAAAACTTGCAGTGGAAGGAGGTACAGCAACTTTGGAAATGTACCTGTTATCATGGTGATTATAGGGCTTTTCTAAAAGGGTCCCTGGGAAGTAAGGAGGTGATCAAGGAGTTGTTATTTAGACTTAAGGGCCAACTCAGAAATTTGAAGAAATCTCATCAAAATAAAAGAGAACGGATTGAGTGGGATAAAGTTTGAGATTTCTTCAGTAAAATAATATGGATTGAATTTGGTTAGCTATGTGCCCCTCCTCCCTTGACAAAGCAAACTTCTGGGATATTGTTGAAGAGTCAACTGACCTCAGCTTATCTGTTGATGTCTGGAGAATCATTCAATTCCTGGTTTGACTTTTTGCTCTTTTCCCTAGATTAGCTTGCCAGTCTATATTGTAAGACCACATTCCTCATTAATGAGGGTGGGTCAGTGGGGGTGATGTGATTCTTGGGCCTTTTGCTTTTGAATCAATCTCTCTAATTGATTGTGGCCACTTTCTTAAGAAACAAATAAAGCATTCTCTTCATACCTTGAGAGATCTCCGAAATTTATTTAAGTTTCTTTTGTCCCACACAACTAGAATGAGGGCCTAGACATTGTATTTAAAGAGATTTAAATAAAAAAAACCTAACTCCTTACCATGTGAGGTCATATTGGAAATAGAAAAAAACATCCCTGGATAATCTCCAGAAATAATTATCATAATGAAAATCCTATCCAAATTCTTCATACATTTGAAAAATGATTCAGACACTGAAGGAGCTTAACTCAGGATAACACAGGATTTAACAGCCAACACCACAAAGGAACAGAAAATAGAAGAATGTTCTAGAAGACCAAAGATAGCGACTTACAACAAACAATAAACTTCTGACAAAAATAAGTATGATCCACAAAGGGGAAAAGTGCTTCTAATGAACTAGAGGGCTTCCAACCATTGCTAATGAAAAGTCCCCGACAGTAGAGAAACTTTCAAGTTCAAACACTGGTGTCAAGAGAAAGATTAAAAAAATAGGAAATTTAAAATCATCAAAAAGTAAATAAGGATAAACTGCCTATATCACATGTGAAGATGATACAGGTGTTCCCTCTTAAACCTATCATCATCAGGGCTGATGAGAAAGTAGAGTCTAAGGTTTGCTCTATTAGATGGGTTCATTATGTTTTGAAGATCTGAAAACAACAGAAAGGGTAAGGGGATACAGTAGAAACCATTGAGATGCAGTGCTTGTTTGTACTTATTATTGGTTTTTGTAAGGCACCCCACTAGGGTAAGTGATTTGCCCAAGGAAGATGAAACACAACTTTTAAGCTTCAGGTGTCTCAGTGGGAACCTCTATTCTACCAAGGGCCATTTGGAAACCTCTAACATCATCCTCAGACCATAAAAAAATTATCAACTTAAGAACTGACCTACTCTCTTTGTTCAAACATTTAACTAATTCACTTCCCTGAAGCCCCTAGATTCACTGAACTTTGTGTCCTGCCAGAGGCCACCTTGACAATGCCAGACCTAGAGATTTCCCAAGCCTTATATGACCAGAGGACTGGACATTCCCTAGACCAGGATTAAGGAATGAAGTGCTTATTGTCATCTGGAAATTATCATGATGGAGATCCCAAGTAAAAATAACAATGACAAGGATTTCACGAGGTGAAAACTACATAGTGACTTAATGACAAATATTTTCTCATTTGATACTCTCATGGACCCTGGCAGAAATGGGGCATATCCTGACTAGTATAGAATAAGTATAAGGAGCTCTGAAGAATGGTTGGTATATTTAAAATTATGTAAGCCCTATATAGGAAACTTATTAATGACTAATATGTTGAAAAGCTTTTATTAGTAATGAGATCTACTTTTGTAACATAAGCTGTTTGGGCTTACTCTATTGATGTTGAAGCCTGAAAGAAATAAATGTTTTGTAGGTATAATAAGGGAAAATATCAAAAGTCATGATCCACTTGGATCCCTGAATTTGTTTTATTTTTTTGTTTTTCAAGGCAATAGGGTTGAGTGACTTGCCCAAGGTCTCACTACTGGGTAATTATCAAGTGTGTGAGTTCATAACTGAACTCAAGTCCTTCTGACTCAAGGACCAGTGCTCTATCTACTACACTATGTATTTCCACTTTCCTTTAAATTTTTAAACAATGTGTTGGAACTTGTTCTAGATCTGTAGGTTCATGTATAATGTAATAATGGAAAGATTATTTTGTAAGCTCTAGTAATTAAAATTACTCTTTCTTTAGGTTTTTTTTTATTTTGCAAGGCAAATGGGCATAAGTGGTTTGCCCAAGGCCATACAGCTAGGTAAATATTATGTGTGTGAGGTCGAATTTGAATTCTGGTACTCCTGACTCCAGGGCCAGTGCTCTATCCCCTGTGCCACCTAGCCCCCCCTAAAGTTTACTTTTAATACAGTTTGGTTACATTTGGAATTTACAATTATTAATGATTTAAAGTCATCTAAGATGTTTTAATGGATAGAGAGAATTTTGAAGTAATAATTTGCTTTTTAAGCATGGTTAATAATTAAACAAGTTTACTGTAGAGACTTGTTTGCATAAGAATGTTTCAGTTATATATCACAATTTGTATTAGTGTTATATATCCCCAAACTGTGGTTGCTTGCTTTGAAGTGCAAGCAACTGAGTAATAGGGGAGGAATAAAAATAATGGGAATAATATGAGTTTTTTCTGTGACAATCTCTACTAATTGTTAAGTGAGAATTCTTTAGATGATGGGCAGTCTTCTAGCCAAAGGTATACAGTAGGCTAGAAAGAGGAGTTGCTAGCCAAGAGGCATCTGACATACCCTCTTTATATAGGAATAGAACAGATATGATTTCAGACAAAGGGATGTAGGTCTGGAGATCAGAAGTGAGTGCCTCCAGAGGGTCAATTGAGTTTTGGCATCTGCCTGTGAAAGGGGTTTTTATAATGCATCAGAGGCCGGAGGAACTGGACTGATCTTTGCATTAGATTAGAAAATAACCTATTTTGAATATTCTGATTTTTAAAAATGGACAATAGAGATATCAAAGGCCTTCAGCAAGAGGTAGGAGATAGCATAGGCAGGGCCAGTCATAGGAAGGACAGTCAGAGGAGATCTAAGTTTTGGGGAGGGTTCTAATTATTAGATACCCCATCAAAATTATAATTGGCATTTAGTCCTTGGACTTTTAATTGGCTTCTGTTCTGTGTCTGATACCAGGTATGATGATCAAAGAAAGTGATGGTGGGTCAGAAAGCCCAATGTAGTTTTGAAGAATAAAGTTGAAAGACGATGGGGATTAAGAGTTGAAGTGATGGCTTTTCAGTATAGTCTGAGTTGGACCTGTTCTCACTTGATTTCCCAAATGTGACATTGGGGGCAGCTAGTTGGTTCACTGGATAGATAGAGCACCAGCCCTGAAGTCAGGAGAACCAAATGTGACATTTGGATACTGTTTCAGCTGGCATGTTAAATTTGACCTAAGACTACTCACATGACATTTGCCAGGAAAATGACATTCAAAATTATATCTGTAAAGGAATTTTCCTTTGTTGTCCTGAATCTTTATTGTGAATCCTTATAAGCAATATATGATACAGAAATTTTAGGTCAGTTGGAGTTTAATAGTCACATAGATTTATGTGTGCTTTTTACCTCTGCTGTTAGCTATACATTCTGACAAGAATTAAGATTCTTAATTTCTATATTAAAGGGGCTATTTAGGTAAGAAGAATAAGAAGTTTTTGTAATCTCAAGATACGATTCTGTGCAATAGTCATTTCAAGTTCTACTTTAAGGAAAGGAATATGAGTCAATTGAGTATATCAGGAGAAGAATAGCCTGTGGTATATACTTTAAAATGTTTTGGGAAGATAATTACTTTTTACTTAAAGATGGTTGAGTTATTATTTTAATAGGAGCAAAAGGGCAAGATTTTAAGTCATTTGCTGAACACTCTTTGTACTAAGATGATCATCTAATGTATATGTTACTCAATCTCAAATTAAACTGACAATTTTCAGCAAATTCACTTGTGAAGTGACCCAGTTATAGAAGTATATTTTGTTAGAGTGCAATGTGTATATCAATATGATGAGTAAGGGAAAACCTAAATGGTAATAAGGTGCAGAATTTTATTGTCTTGTGATGAAAACATGAGTTTTAGCAAAATGTTGTGTTAAGAAGTTCTTTTACCAGAAGAGGTGATCTCTACATGTCACCTGAACTGGAGAGAACTTTTTTCAATAGAATCAGAGGATACAGAAGGACATTGGATGTCTCTAGGGGAAAAAGAAAGAGAGACTAGACCAGTTTATCTTCTCCATCTTGCTTTTATGTTTATGGGTTAGGTAGTCAGGGGATCTTTCCTTTTCATATCTGTAACATTCCCCTTGACTCTGTAAGTGTGCCACCCTTACTTTTGCCCTCTCCTTACAGGTAAATCGTATGTTTGTTGCCTGCCCATTGCCTAGGAGAAGAAGAAGGATTGCGGGACTATCAAATTTCATTTCAACTCCCAAAAGACTCATAATAGTACAGGAACTGATAGAAATCATCACCAACCAAAAGATAAAGATTTTGAGATGAAAATGGTGATGTAAGGGAAAAAATCACCAATAAAGTGTGGAAATTAATTCTTAAAAAAAGAGGGAACTAGGGAAATTGTAAGGAAGAACAAGTTGTTTCTACACTTGCACAGATGAAAGGGTTAAGTTTTCATAACTACTTGAAGAAACATTTAATCAGGGCCAGACAAGGTCAAATAAAGAAGTTAAGTTTGCAGTCAGAAAAGAATGAACAGACAGGAAGAAGACAGTGGGGATAATGGGTAAGTTGGTCCTAAATTAGTAATGACCTGAGGAAGAACTGCAACTGCTTAATAAGGCTTATACCTTTTACTTTGCATTCCCCTCAGAAAAGAAACCTGCCCTTACATAACATGGAATGCATGAAGAGGATAAAGGAATATATTCAGGAAAGGTGTATCAGGAATGGTGTGAAGAGACTTCAGAGAGGTTAAATAAATAGGGGGAGGGGTTCTGACAAATGACCTTCACAAAATACAAAATACAGCATCCATTCACTGAAGTTTCCTCATGAATACATTCTTATTCACCCCTTTCTTTGTTTTTTACTTTGCATGTAAGTTCAATTCTGTTTCCTTAGTAACCTATGCTTCTTCAGAAATGAAGTAATTTGACAGGGAATTGGATTACATTGCTTTCTGACTGGATACTTCCAAAATTAGTCAAAGAAAATGCATAATGAAGTTTTGTAAAATATCACTTTTAATAGGGTATAAATTAGCTATGAATAATTGTGGTAATAAGGGACTGAAAAGTATGACTTTGTAATAGATTAGAGATCATCTATGAGTAATTAGGATAATGAGGGTTGAATTTCCTTTGTATTGGTTGGTTAGTATGAGTAAAAATATTCTGAGTTTGATTTATCAGTCAGTGGTGGGATAAGACAGAATTTAGAGGTAGGATCAGGATTAGGATAAAGGAAACCTGCAAACTTCAATTTTTGGCACTCCATGGCTGATGCTGCTTGAGCAGTGGGTATTATGTCCTTTCTTATGAGAAAATATAAAGCTTTTCTACTCTCTGATTCAGACTCTGAACTCATGATTCCATTGGTCCTCATCACACACATCAGACAACTTGGCTTAAAATCACTTAAAACCAGCAAGACACTAACATAATAATGATACTAAATTTCACATAAAATGAGACCAAAACAAATTACCCCTCAATTTCCTAGATATTCCTGATTCAATTTATAATTTTACTTTATTTAGTATTATTTTGTACATGGGCTGAGTGACTATAGCAAAAAAGAAACTTCAGCACATCATGGCTTCCAATTTGACTCTTTAATTTCTCTTGAGATTCCCCTGCCTCCTCCTAGGGACTTAGTAGATAAGAAGCTGATTCTTTTTCTTTTAAATTTTCCTCATTTTTTTTATTTTAAAAATGAAAACTAAAAAATAATCAGAAATTTATTTAAAATACCATAAAATAAAAGAAGCACTCCATACTCTACCATTAAAAATATTGAGGGGAGGCTAGGTGGTGCAGTGGGTAGAGCACCGGCCCTGGAGTCAGGAGTACCTGAGTTCAAATTCAACCTCAGACACTTAATAATTACCTAGGTGTGGGGCCTTGGGCAAGCCACTAAACCCCATTTGCCTTGCAAAAAAAATCAAAAATATTGTTTTACGATATCCCTAAAATTTCAAAACCTAGGGGATTTTTGTTTCAAAACATTTCTGAAACCACAAAAACTTCTAGACAAAGCAGTGGCCTATGTCACTATAGGAATATACACGTGGTTTCTGTTCACCCTGAGGAGGTAGATGTCTTTTAAATTCCTTTGCTAACAAATCAGGACTAATCTTAGAAATCCATTTAGAGTCATAACTTTAGAGCCAGATATAGTTGTTGTCATCAATACCACATTTTAAATATCCAAATGTTTAGTATTAATGCAAAGGAGGACTGGGGAAGGCTGATTCGAGAAGGTGTGCTCTAGGGGGCTTCAGGGAAGCCAAGGCAAAAATTCTAGGTCCAGACATGGCAAGGAAAGGCGATGGAGACAGGAGGTAGAGCTTCCTATTTACACTGCAGAAGGGATACTCATACCACTGGATTATATAATATATGAGAGATGGTTAGGTGTCCTAAGCCTGAGATGCTTTAGAAGCCTAGAAAGAACCTCTAGGATCTTCACTCTGGTCTGCACTTCCCCTCAAGGCTAAAATCAGACAAAAGTCACTCAATATAGGGGACTGAGGTACTAGAATGATTAAGAAAGAAGTCTGTGGGCAGCCAGATGGTGCAATGGGTGGAACATTGGCCCTGGAGTCAGGAGATCCTGAGGTCAAATCTGGTGTCACTTAACCCCATTGCCTTGCAAAAAACAACCAAAAAAACCACAAACATAAGTCTGAGTCTGGAATCTTCATTTGCCAACCAGGATAGAGACCCAAATATAGAAATTTGAGTATGGAGAGCTCCCCAAGCAGTCAGTCCATCAAATAGCTTCGATTAAGCACCTCCAATTTTCTATGCTCCATGCTAAGCTTTGAGGGTATAAAGAAAGATTTTTTTAAATTACAGGCAGGGGGCAGCTAGGTGGCGTAATGGCTAAAGCACTGGCCTTGGAGTCAGGAGGACCTGGGTTCAAATCCAGTGTCAGACACTTAATAATTACCTAGCTGTGTGGCCTTGGGCAAGCCACTTAACCTTGGGCAAGCCACTTTAAAAAAAACAAAAATAAATAAATGAATTACAGGCAAAGTCTGTTTTCAACATTCATCTTTTTGTAAACTTTTGACCTCCACATTCTCCTACCTCCTTCATTTCCCTTCCCCCCACCCCATGCCAGCAACATAAGTTAATTTTCAACCTCTGATACTTACTAGGTATGTGACCCTAGATCAGTCACATATCCTTTTCTTGCTTGAGGTTCTCCATCCATAGAATGTTGATAACAATACCACTACCTGCCATGAGAGTCCATGATGGTCCATGAGAGGATCAAATGAGAAAATATTTATTAAGTGCTTTCCAAGAATTAAGTTTCTATGTAAAATGAGTTAATAAGGCTTATACCTTTTACTTTGCATTCCCCTCAGAAAAGAAACCTGCCCTTACATAACATGGAATGCATGAAGAGGATAAAGGAATATATTCAGGAAAGGTGTATCAGGAATTTTTATATTTATATTTATTGAACTCTAGAAAATCATCTGAAAAACTACTTGAAATAATTAACAATTTCAGTAAAGAAGCACGATATGAAATAAACACATGTAAATCATCAGCATTTCTATAAACGCACAACACCCAAAGGCAAGAGATAGGAGAGAAATTCCATTTAAAGTAATTGCAGACAACATAAAATATTTGGGAATCTACATCCCAAGAGTGTTGGGGGCGGGGGGAAGAGGCTTGGTGGTCACTTAGCGGGGGAAACATAATCCCCTTATAAAGGAATGTTACAGAACTCGGCCCCTCATTGTTTAAGAGTTCATGGGAGGGAGGACAGGGGGGATAAAAGTGTCTGCTGAGAGGTGGGGAGGGAGCGGGAATGTGAACACAGAAGAATAAAGACTCATGACCCACCTCAGGCGCTCTGTCTGGTTCTTCCCCCATCTAAGAGTGGGGGCCGGAGGTACCCCGAAGACTCACCACGCGTTGGACTGGTGAGTAAGAGGACGGACTAGCATTAAGAAGCCGGCGTTGTAAATAAAAACCCGGCAAGTGGTGCCGAAACCCGGGACCTGATTTTGCTAGGGAACGTCTGAATCCGCTGGTCGGATTCTCCAGACAGCCTCGGTCGTTTCTGACTGGGAGGAAGGAGAGGGCGTTTACTCTCAGATATTGCCTGAGGGACATATCCCTATTGTGTTGACTATGCTTTCTTTCTCTCCCCTTTCTCCTTCTGCTCTAATCACGCTCCTTGCCGTGCTGGCCTGTCTGATTATGCCCTGCTTCCTCCTTCTCTTTTGCCGAACGGGAACTTTCCAGTTCTGCCACCTGTTAGGATTGCAGCCTCGGCTAGTAGACAGCATGGGGGGCCGGAATAGTATTCCCGCCTTTGAGCCGGAGGAAAAAGAGGCCGTTGCAGTGCAGCTTTATAAACTCTGCGCTGAGCATGGCTGTAAATTACCTATCAAGACGTGCCGTGCTTTTGTTGAGAATATCTGGAACATCTGCCCTTGGGTGCAACATAGTGGGATCCAACCAGATAAATGGAAGGTGGTAGGGCAGCAGATGGCCTCCTATAATGACACCTGCCCGGGAAAACTGACCCCCAAGGATTTTACAGTGTATAAGATAGTGGATGCAGCCCTGCATCCCCAGAAGGTGACTTTGGCACGAACAATCAGCACTCAGGTGGGTAGCTCGTTGGCGGGATCGGATTCAGAGGGCTCAGAGGAAGAGGGAAGGCCACCCCCTCCCCTGTATCCGTGGGAGGAACTTAGAAGAAACAATGGGGGAACAAGGGGCCCCCAGGGAGAAGATTCAGGGCCGGAAGTTTCCGAGCGCGGGAAGGGAGGGGTGCAAACAGTCCTCAGGGGTGGCAGGAAGAGGAGCGTGAGTAGGTGGGACCGGGAGGCTGCTGACGAGGAGGGAGGAGTCCGCGCTTATTGGACAGCTGCCGCGCCCCAGGCTTGGCGGCCCAGCCAGGAAACAGAGGCAAAAAATCCCCCGTGTTCCTTGTCCGCCCTTCAGAGATCCCCTCAAGGGCTCCGCCCATCCGGCCTACTTGCCACCAGTGCCTCCATAGCAATAGAGAAAGGGGAGGAGGTGGACTGGGATGACTGGGGCCTCTACCCGGTATTTACGGACCCCCTTACCGGAGCCCGAGACTACCGCCCTGTCCCTTTTAAGATGCTTAAGGAACTTAAGGAGGCCGTGACTAAATACGGCCCAAACTCCCCTTATGTAAAAAGACTGATGCAAAACCTCTTTGCTACGCACCCTTGGACCCCTGCTGACTTTGACGAAATTGCAGCCGCGTGCCTAGATGCCTCCTCATATTTAGCTTTTAAGGCTCAGGCCCGCAGAGAGGCCTCTAAGCTGGCAAAATCCCGGGGTTATACTCCCCTGGATTTAGCCATTGACCTCCTGTGTGGAACTGGAGCCTATACTGACCCTGCTGTTCAGGCCCAGTATGGCCAGTTTGAGCTAGAGACTGTTAAAGAAACACATGTTGCAGCTTGGGATAAGATTGGAGCCATGAAAGGGGGGAGAGCCACACAGAAGTTGGTTGGGCTGAAGCAGAGAGCAGATCAGACACCCCTCTCATTTGTGAACGAGGTTAAAGAGACCTTGATTAATGCCCAACCCTACGGGGTGAGAGGAATTTCTTTCTTTTTCAGGCCTTCTGATCATCGTAGGGATCCTTGGAGGTGCTCCATCTGAAGGAAATCCGACATGGGGAATACTCCGAGTTATTCCCTCTCCCCTTCCGGTAGCACAGAACTCCCCGATCTACCCTCGCCTGCTAGTGACCAATACATCAATGGGGCTCCCTTCTGCATATATGGACCCCGCTGAAGCACCGGCCCAGAACTCCTTCTGCTGGGACCTGAACAACTCCCTATGTTTCGACATCGGGGAAGAAAAGCGGTGCTGGAACTTCAACTCCACAGGGCAGAACGATTTTAACTATAGCACTGCCCCAACTGACCCCTGCGTCGGCCTTTTCCCGCAGACGACTGTCAGCCCAGCAGGGACAAAAAAGGGGACCCAGCTCCGAGGCCTTCTGGGTTGGCGACCCCTGGTGAATCAAACTCAACGGGACTTCACGATTCCTCGGTGGGGCCCCTCATGTGTGGCCACAGGGGAAGACATCAAGGATCCCATACCATGGAGGGATTGCCAGATGGCGGGAGGGTACCCCCTTGAGGGTGAACAAGGACGCTGATTCTGGGAATCACCCTACTTGTTGTCTGTTTCTGCCGCCTAGCTAACAGAGGGGCTATATGCTTCTTACTCAGAAAGCCTTCATGGCCATGGAGACGGGGGAGGATCCCCAAGTCTGGCTAGCCGCCATGCATGACATGTGACACCTAGGGGTAAGACGAGGTAAACCCCAAGACGGGCAACTTCTCCTCACCCAGCCACCTAAGACAGGCCCTGAGGGTGTCGGGCGCCTAGGACGGGCAAGGTCCTGGGTTGAAGGAGATGACCTAAGACAGGGTTCCTCGCCCCCGGCTATCAGAGGCCAGTAGAAATGACACCGCTTAAGGCTAACCTCAGCACCGCTTAAGGTCACACCAAGTGATAACCTTGTAAAACAGAAAGGGGGAGATGTTAGGGGCAGGGGGAAGAGGCTTGGTGGTCACTTAGCGGGGGAAACATAATCCCCTTATAAAGGAATGTTACAGAACTCGGCCCCTCATTGTTTAAGAGTTCATGGGAGGGAGGACAGGGGGGATAAAAGTGTCTGCTGAGAGGTGGGGAGGGAGCGGGAATGTGAACACAGAAGAATAAAGACTCATGACCCACCTCAGGCGCTCTGTCTGGTTCTTCCCCCATCTAAGAGTGGGGGCCGGAGGTACCCCGAAGACTCACCACGCGTTGGACTGGTGAGTAAGAGGACGGACTAGCATTAAGAAGCCGGCGTTGTAAATAAAAACCCGGCAAGTGGGGGCCGGAGGTACCCCGAAGACTCACCACAAGAGAAGCCCAGAAACTGTACGAAAACAATTATAAACACCTTTCACACAAATAAAGTCTCACCTAGTCATTGGGAAAAAAAAACATTAATTGTTCATGGATAGGCTGAGCTAATATAATAAAAATGACAAGTCTACCCAAGTTAAATTACTTATTTAGTGTCAAAACTATCAAACTACCAAATAATTATTTTAGAAAACTAGAAAAATATTAACAAAATTTGTCTGGAATAAGAAAAGGTCAAAAAGAGCAAAGGAACTGATGGAAAAAAAGGTAAAATAAGGTAGACTAGCTCTACCAGATCTGAAACTATACTGGTCAAAAAATAGAATAATGGATCAGTGCATTAGGATAAGTTTTAAAAAAATAGTAAATGACTAATCCACTGTTTGAAAAATCCAAAGACATTATTAGCTTCTAGCCTGGGAATTCACTATTTGACAAAATCTCCTAGGAAAATTCGAAAATAGTATGGAAAAAATTAGGCATAGCCCCACATCTCACAACCTATACTAAAATAAAGTCAAAATGTATACAGGATTTAGACATAAAGGGTTACATTATATATGTAGATTAATAAACCAAGAAATACTCTGTCAGATCAATGGAAAGGGGAGAAATTTATGACCAAAGAAGAAAAAAAGAGTACATTAAAAACTGCAAAATGATTGATTTTGGCTATATTAAATTAAAAAGGGTTTGCACTAATAGAACCAATGCTGCCAAGATTAGAAGGAAAACTGTGCTGCAAAACAATTTTAACAGCTAGAAGTTTTGATAATGGTCTCATTTCTAAAATATGAAAAGAATTGAACTAAATTTATAAGATTGCAAATCATGGATAGTCAAACGATATAAACAGGCAGTTTTCAATTGAAGAAATTAAAGCTATCTATAATTATAAATAAAAATGCTTCAAATCATTATTGATTAGAGCAAAGCAGATTAAAACAATGATGAGTCACACCATACCTATCAGATTAAGTAAAATGAAAAAAAGAAAAAACAGTGCTGGAGAGATTGTGGGATGACTGGAACATTAATGCACTTTGGTAGAATTGTGACATCATGGATGGAACTATGCCCAAAGTACATTAAATTAAATTAATTTAAACTGAGAAAACCTTTTGACTCAGCAATACCAATGCTAGACCTATAGCCTGAAAAAAAATCATGAAAAAATTGGAAAATTTCTACATGTACTAAAATATTTATAGCAACTCTTTTAGGATGGGGAATAGCTGAATGAGTTATGGAATATGAATGTTATGGAATTGCAAACCATAAATGGTCACCCTCTTGACAAGTATGGAATGAGTTACAGGATCTTGATGGAAGCAGCTCCTCTTTGCAGTTCAGAGAGCTGGGTCAGTCCTGTAAGGCCAGTCATGGACAACTCCACATCCAGATGAAAAAAAAAAAAACCAAAAACCATAAAACAACAGAATCTGAATGAACACTTTATTCACTTTGGACGGTCTCATGTTTTTCCTTCCTATCCCATGGTTTTCTTTCTTTTCCTTTAATCCTAATTCTTCATATCAAAAATGACTAATATGTAAAGATGTTAAACAGAAATATATTTGTACAACATTCATTAGACTATTTTCCACTGGGGTGAGAGAGGTGGGAAGGGAGGGTAAAAGAAAATTGTTTAACTTCTAAATATGCAAAAATGAATGTAAAAAAAACTTTCATAGCATGTCATTGGAGGAAATATTTTTATATGTCTATGAATAGTTTTAATTTCTTCATCTGAAAACTGACTGTTCAGTTCAGAAAACTTCCAGCCCCCCACCCCAGATGAATGTAGTCCATTCTCAGACTTGACCAACATCAGCCTAAGAGAGCATTTCCATAGACCTAGAGCATTGTCTATGAGGTTGACAAACTCGATTCTTAAGGGCCATTTCTTTTTTATTAATTTCTTTGTTGCTTTTGTAAGGCACTAGGTTCAAGTGACTCATCCAAGGTCAAACAGATAGGTAATTAACAAGTGTCTGAGGTAGTTTTTGAACTCATGTCTTCCTGACTTCAGGCTTGGTACTCTTTCCACTGTGCCACCTAACTACCCCATGGGTCATTTTTTTTACAAAAATAGGACATTGAATGCAGAAGTAACTACAATGCCCTTCTCTCTACTGGGTTTTAAGCTCATTCTGTAGAAGTTTAGCATAACTAAGTTGCAAAGATGATGCTTTACTCTTTCCTATGGAGTCTGAATTCAGACCAAAGTTTACCTTTTTTAAATTTTCAAAAATTATTTTATGTATTATGATTATTTCCCTTCTCACATTTTTCTTCCCTTTTTGATTTGATTTTTCTTTCACAGCGTGGTTAATATGGATCTATGTTTAACATAGTTACACATGTATAACCTATATGAGATTGCTTTCAGTCCATGAGAGGGAAGGAAGGGAGGGAAAAATGTGGAATAAAAAAATCTTACAAAAAATTATTGTTGAAAACTATCTTTACCTGTAGTTGCAAATATAAATAAATAAAAAGTTTATAAAAAACAATCCTCTTGGATCAGCTAGGTGGCACAGTGGAGAGAGCACTAACCCTGGAGTCAAGAGGACATGAGTTCATATCCAGCCTCAATTACCCAGATGTGTGATCTTGGGCAATTCCCTTAACCCTATTGCCTTGCAAAAATCCAAAACTGAAAAAAAAGAATCCTCATGTTTTCATCTTGTTCAGACTTTCTGAGTTTGATGAAAATAACTTGATCTTTTTTTCTCTAGTGACCGTAGGAAATGTTTTATCCCCACAAAACACGGCACTTGCTATAGCTTCTCACAAACTTTTTTTAAAATTTTTTTTATTTATTTAAGGCAATAAGGTTAAGTGAGTTGCTCAAGGTCACACAGCTAAGCACTTATTAAGCATCTGATGTCTGATAGGAACTTAAGTCCTCCTGACTCCAGGGCCTATGCTCTATCCACTGCCCTACCTAATTGCCCCTCACAACTAATAATGGAATTTTCTTAATCTATCACTTTTGACAGTTCTCATTTTTCCTCCAGAAATCCTCACATCTTTCTGAGAGAACACACCACTTTCCTTCTTCTAAAGAGATTAACATTCCATAGAAGAATATTTCTCAATTTTATTTCAACTGAAAATATCCATTGCTTTTTCCAATATTCCCTTGGACTCTTCAAGATTGTAGTTCCCTGTGCTGGTGCTGCTTCTTATGACGGGTGAGACCTTTGGACAATTCCCTCTCTTTGCTTCAGTTTCCTTCCGTACACTGATGAGCATTGGCCTGGAACAATGCTGAAGGCTGTATGAACTCTGAGTCCTCTGCATGTGGATCTTTTAGGAGGTGGTGGCATTCAAGGATGTGGCTGTGGACTTCGCCCCGGAGGAGTGCGGACAATGCTCAGAAGCAGCTGCACCTGGACATCATGCTGGAGAATGCTCAGAACTGGCCCATTCCCCAGGTAACTGGTAATCTGTCGTTAAAAGGAGTGACCTCAACTCTCTGCCGAGAGGAAGGTTTGGGCCATTGATGACCTCTTAGAAAGGCCAAAGTGATGCATCTAAGAGACCACGTTCCCCTACCCAGTATTCCTAGGAGAGACCTTTGTGCCCGCCCCATCCCTTAGGTCCCGCCCCCGGAGCCCCGGACCCCGGTTCTCTTCCGGCCCCGCCCGGTGGACTTTCCGGAGAGGGAGGATGAAGTGACAGAGCCGTCACGTGGATCTGGCCCCGCCCATCCACCTCCAACGCCCCGCCCGGCGGAGGCTCCGGTCAGGCCCTGGACCACATTTCCCAGAAGGCCGCTCGGCAATGCCGGAAGCAGCTCCCCCGGAACTCCGGCAGCGCCCTGGCCCCTCGGCTTTGTTCCCGCTCGCCAGAGCCATTTCCGGGCGCGAGCTTGGCGCGCAGGCGCAGTTCCTGGGTCCTCTGAGGTGAGCTCTGGGGGTGGGGCGTGAGGGGCCGAGGGCGGAGCAGGGGGGCGGCAGGCGCGTGTCTCAGAGAGGATGGGGGGCTGAGGGGGGCGGCGAGGTCCCCGGTGGAGTCCCCCCGCCAGGGCGTCCGAACCTACGGGAGATTTGGGGGTGCCTTTCAGAAATGGGGTTTCCTCGGAGGGGGGGTTTGAGGGGCGCCTCAGGGCTCCCGCCCCCCACGCCTCCGCCCCGTTCCCTCCGGGGTGACCCTGCAGCCCGCCCCGGGGTCCCCCTCCTGTCTCCCGGGGTCCCCGCAGCCCCCTCCCCCCCCACAGCAGCATTCTGCAGGAGAAGCCGAGTTCCCGCATTTTCCCGCCCCAGCGGCCACCCAGTCCCCCCAGTCCCAGCGGCCCCCCCAGTCCCCCCGCCCCAGCGGCCCCCCAGTCCCCTCTCCCCCCCGCGGCCCCCCCAGTCCCCCCGCGGCCCCCCAGTCCCCTCTCCCCCCCCGCGGCCCCCCCCAGTCCCCCCGTGGCCCCCCAGTCCCCCCCCGCCCCCCCGCGGCCCCCCCAGTCCCCCCGCCCCCCCGCGGCCCCCCAGTCCCCCCCGCCCCCCCGCGGCCCCCAGTCCCCGCGGCCCCCCAGTCCCCCCCCGCGGCCCCCCAGTCCCCCCCCGCGGCCCCCAGTCCCCCCCCCGCGGCCCCCCAGTCCCCCCGCCCCCCGGTGAGGGCCGGCGCCCCCGCTTTAGTCCCGGGAGGGCCGGCGCCCCCGCTTTAGTCCCGGGACACAAGGGCAGAAGCCGAGGCGGGGGGCCCCGGGGGGCCCCGCGTCTGCCACAGTTCTTGTGACTGCTGGGCTGCGGATGAGCAGGACCCCGGGGGCATCGGTGCCCACAGGCTCTCCGGGCCTGCCCGCCCCTGGTACCCCACACCCCCTGCCCCAGGGCCGCCTCTTTGCCACCCCAGAGAGACCTTTTCCCCTTCGCCGCTCCTGGGGGACGGGCAGTGCCAATCCACAGCTGCGTTTTACAGAGCGTGTGTAAGAGCCCCTCGTGCCCTCCTCTGTGCCCGGCGCCCTGTCCCTGGGCCCCGCATGTGGACTTCGGGGCCCGTTGTGCCGGCCTCGGGGCTGCATCCTGAGCCACGTCCTGTAGACTGGACTGGGGTGGGAACCCCTGGAGGCCCCCCTTCTCTGAGAGGGCGAGACCCGCACCCGCGCCCCAGATGAGTCCCACGGAGCGTTCAGGATCGGTTGTGTGTGGCCAGAACCTCCCCGACGCCCGCTCGCTCCCGGTCCGGTGCCCGCCGTGGGAAGAGCCTGGCTCCTGGGGGCAGACTCACCTGCCTGGTCCTGCGCAGGTGCCCGCCCAGGTTCTGGCCTAAGGAGCCAGGGAGCGAGACGGTGGGGTGCGGCCCTGGACGAAGGGTCAGGCTGGACGCTAGGGTGGACGGAGCCTTGGGGCCTAGTGAGTTTGGAGGGGCTGCCGGGCCCTCAGAGGAGGCTCTGGAGACGGGCCAGGCCGGGAAGGCGGAGGCTTGACCCTGGCTGCCCATGAGGGTCCGGGTCCAGGTTGGGGCCTTGGAAGAGCCGTGGCCCGGGCTGGCTGACTCCGGCAAGAGTCGGGCAGGAGAGAGACGGGACTGGGGGGCGAGCTCTATCCAGGGCCGGCGCCTCCTCAGAGACAAGGGGAAATAGAGAAGAGGAACCGGGGGAGCCGAGGGCCTCCTCGGGGCTGGGCGGCTCTGGCATGGTGTGGACGGGCCCGCAGGGAGTTCCTTGCCCTCACAGAGCTTGCAGTCTCCAGAGGGAGAGAGGCCGGGAGGACCTGAGCCTGGGTCTGAGCCCGACTGGATGTTGGGGGTTTGGGGAGGTCTAGGGGGAGGAGTCGCTGTCCTCCAGAGGGCTGAGAATGATATCTTGTATGGAAGTAGAGTGGGGAAGGGAGCTTAGGCCTGGGGGAGTCACTTTCTGGGGTGCTCTATGTGTGGATGAGGGGCAGGGGCTGCTGAGCTGGACTTGATGGGTTGGGGGGGGGGGTGCCAGAGGGGTCTCCCAGTGCTCCTGGGAAAGATAAAAGAATGACCTTGGAGGGAAGAGGAGGGGAGGCTCCAGGGCTGCTAGAAGGGGCCTAGGCCTTTGTTCCCTGAGGGGGGATGGCATGGGTCTGACACCCCCCATCTCCTCCTTTCTGACCACCCCCTCCCCCTGCTCATTGGATGTTTGTCTCCTTGTCGTCCCCAGGGCGCTGTGGGGTCTGTGACATTGGTGCTGCCCCCCTCCCCCCAGCCATGGTGATCCCCAGATGCAGGTAGGGATGGATGTGTGTCTGGATGTATCTGGGGTGATGGGAGCGCCACTGTTTATCTTGGGGAGGGGCAGGTCTGTGTGGCCCTGGATTGGCCCCTTGCCCTTTGATTGTACCCAGCTCCCTAAGCCAGAGGGTCTTTTAGTGGAGAAGAGACTCTTGTCCCCCTCTTGGAATGGGACTTTATGAAGGGGCACCCCCAGTCTGTTGGCCATCAGGGATTTCCTTTTTGACCCTCATGGGTGGACTAAGGAGGGCAGCTGCAGGGCAGGGGCGGGGGCCAGGGACCCTGAGGTCGGGGTGAAGTCCCCGAGGAAGCCAGTTGACAGCTTCTCTTAGAATGCTTACACACACACGGCAGTGACAGACTCACAGGGCCAGCCCCCTCTGTCTTCCATTTATTTGGTCACTCAGGGGCATGCCGGGACCGGCCCTGGAGACTCATCCTGACTGAGGTTGGGGTTTGGGGGGGGTTCCCCAGAGCTTTTAGTGAGATGCACCCTAGGAATTGTTTGGGTCACTGTGATTCCAGAATAAAAGAATGGGGAGGCCTGTGGTCCCTGACTGAGAGGAGGATGTTTCCCCAGAGAGCCCAGGGGTCCTGTCCCTTCAGGGGCTTTGATGCCTCCCCTCTGGGACAGGCTGCAGGAACTGGGGGAGGGCGGGTATCAGCTCCTAAGTGTTGCTTCCAGATGTCTGCCCTGGAGGCAGCTGCTCTGGGGACCCCGTTTGACAGTTGAGTGAGAGACAGGCAGGCGAGGAGCTGGGGCCAGATGGGAACCCCTCTTGTGGACCCAAGTCAGGGCTCTGCCTGCCGCACCCCTTCTGTTTTCCCATCTCCGTGCCTTTGCTCCCACAATGCCCGCCACCGGTCTTAGCCTCTGTCCTTAGTGCCTCTTCAGTCTTCCTCCCACTGCATCATCATGCCAGGCAAGGCCCACTTGTGGGGAGGCCCGGTGGGATCACCCCCCTGGCTAACAGCCCTCGGCCTTGGTTCTCTCTGCAGTTCCCTGAGGCCTTCCCCAGGAGTTTTAAGGCTGAGACAGATCCTGTGACTGGCACTCTGCTTGGTGTGACAGGACTCGGGGAAAAGCCTCGGCCCTGAGCAGGACAGAGGTGAGTGACAAGTGCTCCTGCCCAGCTTTGCCCGCCTGGGGGACCCCACCCCAAGCCCTCTTTCTCCTTGCCCTTCCTTCTGCCTTGGTGAGGTTGCAGTTTTCCAAAAGGAGGTTTTTGAGCTCCTCCAGCCTGAGAAGGGCTCCGCCCTCCTTTGGGGGGGGGGGGGCTAGCTTGGGGATAGGGATGAGAAATCAGAAAATGTTTCCTGAGAGCCAAGCCAAGGTGGAGGGCTCACTTTGCTCAGCCATCCCTGTGGGGAGACGGCCCCACGGAGGTTCTTAGGGGGCAGCAGCAAAGCCGACAGCAGGGCCATCACTGTCCAGTGTTGAGCCACTGGAGCAGCCAGGACGTGCGCAACGAGAGCTGTCCTTTCTGGGTCCCTGGGCTGACTGCTCTTGGGTTCGAGGTCCTCCCCTCTCCTGATCCCTAAGCAAGCCTTCCTTCTGCTCCACTCCTCTGGCCATTCTAGGCTCCTCCTCTAGCCCTGTCCCCTTGTCCCAAGGGATTTCAGGCATAGCCCTCCAAGGGGCAAACCAATGAGGAATCATTCACCTGGCTGTTCCCTGGGGTAAGGGACTACAGGTTTGAGTGACCATTCCATCATCCTGGTTGGGAGAAGCTTCTCAAGCACCAGGCCTGGAACCAGGAAAACCCAAGTTCAAATCCAGCCTCAGAAAGTTGCAAAGTGGCTGACCCTGTGGGCTTCGGGTTTCTTCTTCTGGAGACGAACTTGCAGTGTCTCTGCCTAGAAAATCTAGATGGGTTCCCAAGAGGCAGGCATGACTTAAACATACAGCAGCTCCTCGCCGGGCCAGGCTGACCCTCCCCCAAACGCCCCTGCCCTCCCTCACCCCCTCCTGGGGCTCATGCCCCTCCATCCAGGAAGGCATCACCATTCTCTCCTTGCTTCCTCCCTGGATTTGCCCCAGGCTCTGACAGGTCTCCAGTGCCCCAGTGACTCACCAGCTCCTCCCTTAGGACATCCCCCCTCCCCACAGTGGGCCCTTTCCTCTTCCAGCCCCTGGACCAGCCTCTCCTGCCCTTAAGCCTCCTTTTTGGTAGCCTTCTCTTCCATTGCTCAGAGACCATTCTTGGAGGTCCATGGCAACCCAATCAGAGGCCTTGCTCAGGGAGTTCAGCCCATTTTTCAACTCCTCTCTCTCTTCCTGCCCTGCCACATGCTAAGGGACTTGTTACCTTCACTTACATTATGACCATATTCGTGAAATTCTCCTGTCCTGTGGCCTTTCCATCCCAAACCCCTTCTGCATGGCACAGTGAATTACATTTGACTTCAGATGCTCACTACCTCTGTGATCCTGGACAAGTCACCCTTATCTGTCCAATGAGCTGGAGAAGGACATGGAGGACCCCTCCAGAGTCTTTGTGAGAACATCCCAAGGGGTGTCACAGGGAATCACCTGCCTTTCTACTACAGTCTTATCATCTTGTTCTGATCTCATCCTCAAGTCTCTGCCATTGGGAACATCTGGAGAAACTGACTCTTTGGACTCTGCCCTGGATCTCTTCCCTGTGACCCTTCTATTTACATCTCCCTTCTTTACTAGGAATTTGTTTAAATACGACTAGAGGAATTTGCCTCAGTTGCATACACATTGTCTTCTTCTATTTAACTTTTATTCTTTTTTTAATAGGTCGGTGGTCTTTTTAGACATAGCTGACTCGGGAATGGGCCTCCTACCTGACTCATAAAATAAGCATCTTATTTCTTTGGTGCTATTATTTAAAGCCATTCTTGTCCAACTCATGCCCCCTGATTCTTTTCTCAAATAAAATGTTAGAGCTGTCTAAGAGGAGAGCTTCTTCATAGTCCAGAGGTCTTTACTCTTTCTCATTCCTTATTCATGATCCATATTTTTCTGTAAATTTGTATTGAATCACTCAGCATCAAAATAGTGCAGACTTAATTCTGAGACCCTCAAGAACCAACCTGGGACCTGAAGCCACAAGTCCTGATTCTTAGGCCAGACTCTGCTGTGATCCCAGCCTGGCCTTGTGTTTGCCTGGGCTCTCTTTAACCTCTTGTTTTTGTGACCTTAGTGGGAAGTGGGTCTTCTTCAGGACCAGGGACTCTGGGGACCTTCGAGATAAGGTTGGAGCATTGCTTCACAACCGTTTTTTTTTTCCAGCTATACTGCCACAAGACTGTCCATCCCCAAGAAAGAAGCATGGAAGATGAGGAAGGAGGGCCTTCGGGTTTCCAAGCAGCCAGAGCCCAGGTGAGTCAGGGGTTCTTGCCTCCTGAAACCAGAAAGGTGTTGACACACCTTTTTCTTTCTTTTCTTCTTTTGGTTTCAGTCCTTGTACTCCTTTATTTATTTGTTTATTTATTTTTTTAAAAACTTCTTTGTCTTTGAATTTTACATTTTTCCCCTAATCTTGCTTCCCTCCCCCACCCCCACAGAAGGCAGTCTGTTAGTCTTTACATTGTTTCCATGGTAGACATTGATCTGAATTCAATGTGTTGAGAGAAAAATCATGTCCTTAAGGAAAACATAAAATATTAGAGATAGAAAAATTATGTAGTACATAGGACAACTTTTTTTTATTGTAAGTAGCAGTCTTTGGTCTTTGTTCAAACTCCACAGTACTTTCTCTGGATACAGGTATTCTCCATCGCAGATTCCCCAAAACTGTCCCTGGTTGTTGCACTGATCGAAATGAGCAAGTCCATCAAGGTTGAACATCACCCCCATGTTACTGTTAGGGTGTACAGTGTTTTTCTGGTTCTGCTCATCTCACTCAGTATCAATTCATGCAAATCCTTCCAGGCTTCCTGGAATTCCCATCCTTCCTGGTTTCTAATAGAACAATAGTGTTCCATCACATACACATATCACAGTTTATTAAACCATTCCACAATTGATGGGCATTCACTTAATTTCTAATTCTTTGCCACCACAAACAGGGCTGCTATGAATATTTTTGTACAAGTGATGTTTTTACCCTTTTTCATCATCTCTTCAGGGTGTAGACCCAGTAGTGGTATTGCTGGATCAAAGGGTATGCATATTTTTGTTGCCCTTTGGGCATAGTTCCAAATTTCTCTCCAGAAAGTTTGGATGAGTTCACAGCTCCACCAGCAATGCATTAGTGTCCCAGATTTCCCACATCCCTTCCAACACTGATCATTGTCCTTTCTGGTCACATTGGCCAGTCTGAAAGGACACCCCTTTTTCCTTTGTCCTCAGTTTGCCCTGTCTAACCCAAGCCCCTCATTCTGGGCCTTCCCATTTTTCTCCCCATTTTGTATCTTCCTAACGGTACTAGGGGGGCACATGGTATTGAGAGCACTAGGCCTGGAGTTAGGAAGAAGTGAGTTTAAATCCAGCCTCAGACACATTCTGGTCCCTTTACTTCAGGCTGCCTCAGTTTCCTCATCTGTGCATGGGCATGGTGAGGATAATAACAGCACCTCCCTCCCAGGCTGGCTGTGAGTTAATCCTCAAGAATTCCATGATGCCCATGTTAAATCTCAGCGGCTTGAGCAGGAACCAGAGGACTTCTGGCTGCCATTTGCATTCCTCTGATTTTTTTACTAGTTTTTTCCATGTCAATAAAACCAGGCATGCGATGTTCAAACCTTTTTATTGCTCTCTTGTTTTTTTACTTTACCTCCATTTCTCAATCTCTTCATCTTGCTCTCCTGGCTGTAGAACCAGCCCAAAGCAAAGAGTGAAAATGAGCAAAAAAAGGTAAACATACGTTCTAGAAACCTGCCCAAGAAGTGAGTTCATCCTTCAGGCAGACACTGCTCTCTCCATGTATGGTCACCCCCTTTTTCAGACAAGGGAGTTTGAGAGCCACCCCTCCTGCTTTTCCAGCACCAGTCCTGGTCACTACCATCCAGCCCCTGGGCTGCCTTTCCTCTTCCTCCCTCTCCACGAGCTGGAGCCCAGTGGAAAGAACATGGCACTGGACGAGCAGGAAGACTTCAGTTCAAATCCTGCCTCAGACATTTTTGAGTCTTCCTTGTGCTTCTTGATTCTTGCCTCTGCACAGTGGGATTCCATTGTAGTCCTGTCCCCTGTCCAATCACCATTTCTTATAACAAAGCATTTGTTGCATCGCCTTTGCTCAGTTGATGTGCAGAATCAAACTTGTCACTTCTTGGCTCCCACAAAAAGTGATATTGGGGGATGAACTGTGAGGGGAGCCTCCTTTCTCTCCCTCTTGTGAGGAGCTGTCCCCTCCCCTTGTTTTCCAGGATACTTGGAAGCTCCTGCCCTCTTCCCTCTTTCCCAATGTGAATGAGGACACTGGGCCTTTCATAGCCTTTGGACTTCTCTCATTTTGCAAAGTCCTTCCCAGATGACCAGTAAAGGCTGAGCAATCACTTCTGCCTCTTTGTCCAGAGGTCCACTTTGTTGTCCATCTGCACCTGGTGACTTGAATTCATTGAGTATAGTTCATTGTTGCCTGTCTCCTTCCCGTAACCATGAATTTCTGTGCTAATTTACTGAAGACCATTTTCCTTCAAAGAGAAAACAAAATCAAAGTAAAAGTTGCACGATTTCACCTTCTCACTGTTGGCCATTTCCCAAGGTTTATCAATGCCTGTCTGACCCATTTCTTCTTTGCTCTTTCTCCCCTTCAGCTCTCCATCACAGTATCTTGATGTTTCCTGCACTGCTCTGACAGGCTCATTTGGCTTTTCTATCTTCCTCCATAGTGACCAGCCCTTGCTGCCATCTTGTCCTTTTTAAATCCTATTTCTGCCTCTGCAGATGTTATGGTCCCCTTAGGTGATGCCTTGGAAGCATGTGTGCTCTGTCTTCAGGACTGATTTGTGGAAGAGCTGCTCATGCACTGCCTGAGCTCAATTCCCCACTCATTCAGCAGTACAGTAACTGGTCTGAGCTTCTTGGCAGTCTGCCACCCTCAGATCTGGGGTAGCCTCCCCCACAGGGTTTCTTGTTCCTCCACAGCTCCTTTGCTGTGCAACCAAGAACCAAAGAGGGGAACCCTGCCTCTCCATAGTCCACAGAACTGTTCTGTAGCTCTGGGTCAGTGATGTTTCCCAGGGTTCTCCTTTATTTCTTCCTTTTGTTCAACATATCAATCAGTCAGTCTGTCAGCAAGCATTGGTTAAGTTTCTACTCTGGGCCGGGTCCTGGAGTCCAAGAAAAAAAGGAAACCATCCCTGTACATACACAGAGAACAATGTCTAGATGTAATAGAAACAGAAGAAGATGGCAGAAATAGAAAGTTGTGGAATGAAGAGAAGGCACAAGTGTTTGAGGGGATTGATCAGGAAGAACATCCTGAAGCAGATGCCTGCATGAAAGGAGGAGGGGGTGTTTGGGGTGAGCAGCCAAGAAGCCTAGTTTGATTGAAGGGGAGAATTGAGCTAGGAGAGAAGAGAGAGAAGAGGCAAGGAAGATAGGAAAAAATTAGCAGAACTCAAAAGAGGGCTTTTTATTTCCAAGGCAATTGGGCCCACTGGAGTTTATTTTATTAAAGAATTAACATGACAGACTTCAACCTTAGGAAACTGTTTTGGTTAAAAAAAAAATTTTTCCCCTATTTAATAGCTAACTACTTTCCTACTTCCCCTTCTGCACTTAAACTCCACCTCCCCCACTTGTCCCAGTGAACAAAAGAAAAAGACTTTCATCACAAATATGCTTCATCAAGCAAACCAGATTTCTCAACTGACCATATTCAAAAATTGGTACCTTCTCCTGCATTTTGGGTTTAAAGCCTCTTGATAGACTGTGGCCTCAGAGTCGTGATTTGAAACTGCATTGACCAGAGGACTCAGATCTTGTGGAGTTGGTTTTTTGCTATAATGTCATTACTGCATAACTTGTTCTCCTTGTTCTAATAATTTCAATTCTTCATCACTTTATACAGGTTGTTTCAGCTTTCTCTGAAACTGTTCCCTTCATTATTTTTTTTGTTCCAAAAATGTTTCTGTATTTTTAACCATTTTTGTTGGACTTGTTTTAATATCTTCATAAACTTTTTCCCATTATCTCTTCTTCTCCTGCTCTAAGAGAAGCATTCCATGTAACAAAAAATCTTTTTTAAAGACAAAAGGGAAAAAAAGAAAACAAGAGGAAAAAAATCAGTTCAACTGATCAATACAATGAAAAAAATCTGAAAACACAAGCAATGGTCAACAACTGTGGACCTCCCACCTCTATAAAAGGGTAGGTTGGAAGCATCCTCTTTTGTTTGTTCTTTCTGTCCAAATTATTCATAATTTTGCAACATTCACTTAATGGTTTGTATGCAGTCATTTTTTTCTATTTTTATCTGAGTATTTTCATAGCTAAATTGCTGTAGTTTCTGTGTATTTTTTTCATTTCGCTCTGTTTCTTTCACTCTGCATCAGTTCATAGATATCTTTCCATGCTTCTCTATTCATCTTATGCATCATTTCTTACAGCACTGCAGTTTTCTGTCTCATGTACCATAATTTTTTAGCTATTTCTCCTTGTTTCCACTCTTTTGCTTTCACAAAAGGTGTTGCTTTAATACTCTAAAGTCTGTGGGTGTTTTTTTTTTCCTTAATGACTTATTTGAGATGTAAACCCTCTTAACAGTCTGGTTCAAAGAGTATGAACTTTATTTGCATAATTACCGATTGTTTTTCAAAATGGTTGCACTACCTTCACAGCTCCACCACCAATATATTAGTGTGCCTATCTTCCCAGAACCTCTCCAGCTTGACATTTGTTGACATTTTTGCCAATTTACAGTGTGTGATGAGAATCTAGTGCTGTTTTGGTTTGCATTTCTCTTTATTTGGGAATTGTAGCTTTTTTTTTCTATTCTCATGAATTCTTTTAAGTTTTTTTTATAACTGTTCATGTGTTTTGAGTCTTCTATTCATAGCTATGAGAGATACGTGATGATTTTCTTCTATTTTTTTAAATGAACTTTATAGTAAGGTCACATATTGATTTAGAATGTATTGAGGTTTATCATGTTGGCCTAAGTCCAATTTCTGCCCCATGGTTTTATAGTTTTCCCAGCAGTTTTTAATGAATAAGGAATTTTTCTTAATTTTTATCAAGCACTGGGTTATTCCATTTTTCCAGTTATCCCTTGCCTACTCTTTTCCATTGATCTCTTGCTGTGTTCTTTGACTGCTATTTTATAATATAATTTGAGGCCTAGAAATACTGTCCTCTTTTCCTTACCTCTGCACTAATAAAACCAATGCTTCCAAGATTGGAAGGTTAAGAAAGGTGGGAAACAATTTTCACAAAGAGGAGTTTTGATAATGGTCTCATTTCTAAAATATAGAGAGAATTAAACTATATTTATAAGATTGCAAATCATTGATAGTAAAGTGATATGAAAAGACTTTTCAAATGAAGAAATTAAATCTATCTATAATTATAAGAAGAAATGCTCTAAATCATTATTGATTAGAGAAAAGCAGATTAAAAACAACTGAGTCACCTCATAACTATCAGATTAGCTAATGTGAGAAAAAGGAAAAACAATCAATGTTGGGGAGATTGTGGGAAGACTGGAGCATTAGTGCACTGTTGGTAGAGTTGTGACATCATCCAACCATTCTGGAAAGCAATATGGAATTATGCCCAAAGAGCATTAAATTAAATTAAATTAAACTGAGCATACTTTTTTGACCTAGCAATACCAATACTAGACTTATATCCAGAAGTAATCATAAAAAAATGGGAAAATTTCTACATGTTCCAAAATATTTGTAGCAACTCTTTTTTGTAGTAGTAAAGAATTGGAAATTGAGAGGCTGCCAATGAATTGGGGAATGGCTGAAGGAGTTATGGAATAGTATTGTTCTATAAGAAACCATGAATGGTCAACTCTAGAGAAGCATGGAATGAGTTACAGGATCTGAAGCTGAGAAGAGGAAACAGAACCAAGAGAACAATGTGTACAGCAACAACACTGTGAGATGAATAACCTTGATGGAAGTAGATCCTCTCTGCAATTCAGAGCTAGGACAACCCTGAAAGACCAGTTATGGCCAACTCCATTGACATCCAGATTGAAAAAAAAAAAAACAATATCAACAGAATCTGAATGAACACTATGTTTACTTTTTTTAAAATTTCTCTCAGGGCGGCTAGGTGGCACAGTGGATAGAGCACCAGCCCTGAAGTCAGGAGTACCTGAATTCAAATGCGGCCTCAGACACTTAATAATTACCTGGCTGTGTGGCCTTGGGCAAGCAACTTAACCCCATTTGCCTCACAAAAACCTAGACATAAATAAATAAATAAATTCTCTCATGTTTTCCTTCCTATCCCATGGTTTTCTTTCTTTTTCCTTAATCCTAATTCTTCATATCAAAAATGACTAATATGTAAACATGTTAAACACAGATATATTTGTACATTTACAAGTTTTTTCACCACTGAGGTAAGAGCTGGGAAGGGAGGGTTCAAGAAAATTGTGTAACTTCTAAATATGCAAGTAAATGAATGATAAAAAACTTTTATAACATGTAATTGAAGGAAATAATATAAAATACCAATAAAAATTATTTGGAGCATTTTTTTCATATGACTATGAATAGTTACAGTTTCTTCATCTGTAAGCTGCCTGTTCGGTTCAGAAAACTTCCAGACCCCCACCCCAGGTGAGTGAAGTCCATTCTCAGGCTTGACCAACATCAGTCTCAAAGAGCATTTCCGTGGACCTAGAGCATTGTTTATGAGGCTGGCAGCACCGCCCTTACCGCCCTTATGGGCCATTTCTTTTTTTTTTGTAAATTTCTTTGTTGCTTTTGCAAGGCAATGGGGTTAAGTGACTTGCCAAAGATCACACAGGTAATTATTAAGTGTCTGAGGCAGTACTTGAACTCATGTTCTCCTGTCTCTAGGGCTGGTGCTTTATCCATTGCACCACCTAGCTACTCCTCCACTGCACCACTTAGCTACCCATACAGGTCATTTCTTTACAAAAAATAGGACACTGAATACAGAAGTAACAACACTGTCCTGCTCTCTCCTTCTGTGTTTTAAGTTGACTCTTTGGAAGTTTAGTATAACTAAGTTGCAAAGTTGACCCCTTTACTCTTTCCTCTTTATTCTGTAGGGTCATGTGTTTGCTCTCTCCATGCATGTCCATATTCCCCCCCCCCCTTACCTCTTTCCCTTTTTCTCTAGCTCCCTTTCTCTGTCTTCCTCTCTCTGTCTTTGTCTCTTTCTCTCTCTCTTCTTGAGCTGCTGGACATGCAGGGATTTTTGTTAACATACAGTAAACCCCTGAAATACAGCAAGACCCTTGGCCAAAAAAAAAGATACAGAAAAAGTGAATTTAAAAAAAAAACTGGAAGAGATAGCTTAAAGGGTTCCAAGACCTTTAGCAGAACTCATAACCCCATCACAACGGCAAATCATCTTCTTTATGAGTCTGTTATTTAATTAGCATTTATTAAGCTCCTGCTGTGTGCCTAATTAGATAAGATTGGGGGAAAAGAATGAATTTCTGGAATTATTCAGAGTCCTAGGACAAATGTGCTATTCAAAGAATTCTTTTTTGTTTTTCTGGTTCATGTATTTCACTCTTGTCCTTGACCCTCTTTGGAGTTTTCTTGGTAAAGCTACTGGTATTGCCCATTTCTTTCTCCAACCCATTTGATAGATGAGAAAATTGCAGCCAATTGGGTGAAATGACTTGCCCAGGGTCACCCAGCTAGGCAGTGTCTGGGGCTGGAATTGAACTCACATCCTCCTGACCCCAGGGCCTGCTCTCTGTCCATTCTACCACCAGCATCCCAAATAGGCCCAGAGGATGTGTCCAAAACTTAGAACAGATAAAATGTAATGAGTTTAAGCTCTTCTCCAAATCCACTTTTGAGAATCTTTACAACAATCCTTTGAATTTACTATTATCCTTATTTCACAGGTGAGGAAACTGAGATAAATAGTGGGCAATTAAGTTGTCCATGATCACAGATAATAAGTGTCTGAAATCAGATCTGAATTCAAATTTTCCCAATTCCAGGTCTAGGAGTCTATTCACTGAGTCAGTGCTTTCCTTTAACAAGGAATAATCTTCCCACACCAAGAATAAACAAGGAAAGAGACAAATGAGAGTCATTGAACTTTATTTAAAATGCCCAGGAGGAGTTCAAGACAAATGATTCTGTACTTTTAACAATCCACCCAAACATGATCACAACTCACGATTTCACCTGGGATCAAACCTTTTTTCTCTTCTAGTCTGCTTATGGAAATGTTTATCCTTGTGAAGATATTCATCAAGTTAAGAATCAAAAGCTAAAGAATTCTTCAAGACATGTTAAAATCACCTTTTCTAGGAACCTTTTCTGATCCTCAAATAGCCAATGCCTTTCTCCATGGACTGATCACCTTCTGTCTCTTCTCTGTGGTCCTACAGCCCAGAAGACCTGACTTCAAAAGCTGTGTCCCTTGCCCCAAACATTGGCCAAGTCACTGAACCTCTGCCTCAGTTTCCTCATTATCAGGAATGAGGAGGAACAGAGCCACTCCTCTCTAGGTTGTTGGGAGCTTAAATCAATCGATCAGTAAACACTTACTAGGAGCCTACTTTGTCCCAACCACTCTACTGAACTAGAGGGATTCAAACAGAGGCAAAGACAGTTCCTGCATTTGAAGAGCTCATTGATTATTGGAGCCCGTCTAGTCATGAATGAAGTGAAACAAGACTGTGTCCTTGCTTCCAGGCTCTTGAGCATGCTGTTTTCACCATGTTATCACATATCTTTGCTGAGGATGAACAAGGCCTCAAGGTCAGCTGCCTCACATCTTCAACTTGTAAAGGCCAAAGAGGAGGAAGGGTTGGTGTAGGATCTTCTGTTTCCAGGAGATGGTGCCTCAATGCAGCCTCTGAGACTGAGATGCAACAAGTTTGGAAATAGTCTCTTCTTTTTGTGCTAGTTTTGGTCTAACAATAAATACCAAGAACATCCAGGTGCTCCACCAGCCCAACATCCCACCATCCAGATGTGGAACCACCAATTACATCTAATGGAAAAGCTATGAATAGGTGGACAAGCTCACTTCCCTTGGCAGTGTCCTTTCCAGGGAGGTTCACATTGACAATGACATTGCCAGGAGGAGCTTGGTATTTGGGAGACTGAAAGAGATCCTCTTCTAAAGAGATTAGCATACCATAGAAGAATATATCTCAACTTTATTTCAACTGAATTTATCAGTTGCTTTTTCCAATATTCCCTTGGACTTTTCAAGATTATAATTCCCTTGCTGGCACTGATTTTTTTAATTTAATAAAAGAAAGATTTTATTCATTTTGAATTTTCTAATTTTTCCCCAGTCTTGCTTCCCTCCCACCACCACCCCCAGAAGGCAGTCTGTTAGTCTTCACATTGTTTCCATGGTATACATTGATCCAAGTTGAATGTGATGAGAGAGAAACCATATCCTTAAGGAAGAAAAATAAAGTATAAGAGATAGCAAGATTACATAATAAGATAACAGGTTTTTTTTTAATTAAAATAGTCTTTGGTCTTTGTTCAAACTCCACAATTCTTTCGTTGGATACAGATGGTATTCTCTATCACAGATACCCCAAAATTGTGCCTGATTGTTGCACTGATGGAATGAGTAAGTCCATTAAGGTTGATCATCACCCCCATATTGCTGTTAGGGTGTACAATGTTCTGTTTCTGCTCATCTCACTCAGCATCAGTTCTTGCAAATTCTTCCAGGCTTTCCTGAATTCCCATCCCTCCTGGTTTCTTTTTTTCTTTTTTTTAAATTTATTTATTCATTCTTATTTTGTATAAATGTTTTTTTAAACATTACTAAAATATTCTTGTTTAAGAGTAAATATAATACCAACTCCCCCAAAAAATATATAGACCCTCATGAGTGATAAAGGAGAGAGAAAAAAATTAATAATTGTAGGTATGGCCGGATGGTGCAGTGGACGGAGAATTGGCCCTGGAGCCAGGA
Source organism: Macrotis lagotis (assembly GCF_037893015.1). Lineage (NCBI taxonomy): Eukaryota > Metazoa > Chordata > Mammalia > Peramelemorphia > Peramelidae > Macrotis > Macrotis lagotis. The sequence goes on along the minus strand of NC_133658.1, from coordinate 931,862,670 downwards.
GCACCCAAGCCCAAATCTAGCCCCAGACACCCAGCTGACCCCCGTGCAAGCCACCCCAACCCCATTGCCCTGCAAAAACAAACAAAAAAATCCAAAAAAAAAAATAAAAATAGTGGTAATAATAATAGTAGGGGTGGCCAGATGGTGGACAGAGCACTGGCCCTTGAGCCAGGAGCACCCAGGTCCAAATCCGGCCTCAGACACCCAACAATCACCAAGCTGTGTGGCCCCAGGCAGCCCACCCAGCCCCATTTGCCCTGCAACCCCCCCCCAAAAAAAATGATAGTAAAAAATGTGCTTCAGTCTGTGTTCCAATACCACCAGCTCTGTTGCAGGTGGATCATATTCTTTAGGATAAGTCCATCACAAAAGTTACTTCCATATTTTTCCGCTCTTGCCATTGCTGATCCCAAATCCCTCCATTCATACTTCTCTACTACCATGTACTACATTTTCTCTCTCCTTGCATTCTGTCTCTGCTGTAGTGTAACTGAGTGGCACAGCAGAAAGATCCCACCCTTGGGACCAAAAGACCCCAAGCCCCCATACCACCCCTTAGGCCCAACATCCACCTGGCCCTATGGTCCCAGACAGGCCATCCAATCCCAGCCCCTTGCAAGAAGTAAAAAATAAAATGTGTTATATCTGACCACTATCCCCCCCATGGTCCATCCTCTCCTCCATCACTCACCTCCCCCCTTCCCCATCGCCCTTTTCTCCTTACTCCAGATGTCTATACCCCATTAAGTATATACGCTATTTCCTCTCCTAGCCACCTCTGATGAGAGTGAAGATTTCCTCATTCCCCCTCACCTTCCCCCTTCCATATCATTGCAATAGCTCATTGTAATAAAGAAAAATCTTACTATATGAAATATCATAGCCTATTCCTCCTCTCCTTTTTTCTTTTTCCCATTACATTTCCCTTTTATCTATTGACTCCATTTTTACACCACAATATATCTTAAAATTCAGCTTTCTCCTGTGCTTCATCTATAAAAAACTCCTTCTACCTGCTCTGTTAATTGAGAAGGTTCATATAAGTATTATCAATATCATTTTTCCAGGAATACATGTAGTTCATCATCATTAAGTCCCTCATATTTTCCTCTTCTCCTCCATTCTCTATGCTTCACCTGAGTCCTGTATTTGAAGATCAAACCTTCTGTTCAACTCTGGCCATTCCAACAAGAACATTGGAAATTCCCCTGGTTCATTGAAAGTCCATCTTTTTCCCTGGAAGGGGACATTCAGTTTTGCTGGGTAGTTGATTCTCGGTTGCATTCTAAGCCCTTTTGCCTTCCAGAATATTATATTCCAAGCCCTATGAGCCCTTAATGTAGTTGCTGCTAAATCCTGTGTGATCCTGACTGCGCAGCTCCACAATATCTGAATTCTGTCCTTCTGGCTGCTTATAATATTTTCTCTTTGACTTGGGAGTTCTGGAACTTGGCTATAATACTCCTGGGGGTTGGGGTTGGTTTTTTTTTTTTGGATCACCTTCTCAGGGAGATGGGTGGATTCTCTCAATTTCTATTTTGGCCCTCTGCTTCTAGGATATCTGGGCAATTTTCCTGTAGTAATTCTCTGAAAATGATGTCAAGACTCTTTTCCTGATCATGACTTTCAGGTATTCCAATGATTTTTAAATTATCTTTCCTAAGTATGTTTTCCATATCAGTTGTTTTTTCAGTGAGATGTTTCACATTTTCTTCTAATTTTTCATTCTTTTGGTTTTGAAGTATTGTGTCCTGATTTCTTGTAAAATCAGCAACCTCCCTCAGTTCCATTCTTTGTCTGAGGATTTGTTTTCTTCAGAGAACTTTCTTATCTCTTTTTCCATCTGGCCAATTCTGCTTTCTAAAGCATTCTTCTCCCCAATAACTTTTTGTACTGTTTAATCCATACTAAGCTGGTTTTTAACATGTTATTTTCTTCAGCATTTATTTGGATCTTCTTGACTAAGCTGCTGATTTCTTTTTCCATGTTTTTCCTGCATCTCTTTCATTTCTTTCCCCAATTTTTCTTCTGTCTCCCTCACTTGATTTTCAGCATCTTTTTTGAGCTCTGTCATAGCCTGAGCCAAGTTTCTGTTTTTCTTGGAGTCTTTAGATGCAGAAGCTTGTGCTTCCTCATCTTCAGATTGAGTGTTTTGATCCTTCTTGGGATCAATGGCAAAGTATTTCTCAATGGTGTTTCTCCTTTTTCTCTGCTTACTCATTTCTCCAGCCTGAACCTGGTTTTGGGGTGCTTCCTGAGCTTTTGATTGTTATTGGGACACCCCCACACACAAGGATCTCAGTGTGTGTGAGGCTCTGTCTTCCCTCCTGGTCTGTGAATGACCATAAGCACAACCCTCCCATGGGGCTGAGGTGGGGGGGGGGCCTGCTGTTCTATGGGGGGCCTAAACTATGATCAGGATCTGAATGTGGTCAGAGCCCCAGAATCCTATTCCAGGGACAGAGAACACAGCTTGGCAGTCTCTCTCCACTCCCCTCCCTAGGCTCAGCACTCATGCCCTGGGGGCTCCTGCTTACTGGCTCTGCCTGCTTCCTGTTTCTGTATCTGGGCTGCTGCAGCCATGCTGCTGGTTGTGTGCCCTGAGGGCTGGGCTTCACATGCTCACTCTGGTAGAGGTCCCCCACTGATCCAAGTTGTGCCTGCTGCCCCCCGCAGGGTGTAGGTCAGGAAACTGGCCTTGCTGCTGTAAGCCACAGCTCCCAGCACCCTGGGACTGCCTTTGGGAGGCTGAAGTTCTTTCCCTCTGGTAGGCCTCCCCTCCATCCCCATGGAGCAGAACCTTTCTGCTCTTTTCCAGGTTACCTTAGGTTGGAGAACTGCCTCACTGCATCCCTCTGTGGGTTCTGTCTCTCGAAAATTTAGAGTCCTTAGTTTATAAGTTTTGAGCAAGAGCACCTAAGAAAGAGTCTTCTCCTGTTGCCATCTTGGCTCTGCCCGCCCCCTCCTGGTTTCTAATAGAACAATAGTGTTCCATCCATAAATATACCAGTTTGTTAAGCCATTCCCCAATTAAAGGGCATACACTTGATTTGTAATTCTTTGCCACCACAAACGTGGCCGCTATGAATATTTTTGTACAAGTGATGTTTTACCCTTTTTCATAATCTATTCATGGTGTAGATCCAGTAGTGTGGGATTGCTAGAGCAAAGGGTATGCACATTTTTGTTGCCCTTTGGGCATAATCCCAAATTGTTCTCCAACTAGGTTAGATGAGTTCAGAGCTCCACCAAAAATGTCTTAGTTTCCCAGATTTCCCACATCCCTTCCGACATTGATCATTGTCCATTCTGGTCATATTGGGCTGGCTCTGCTTCTTATAAAGGGTGCTACCTTTGGACAATTGCCTCTCTCTTTGCTTCAGTTTCCTTCTGTACATTGATGAGCATTGGCCTGGATCAGTTCTGAAGCCTGTCTGATGTTTTAGGAGGTGGTGACATTCAAGGATGTGGCTGTGGACTTCACCCCGGAGGAATGGTACCTGTTGGATGATGCTCAAAAGCAGCTGCACAAGGACATCATGCTGGAAAATGCTCAGAACTTGCTCTTCCTGGGTAAGGACCATTCCCCAGGTAACTGGGAATCTGCCATTAAAAGGAGTGTCCTCAACTCTCTCCCTCAGGGGAGGGTTAAACATTCATCACCTCTTAGGCCAAAGTGATGACCTCCTGCCTCCAAGAGACCAGGTTCTCCTGCTACCTAGTTTTCCTAGGAGACACCTTTTTGCCATGTGATAGGGAGCTAGACACAAGTCTTCAAAGTCTCCAAACATTGACCTGAAGCTTCTCCTTGAAGGGCAGTGAGGGTGACCTCCTTCATCCCAATGCTCCCTTTCCTCTTTGGGAAGTGTTTGGTCATTGGAATGTTTTTTTGTTACAAAGGACAAATATGTAATTCACTGTTCTTGGTGTTAATCATGGAGTTCTAGTATCGTAAGAGTGCTCTTGCTCTTCCTTCATACACACCCCCCACGTACACACACACACACACACACACACACACACACACATTTATAGGTCTAATAGAGATGCAAGCAAAGAAAGGGAAGGGAGACATCTGCTGGTAGCCAGACCCTGTGCTAAGAACTTTCTTCATGCATATTAACTCACTCTATCCTCACTACTACCTTTTGAATTGGGTTTCTATTATTTTCCCATTTTATAATTGAGGAAACAGGCAAATAGATTAAGTGATTAATTCACTGGCCAATTAAGAGTTTGAGGCCAGGTGTTCCTGATTCCAGCCCAGTACTTTCCTGTCCCCTAGAAATGCCTCTAATTTCTAGGCTATAGAATCTATGGAATGTGGATATCCTTCTGTGAAGGAGGAAAGCAAAGTCAGAATTTTCTGATTCCAATTTATTTGCAGGAAAAGTGGCCCTGCTTTGCATTGCCTCCCTTTCCCTAATGAAGATTAATTCCAAACTTCTCTCCATCCTCATGCCTAATTTTCCCCCCCTGTCTAGGATTTCCAGTTTCCAGAGAAGATTTGACCCTCCACTTGGAGAAAGGAGTTCTGAGGACCTTCTGTCCAGGTGAGTGATGTGTGAGGGGGTATGGGTTGGATCCCAGGAGGCTTCTGGATGTATCCAGTAAAGAAGTGTGAGATTTGGGGGCAGGAAGACCTGAATTGTTATTTCTTTTCAGACAGTTATTAGTAGTGGGCTCCTTGGGATCTCTGAGATTCAGTATCCTCATCTGGAAAAATAAGGGGCTGAACTCCCTGGACTTTTAGTTCCCTTCTTTTAAATTTTTTTTTCAATTACTCAAAGATAGTTTTCAGCATTCATCCTTTTGTAAGCTCCTGAGTTCCCCATTTTTCTTCCTCCCTCCCTTTCTACCATGCTCCCTATAGCAATGAACAATCTGATAATGGTTTTACAAGTACAATCATATTAACATATTTCCAAGGTATTTTCCATTAGAACTAGGGGGTAAACTATAATAAAGAAAAATATAAAAGAAAGTTGTAAAGGGCGGCTAGGTGGCACAGTGGACAAAGCACCAGCCCTGGAGTCAGGAGTACCTGGGTTCAAATCCAGGCTCAAACACTTAATAATTACCTAGCTGTGTGGCCTTGGGCAAGCCACTTAACCCCCTTTGCCTTGCAAAAAAAAAAAAAAACAGAACTTGTAAAAAGTGATGAGAGTATGGTTTTGTCTACATTTTGTCTTCATATCTTTTTTCCTCTGATTCTGGACAGCATTTTCCTTCACAAGGCTTTGAATATTGTCCCTGATTTTTGAATTTCTGAGAAAAGCTAAGTTCCTCATTGTTGTTCTTTCTAAGGTATTTCTGTTAAAATGTACAATGTTCTCCTGGTTCTTTTAGTTTTCTTCTTCTTTTTTTTTTTTTGGAAGACAATAGGGTTGTGACCTGCCCAGGGTCAAACAGCTAGGTAATTATTAAGTGTCTGAAGTCATATTTGAATTCAGGTCCTCCTGACTCCAGGGCCAGTGCTCTATCTACTATACCACCCAACTCCCCTTCAATTTTTCTTCTACTGATACTTCATTGATCCTATTAGAGGTCTTTGTTGGGAATTTGGGGGCATAAAACTCTCCTACAACTACCTAGAGAGGGTTGAGGCTGTCTAATATGACTTTTCTAAGTCAGTATGAATCTACTAAATGACAACTGGATATAAGGAAGTACAAGCCTGATCCTCTGAAAGCATAAAGCTGTCAGGGAAGCCACATTTTGGTGAGCAAGAAAGCATGAACACAATTGCTATTTTAGACTAAGATGGAGCCCATCAAGACAAGGTGGGCAGATACTAAGGATAAAGAAGACTGGAACAGTCTTAAAGGAATAGATCTTGTGGTATTTCAGAAAATCCTGGATGAGTATTCTAGGCAGGAGCACCAGCCAAGGAAAACCCACACTGTTGGGAGGCAGAGTGTTCCATTCATGGAGTACAAAAGAGGCCTCTGACCCGCTGCATCCTAGTCTTTGTGGAGGGGGAGCCAGGTGAAAGAAGACTAGAAAGGGGAAAAGGGGCCAGAAGTTGAAGAGCTTGAAGAGCTCAACCTAGAATTTTATCTTTGATCTCTGAGCCCCTGGAATTGTTTAAGTAGGGAGTGACATGGCCAGGCAAAGAACTACAGGAAGATGAATTTTACAGTTGGTGGAGGATGGAGTGGCCTTGGGAAAGTTTTGACAGTTTTAAAGCACCCAGTCAGTTCTTGTAATACCTCAAACATGAGGTCATTTGGACCCCCAACCAAAAAAGGGGCAATGTTGGTGGAGCAAGGGAACTATTTGAGTAACGTTACAAAGGTGGAATCACCTTGCAATAGATTGAATCTTGAGGCAGGGGTGTGGGAGCAATAATGAGGAGTAGATGACTCCTAGTTTTGCCCAAGAATGATTGTGAGGTTTTTGTCCTCCATAGTAGTAGCAAAGCAATATTGGGAGAGCATTATAGGCATTGGGTTGGATGGGATAGGTGAGAAAGAACAAATGAGGAGTCCCAGGAGAAAGTAATGTCCAAGAACCTTAGAGAAAAGAAGAAAGTATCAAAGAAAAGTAGATGATTGACAGTGTCTGAGATTGCAAAAAAGGTCAATGGCATAATATCTAAGCATTAGAATAAATGATGAGAAAAGTGGATCTAACTGAAAATTATAAGAGGACAAGTAAAAAGAGGAAATTTATTTCTCATGTTATCATAAAATTTACAAAGAATGACCATGGGATAGAGCATCAATACTGGTCCATTTGGAACAGTTGGGCAATTACCTGAATATAAGAAAATAGCATTGTTATCAAAAAAATGCTGTTAATGCAAAGGAAAATAAAATGGAGAACATCTGTCCAGTGCAGTGGCCAGAGCACACTCTGTCACCAGGTTGGAGCTCTACTCTCTGGTGCTGAGATTTGGGTCGGGTCACTCAGCCATTCAGAACTCATGACCCAAGCAGTAACATATAATGATAAGGTGGCTCTGCCCTTGTCTCAGGTTTGTGGTGAGGATCCATGCAATTGTATGTGGAACTTTTTTGTTCATTAAATTGTCTTATAAGTGTAACCTTAGAGTATTTTCAGATTGATTCTCCCCATTTAATTTGGAAGGCTTTTTATTTTGACTGGGGAAACTGAAGATTAGTTGGTTCACTTTCTGCCAGGAGGAAGAGCATATCCTCATACATATATATGTGTGTATGTGTTGGTTTCCTTCAGATGCAGAGACCAAGTGTGATGAGATGAGAGTAAATCTGAAAATGACCTCGTGGGATGACTTTACTGCTTATGGTGAAGAGAGGACTCATCTTGATAACCATGAGTTTATCCACACTGTAGAGAAACAGGATGAACATACTCAATATGGAAAGACTTGTCAAAGAAGCTACAGTTTCACTGAACATCAAAAAATCCACACTGGCGTGAAACCTCATGAGTGTAATCAATGTGGAAAGACTTTCATTCGTAGCTCCAAACTTGCTGTACATCAGAGAATTCACACTGGGGAGAAACCTTATCAATGTAATCTGTGTGGAAAGACTTTCAGACACAGTGATAATCTTCATATACACAAGAGAATCCACACTGGAGAGAAACTTTATCAATGTAATCAGTGTGGAAAGGTTTTCACAAGGAGCACCCATCTTGCTGTACATCAGAGAATCCACACTGGAGAGAAATCTTATGAATGCAATCACTGTGGAAAGACTTTCACACACAGCTCCAGTCTTGCTGTACATCAGAGAATCCACACAGGAGAGAAACCTTATGAATGTAATCAGTGTGGAAAGACTTTCACACACAGCTCCAGTCTTGCTGGACATCAGAGAATCCACACAGGAGAGAAACCTTACGAATGTAATCAGTGTGGGAAGACTTTCACACAGAGCTCTGGTCTTGCTGTACATCAGAGAATCCACACAGGAGAGAAACCTTACGAATGTAATCAGTGTGGAAAGGGTTTCACACAGAGCTCCAGTCTTGCTGTACATCAGAGAATCCACACTGGAGAGAAACCTTATGAATGTGATCTCTGTGGAAAGACTTTCAGACGAAGCTCCAATCTTATTACACATCAGAGAATCCACAGTGTCATCAGACCCTAAGAATGTAATCAATGTGGAATGAATTTCAGATGCAGTGATAGTCTTGATACTATCATAGAATCCACACTGGGAAGAAGCCTTTTGAGTGTAATCAGTGTAGAAAGATTTTCAGAAAAAGTTCCCCATCTTTCTGTACATCAGAGAATCCTTACTAGAGTAAAACCGTAGAAAGGGGATCAATATGAAAAGGCTTTATGATGCCCATCCAATTTTGTAGGTATCAGAATATCCACCCTGGTGTGAAATTTATGAATCTAATCAGTTTGGAAAATCTTGCCCCATGTCTGAGAATGAACACTGTTGAGACACCTGAAAAGTATCGATTACATTCCAAAGCTTTTAATATACACTTTCATCTTACTCAACATCAGAGAATCCACACTGGAGAGAATCATTATGAGTGTGGTGAATATGGTAAAGCTTTGCCTAAACACTTTCCCCTTTCCAAATAACTGACAAATGAAAAGTTCCCAAGACAATTTCTGATAATTCATATTATTCATTGATGACAAAAAACTAATATAGCAAACATTATTAGCTAACTGGACATTTTTTATCTCTTGTAAACCAAAGTTGAATCATGGAAGCCTCCCAGTATTTAAATGCCCTTAGATGAGTGGATGTTCCCAAAAGGTGATGATAAATTCTAACAGGTTTAAATTACAATTGTGATGAGGGTTTGGGAGTATAACCCATCACTCAATCTAGACAAAGAAATTTATATCCAGACCATCCCTGAATAGGGTCATCTAGACAAAAAGGGAAATACACTTCCCCTTGACTCTGTCTGGCTAAAACCCAGTGGACTAGAATTCACCTAGACTAAAATCTCTTTACCTTTTAGCTCTGATCTAAACCTCTCCAATTGGGTAACTCTTGCCCAAGATTTCATCCTAAACATCAGCCCTGTCCTTCAAAGACTGGTTGAATAATCTATAGGAGCTGATTTCTGAAGGAGGAAATACAAAGACAGGGGAGAAGTTTAGCCCTAACTCAATATTTGGTTATTAATAATGAGAAAAATAATCAGAGAATTCATTCTAGAGGATAAACCTCATTAATATCATCACCATGGAAAATCATGAGACTAAAGTCTTCCCTTATTTTTCATCAGAGAATTCACATGAGATAGAAATAATGCACCTGTAATGAATGTGAAAAGGCACAAATGGAGCACAAAGGGGGTTAGGCCACAGAAAATTCATCTAAGGATAAAGTTCCACATGGAATCTGCTGGGAAGCCCTTCAGTCTAAGATCATCTCTTTACACTAAGGATTCATAATGGAGTGAGGACATAAAAGTGTATGATAAGGTCCCACCTTTCTCTGGAAGATGGAGGTCACTAGACACCATAATATTCTCACTGAAAAGTCTTTTCAAAGTCATAATTGTGGGAAGGCCTTCATCCAGAACTTATACCTGCGTGTCCATTGTAGAAGTCTTCCTGGAGTTAAAATTCATGGATCTAATTAATGAGGAAAGACTGCCCCTGCAGCACAGACCTTATTAGACATCACATATTTCAACCAAAGCAAGAAGCCCTGAAAAGGGATTGAAATTTTTCCTGAAATCAAGGTTTCTCATGACTCACCTAAAATATTCCATGGCTCTCTAGGACAGGGCCTGCCACTGACCAACTCATTTAACTACACTTCCTCCCACGATAGAGAAACAGACCTTTTCTGTCCATCCTCCAAGCTGGCCTGGGTTGGTAATCTCCTTCATTACTCCAAAATTAGTTTTGGGGTCTTATTGTAAGATTGGTTGGAAGGGAATTTTGGAAAACCCAGGGTAGTTACTGCCTTTCATTGCCATCTTCGCTCTAGAAGTCCTCATGCCCATGTTTTTGCCAAGAACTATTTCTTTTATATCTCATTTCCTTGGAAAGATATCTTAACTTTCTCATTTTATTGTTTTATTCTATTTTTTATTTTTTTTTTTTGCATTGCTCATTTAAGAACTCTCCCCTTGCTATTCACTGGAATTCAGTTGGCTTTATTTTCTCCCTCTCTTTTTTTACCCATCCCTTTCTTCTTTCCTCAGCTCATTGTAGACCCTCATCAGACCACCTTTCTTTCTTTGCTTTTTCTTTGAAGTATTTTTTTGTTGCTGCTTCCTGTATGACACTCCTCTCAAACTGATAATTGTTCATGTGTACTATCTGCTATATCTAAACACTTGAATTTAGAGTTTGATGGTTTTCCTTACTTTTTCAATTTGGGTCTCAATTTTGAAATAAGAGCCTCAATCAGTTCCATATTTTAACTGATTGTATAAAACCTTCTATATCATTGGACTTTATTTCCTTGGTGATATTTTATTCATAGTACAGAGCAACTTTGGTCCCTTTGGCATCAGTGGGTAGAAGACAAACTTGTTACTGTGTTATATTATTGCTGTGTTGTAATCAAACTCATCTTGACTATGCATTGAAGAAATCTTGCTGGAGATAAAACTTATGGAAATCATTCTCAAAGTTAACCCTCTTGCTCTACTATAGATTTCATTTTGATTTCCCATTATAAGAGAACTCATTTAATCATGCCAAATTTCACACTCTGAATGTCGGGGTTTTCCCCTGGAATTCTGATGTTTCCCATTACTCTTCAATAATAATCCTTTGAATTTACATATTGTCATTTCTTCATCTGTTCACCAAATTGCTGACCCAAAAAGTTCTGGTATCCATATTTTATAATTGACCGCAATTAGTCTAGAGATTAAAATCACAGCTGGATAAAATGATTTTCTGTGTAAGATAATTTGGGAAATATATGCAGTTGAACTGATGTCATTTGATTGGCAGCAAGATTTTGTTTTAAATCTTTTGTCAAAACAATAAATCTGTAATATTGCTTTTATGTATCAGGTTTATCTTTCTGATTTTGGGAGCTATTTATAAGAAATATTGTTAATTTTAATAATGATATCTTAGAGGATGATGTAATTGTATTCATCAGTAATCAATTCCTCCTTTTTAAAATATTAATTTATTTTTATTTTTTCAATTGCCTGCAAAGATAATTTTCAATATTCATCCTTTTGTAAGCTTTTGAGTTCCACATTTGTCTATCACACTCCCTTCCCCATGGCACTGAGCAATCTGATAGACTTTGTATCTGTACAATCATGTTTAAAATATTTCCTCCTTGATGATGATATTTGTCCTTCTTTCTTGAAGAAGACCATGACATTGGGGAGGTGATGCCATGACAAGTACATAAACTGGATTTGAGTGAGTGGGGGCTGTGCTAAGTCACCAACCTCACTTTCTTCTCCAGAGCCATTTGTGTCCATTGGCTAGATATGGATGAGGACGGCTAGAGATGGCCTTGGATATGAGGCAGTCAGGATTAAGTGATGCAATTGCCCAAGGTCATAAAGCTAAGTGTCAAATGTCTTCAGATAAGAGTAAAACTCCCATTCTCCTGACTAAGTGAATGCTCTCATCACTGCCCATATTAATCATATTGTGAAATCACAACTGGGGGGAGGGACCATGAAAAAAAGAAATAAAAAGAACAAAATATGCTTTACTTTACATTTAGACTTCATAGTTTTTTCTTTGGATGTGTATGGATGGCATTTTCCATAACAGACTCAGGATTGTTCTTGACCACTGAACTGCTGCGATGAGATGTGGCCATCCTAGGTGATCATCACCCAGTGTTACTGTTAATGTATACAAAGTTCTGATTCTGCACCCTTCACTCAGCATCAGGTCTTGCAAGTCTTTATCAGCCATCACCACAAAGGACCAGAAGATAGAGGAATGTTCTAAAAGGCAAAGGATATGGACTTACAAGTAAGAATAACCTCCTCACAAAAAAGAAGTATAATCCACAAAGGGGAAAAGTGCCTCATAATGAACTAGAGGGTTTCCAACCATTATTAATGAAAAGTCCAGGACAGTAGAGAAACTTTCAAGTTCAAAGACTGATGTCAAGAGAAAGATTTTAAGAAAAGGAAATTCAAAATAATTATAAAACTAAATAACTAAAAATAACTAAATAACTAAAAATCTGCCTATATCCAAATATCAAAAGATGATGCAGGTGTTCTCTCTTCAACCTATCATCATCAGGGGTGATGAGGAATTTGATTAAAAGGTATGAGATGGTTTGAAGATCTGAAAAGAATAGAAAGGGAAAGAGGATACAGTAGAAACAACTGAGTTCCAGTGCCTGTTTATAATTATTGTTATTGGTTTTTGTGAGGCCATGGGATAAGTGATTTGCCCAAAGGTCACACAGCTACTAAGCATTAGGTGTCTTAGTGATTTGAACTTGGATCCTCCTGACTTCAGGGATGGTGCTCTACCCACTGCACCAGCCTCAGACACTTGCCATTTAGTAGCTATGTGACCCTGAGAAAATCACTTAACCCTGATTGCCTCGCATCCAGGACCATCTCCAGTCATCCTGATCTATCTCTGGCCACTGGACTCAGATGACGCTGAAGGACAAAGTGAGACTGAGGACTTAGCACAGCCCACCCTCACTCACAACCAATTCATGTGCTTGTCATGGCATCACTTCTCCGATGTCCTGGTCTTCTTCGAGAACAAATGACAAACATTATCATCACAGACAGGGAAGGGGGAAGGGAAAGTTAGAGAAAGTTAAATCATGAGTGCAAGTCAGGACCTGAGAGTTGATTTAAAAAATAGTCTAGTTTCTTCCATTCTAACTTCCAATTTTCCTAACAGTTTTTATCGGAGAGAGTTTTTATCCCAATAGCTGGACTCTCTAGGTTTATCAAACAATGATCAGAAAAATTGGTCTAAATCATAACTTATTAGAGAAATGCAAATTAAAGCATCTCTGAGGTACCACCTCACACCTCTCAGATTGGCCAATATTATCAGAAAGGACAATGATCAATATTGAAAGGAATGTGGGAAATCTGGGACACTAATACAATGCTGGTAGAGATGTGAACTCATCCAAACTTTCTGGAGAGCAATTTGGAATTATGCCCAAAGGGCAACAAAAATGTGCATACCCTTTAAACCAGCAATACCACTACTGGGTCTATACCCTGAAGAGATTATGAAAAGAGGGGAAAATATCACTAGTACAAAAATATTTATAGCAGCCCTGTTTGTGGTGACAAAGAATTGAAAATTAAGTGAATGTCCTTCAATTGGGGAATGGCTTAACAAACTGTGATATATGTATGTCAGGGAACACTCTTGTTCTATTAGAAACCAGGAGGGATGGGAATTCAGGGAAGCCTGAAAGGATTTGCATAAACTGATGCTGAGTGAGATGAGCAGAACTAGAAAAACATTGTACACCCTAACAGCAACATGGGGGTGATGACCAACCTTGATGGACTTGCTCATTCCATCAGTGCAACAATTAGGGACAATTTGGGGCTATCTGCAATGGAGAATACCATCTGTTTCCAGAGAAAGAATCATGGAGTTTGAACAAAGACCAAACACTATTACTTTTAATTTTGAAAAAAAACTATTATTATGTAATTTTTCTATCTCTTATACTTTATTTTTATTCCTTAAGGATATGATTTCTCTCTTATCACATTCAACTGAGATCAGTGTATACCATGGAAACAATGGAAAGACCAAGAGAGGGCGGCTAGGTGGCGCAGTAGATAGAACATAGGCCTTGGAGTCAGGAGTACCTGAGTTCAAATCCAGCCTCAGACACTTAATAATTACGTAGCTGTGTGGCCTTGGGCAAGTCACTTAACCCCATAGTCTTGTAAAACAAACAAACCAAAAAAGACTGACAGAATGCCTTCTGGGGGGGGCGGGGAGCAAGAATGTGGAGGAAAAACTGTAAAACTCAAATCTTTCTTTGAAAAAAAGAAAGAATGAGGGGCAGCTAGGTGGCTCAGTGAATAGAGCACTGGCAGGAGTACCTGAGATTAAATCTGGCCTCAGACACTTAATCATTACCTAGCTGTGTGGCCTTAGGCAAGCCACTTAACCCCATTGCCTTGCAAAAACCTTAAAAAAAAAGAGTGAGAGAGAGAGAATGAAGAACAAGCATCATCAGCATCTAATTATTACTGAGCATTTTTTTCTTGAACCTTATTTTTCTTTTGGCTTATTTGTTTTTCTCCCTCTCTAATCTGACCTGTCAGGTAAAAAAGAAAAACACAGTACAAAACTATTGAATAAAGATTCAATGGACCAAAACAAATTCCCTCTAATATTGGTGACTCTCATTTCCTTATCACCTTTTTCAATCTGAGAATCTAATTATTAAGGATTTGGATTAGTGATTATACATGTGGATGTTATAAATGGCTCATAACTACTTAGGCCAGAGTAATTCAAATAGCTTTTATTAAGATAGTCTTAACAAAAGGAACACCTCTCAATGGGAGAGGAGTGTGGAATCCCAGAACTGCTAGGTCTTATGTACTCTTTGAAAGTCCTACCCCTTTGTGCCAATCATTGGCTGAGGTCACAATCTAATTGATACACTTACCCCCCATACATTTTCCCTGCCCTGCTCATTTTACTAATGAGCACAGAACAAAGGAGAAGGACTCAGACCCTAGGTTAATTCAGAACTATGTGGGGCAGAGCTGATTTAATCTCAGGTTTTGATCAGGTTGAGGCTAAATCTTTTGTCTTACCCCCACATACCAGCTCATAGGCACCAATATGGGCAGACCCTAGTCTTTGTAATGGAAACTAACAATCTCCCTTCACATTCTTGTGGGACACAAACACCCCCATATTCTGCACCTGAAGTTTTTTTCCCATATAGAAGTTGATAATTTGCATTTCTGCCTTTGAAAGTTGTTCGTGGACCCACATCAATCACCGCTTGGGCTGAGGGAAGCCCAGAGCTGGGAGATGGACAGCTGAGCCGCTGCCTCCTGGCTTTCCCACCTCCGCCGGCACTTCCGTATCAAATCTTATTTCTGGAAAAATTCCTTATAAGCATGAGTGAGTTCTGGCTTACATCGGCTCCCAGGGAGAAAACATGCCAGCAAACATGGGAGAAACTACACACAGCAACGACCAAAAGTAATAATCTCTCTGTTAATTCCAAGTTCAACATTCCTGACTTAAAGGTTGGCACACTGGATGTTTTAGTTGGATTATCAGATGAATTGGCCAAACTGGATGCATTTGTGGAGGGAGTTGTTAAGAAAGTGGCTCAATATATGTCTGATGTACTAGAAGATAGTAGAGATAAAGTTCAAGAAAACCTGTTGGCCAATGGAGTTGACTTGGTTAAATATATAACAAGGTTCCAATGGGATATGGCCAAGTATCCAATCAAGCAGTCCCTGAAAATATTTCTGAAATAATTGCCAAGGGAGTAAATCAAATTGACAATGACTTGAAAGCCCAAGCATCTGCATATAATAATCTGAAAGGCCGTCTTCAGAACTTGGAAAGAAAAAATGCGGGAAGTTTATTAACAAGAAGCCTAGCGGAAATTGTAAAGAAAGATGACTTTGTTCTTGATTCAGAGTACCTCATCACATTATGGGTGGTAGTTCCAAAGTTAAACCACAATGACTGGGTTAAACAATATGAAACATTGGCTGAGATGGTAGTCCCAAGGTCTAGCAAAGTTCTTTCAGAGGACCAGGATAGTTACCTGTGCAACGTTACTTTGTTTAGAAAGGAAGTGGATGACTTCAGACAAAGCCAGAGAGAACAAGTTCATCGTCCGTGATTTTCAGTATAATGAAGAGGAAATGAAAGCAGACAAAGAGGAGATGACTAGGCTCTCTACTGACAAGAAAAAGCAATTTGGACCACTAGTTCAGTGGCTGAAAGTGAATTTCAGTGAAGCTTTTATAGCATGGATTCATGTGAAAGCATTAAGAGTTTTTGTTGAGTCTGTTTTAAGGTATGGATTGCCAGTGAATTTCCAGGCAATGCTTCTTCAGCCTAATAAAAAGACCATGAAGAAACTGAGAGAAGTATTGTATGATTTATACAAACACCTGGACCGTAGTGCAGCAGCTATTATTGATGCTCCCATGGATATTCCGGGTTTAAATCTCAGTCAACAAGAATATTATCCCTATGTGTACTACAAGATTGATTGCAATCTATTGGAATTTAAGTAAAAATGGTCCAGTACTGACAATCCTAGCCTAGTGTTGGTGTATATGAACAGAAAGGAGTTTGAAGTATGCCTATACTTTTAACTCTATTAATACAATGCTTGCTTCTTATTCCCTTTCCTTAGATGAATTTTCCCATAGTGGTCCATCTCTTGATATTTTCTTTTCAAAGAAGAGTATATGTATTGTTGCTTTGTATTGATCAGGTCTGTAAATGTGTACTGAAAAAAATCAGAGTTTTATTTATAAACAGACTAGTATATTTAAAAAGCTTTTTCTTCATTGATGTAGTGATATGCATTCAGTAAATTCATTACTATTGTTCAAGACCTTGTTTACAAGGAAAAAGTGTAAACATTTGTACCATTTTTGTTCCTTGTATTTAGTAGCTATAACTGTTAAATGGTTATTGAATTGTGATGTAAAAAAAAGTGACAATATTCAGGTATGTGTTTTCTGAATATTTCCAACAAAAATCTATGAGCACGGTCAACACCCACAGGCAATAATAAAATTACCTGTGCAAAGGTGTGTGGTGGTGTGCATAACTTCTCCAAATGTTGATCGGAGAGTTCAGTAACTAAGATCACTGCTGACTAGCTGCTGCTGTACCACTTTAACGTATTTGTATGCTGCAAGGCGCAAACTGCCTTCCCTTCAATTTGTGTTTGCTTTCCACAGATGATCTTACTGTGCCAAATTTGCCTCATTACATGCAATGTGATTTTGAAGTTCATTTTTCAAAACATATGGGTGTTTATATCTGGTCACCAAACCTTTGGTATTCCTAAATGATTGAGAAGTAGGTCTAATTTTGAATAAAGTCCAGCAAAACTAAAAAAAAAAAAGAAAAGAAAAGAAAGTTGTTCATGCTTTTGATCATTCATTGTATCTATTCTTTATTTGCTTCTATATAATCTGGACTTCTTCTGTATATACTTTGTAAATGAGACTTTTATGAGGTAAACTTGCTGAAAATCTTTTCCTTCTTCAGGTACTTCCTTTAAATTTTAGATGCATTGGGTTTTTTGAGTGATAAAATTTGCCGTTATTTTTCCTGTGATCCTCTTTGTCCCACATTTGGTGATAAACTCTTCCATTATCCATGACTATATCTTCTCCATGTTTCCTTTATTTGAGATTTCATACATTCGCTTTTTAATGGTTTTTGCAAGGCAATGGGGTTAAATGACTTGACCAAAGTCACACAGCTAAGCAATTATGAAGTATCTGAAGCCAGATTTGGATTCAGGTACTCCTGACTTCAGGGGCAGTGCTCTATCCACTGTGCCACCTACCTGCCCAGATTTCATACATTCTAAAGAAGTTAATCTTGATCTACAATGTGAGATGCTGGTCCATATCTATTTTCTGCCAAATAGTTTTATAATATTCCCACTATTTTGTACTAAGTAATAAGTCACCTCCAGATTAGAGGTCCTTGGAATAATTAAATTCATCATTGCTAAACTCATCTTTTGTATATTATGAACCTGGTCTCTTCAGTTTCTCAAAATCTATATTTCTAAGTATTCTGGAATTATTGCAGATTTGATCCTGGTAAGCCTCCTTCCTGAAATATAGGAAGAAACTGTGGGAGACAGGATGCTCTCAAGATTTCCCTGTCACCAATGGGGTGAAACAAGTTTGTGTCCTTCCTCCCATGCTCTTTAGCATGATGTTTTCAGCTGAGGATGAACATGGCCTCAAGGTCAGCTACTGTACTGCAGGTAAATTTTTCAACTTGAAAAGACTTCAAACCGACACTAAAGTAGAGGAAAAGTTGGTGTATGATTTTCTATTCACAGATGATGGTGCCTCAGTGCAGCCTTTGAAGCTGAGATGTAACAAAGCATGGATCAATTCTCTGATGTTTGTGCTCATTTTGGTCTGACAATTAACACCAAGAAAACCCAGGTGCTCCATCAGCCTGCGCCACACCAGCCACATGTGGAAGCATTGATCACAGCAAATGGAGAAGTTTTGAATACTGTGAACAAGTTTACCTCCCATGGCAGTGTCCTTTCCAAATAGGCACACATTGAAAATGAGGTTGACACCCACATTGCCAGAGCTAGCTCAGTATTTGGCAGGCTCCAAAAAAAGTGTAGGAGAGAAGAGCAATGAGATTGACCACCAGACTGAAGGTCTACAGAGCCATTGTGCTGGTCTACAGAGCCATTGTGCTAACCTCCTGACATATGAAACCTGAACAATCTACCAGAATCATCTCAGAAAACTGATTGACTTTCTTTTGAATTCTCTTAGCAAGGTTCTGAAGATCACCTGGCAGAAGGTATCAGACACTGAGGTCCTTTCTCAAGGAAAACTGCCTAACATTTCAAAGTTGCTACAGAGAGCATGATTTCAGTGGCCTGGACATGATGTTAAAGTGCCAGCTGTATGCTTACCAAAAAGACTATGTTATGGAGAACTTATACAAGGAAAGTGCTCACAAGTGAGTCTGAAGAAGTGGTACCAGGACACCCTAAAGGTGTTGGTGGAGCTGTAGACTCATCCAACCTTTCTGGAGAGCAATTTGGAATTATGTACAATGGGCAACAAAAATGTGCATCCCCTTTGATCCAGCAATACCACTACTAGGTCTATACCCTGAAGAGATCTTGAAAATGGGTAAAAATATCACTTGTACAAAAATATTCATAGCAGTCCTGTTTGTGGTGGCAAAGAATTAGAAATCAAGTAAATGTCCATCATTTGGGGAATGGCTTAACAAACTATGGTATATGTATGTCATGGAACACTATTGTTCTATTAGAAACCAGGAGGGACAGGATTTCAGGGAAGCCTGGAGGGATTTGCATGAACTGATGCTGAGCGAGATGAGCAGAACCAGAAAAACACTGTATACCCTAACAGCAACATGGGGGTGATGTTCAACCTTGATGGACTTGCTCATTCCATCAGGGCAACAACCAGAGACAATTTTGGGCTATCTTCAATGGAGAAGATCATCTGTATCCAGAGAAAGGACTGTGAAGTTTGAACAAAGGCCAAAGACTATTACCTTCAATTTAGGGGAAAAACCGTTATTATGTAATTTTGCTATATCTTATACTCTATTTTTCTTCCTTAAGGATATGATTTCTCTCTCATCACATTCAATTTGGATCATTGTATATCATGGAAACAATGTAAAGACAGACAACTGCCTTCTGTGGGAGGTGGAGGGAGGGAAGCAAGATTAGGGGGAAAATTGTAAAACTCAAAATAAATAAAATCTTTGGGAAAAAAAATTACTATTGAAGAAAAAAATGAGATGGGCATGAGGACTTTCAGAGCCAAGATGGCAAGGTGAATTTTCCCCAATTCCTAATCTGGATTTTACCAAATTCCCTTCCAACTAGCCTTGCAATGAGACCTCAAAACTAATTTTGGAACTTTGAAGCAGATTACCAACCTAGGACAGCTTGGAGGATGAACAGAAAAGGTCTGTTTCACTGTGGTGGGAGGAAGTATTCTTAAATGAAAAAGTCACTGGCAGGCCCCATATTAGAGGGCCACGGAATATTTTCGGGTAGTCATAAGAAACTTCAGGATTTAAGAAAATATATCAATCCATTTTCAGGGTTTCTCACTTTGGATGAAATATGAGATATCTAATAAGGTCTGTGCTACAGGGACAGACCTTTCTTCATTAATTAGACCCACGAATTTTAACTCCAGGAAGACTTCTCCAATGTACACACAGTTATAAGCTCTCAGTGAAGGCCTTCCCACAATTATGACTTTTATTTTTTTTTAGGGTTTTTTTTTTTTTGCAAGGTAATAGGGTTAAGTGGCTTGCCCAAGGACACACAGCTAGGTAATTATGTCTGAGGCTGGATTTGAACTCAGGTACTCCTGACTCCAGGGCCAGTGTGCCATGTAACCACCCAAAATTATGACTTTTGAAAGACTTCTTTTCAGTGTGACTATTATGATGTCTAGTGACCTCCATCTTCCAGAGAAAGGTAGACATCATTAAATATTTTATGTCTTCTTCCATCATGAATCTTGATGTAAAGAGATGATCTTAGTTTCCCAGCAGATTCCATGTGAAACTTTATCCTTAGATGAATTTTCTGTGGCCTAACCCACTTTGTTCTCCATTTGTATACTTTTCCACATTTCATTACAGGAGTATGATTTCTATCTCATGTAAATTATCTTATGGGAAATAAGAGAAGACTTTAGACTGATGATTTTCCATGGTGATGCTATTAATGAGGTTTATTCTCTAGAAAGGATGGAAGAGAAATGATGATTTTTTTTCTCATATATTAATAACCAATTATTGAACCAGGGCTAAATTTCTGCCCTGCCTTTTTATTTCCTCATTCAGAAATCAGCTCCCATAAATTATTCAGTCAGTCTTTGAAGGACAGGGCTGATGATGAGACAAAAACTTGGGCAAGTTTAAATCAGAGCTAAAAGGTAAAGAGATTTTAGTCTAGGTGAATTCTGCTCCATTGTGTTTTAGGCAGACAGGTTCAAGAGGAAGTGGATTCCCCCTTTTATCTAGATGACCCTATTCAGGGATGGTCTGCATATAAATTTCTTTGTCTAGATTGAGTGATGAGTTATGCCTCCCAACCCCTCATTAGAATAGTCATTCTTATAAATTTTTAACCTGTCAGAATTGATCACCACCTTTTGGGAACATTCACTCATCTAAGGGCATATAAATACTGGGAGGTTTCCATGATCCACTTTTGGTTTACAAGAGATTAAAAATGTCCATTCTGTTATTAATTTTTCATTATCCCTAATGAATAAAATGAATACCCAGAAATTCTTTCTCATGAACTTTTCATTTGTCACAGTTGTTTGGTAAGGTGAAAGTGTGTATTAAAGCTTTACCACATTCACCACACTCATAAGCATTCTCTCCAATGAGAATTCTCTGATGTCCAGTAAGATGAATGTGTATATTAAAAGCTCTGGAATGGGGTAGGTACTTATCAGGTCTCTCTCCAGTGTTCATTCTCAGACAGGGGGCAAGATTTTCCAAATTGATTATATTCATAAATTTCTCTCCAGTGTGGATTTTCTGATATCGACAAAATTCATTGGGCATCTTAAAGCCTTTTCATATTGATTATATTCATAAGATTTCTCTCTTGTATGGATTCTCTGATGATGAGTAAGAGTGGAGCCTTCTGTGAAAGTCTTTCCAAATTGATTACATTAAGGTTTCTCTCCAGTGTGGATTCTCTGATGTACAGCAGGATGGCATCTCTGTCTGAAAGTCTTTCTACAGAGATTGCATTCATAAGGTTTCTCTCTTGTGTGGATTCTCTCATGTTGATCAAGATAATCACTGAGTCTGAAAGCCTTTCCACATTGATTACATTTAGGTTTCTCTCCAGTGTGGATTCGCTGATGTGTAACAAGACTATCACTGCATCTGAAAGTCTTTCCACACTGATTACATTCATAAAGTTTGATGACGCTCTGGATTACCTGATGTTGATGAAGGGTGAAGTGGTGTCCAAATGCCTTTGCATTCATAAGGTTTCTCCCCAGTGTGGATTTTCTGGTGTAGATGAAGACCATTACTGTGTCTGAAAGTCTTCCCACATTGATTACATGCATAAGGTTTCTCTCTAGTGTGGATTCTCTGATGTACAGCAAGTTTGGAGCTAGAAATGAAAGTCTTTCCACATTGATTACACTCATAACGTTTCATTCCAGTATGGATTTTCCGATGTTCAGTGAAACTGTAGCTTCTTTGACAAGTCTTTCCATATTGAGTATATTCATCCTGTTTCTCTATAGTGTGGATAAGCTCATGGTTACCAAGATGAGTCCTCTCTTCACCATAATGAGAAAAGTCCTTCCAAGAGGTCATTTTCAGATTTGCACTCATCTCATCACATTTGGTTTCTGCATCTGATGGAAACAAACACATATACACATATATGTATGAGGATATCCTCTTGCTCCTGGTAGAAAGTGACCTGATTAACCTTCAATATCCCCAGTCAAAACAAAAAGTTTAAAATTAAATGAGTAGAATCAATCATTTGATAATACTATAAGCTTACACTTATAAGACAATTCAATGAACAAAATTTTCCACACACAATTGCATCGAATCCTCACCACAAACCTGAGACAAGTGCAGAGCCACCTTGTCATTACATGTTACTCTTCAGGTCACAAGATCTGAATGGACAAAGTACCTGACCGAAATCTCAGCACCAGAGAGTAGAACTCAAACCTAGTGATGGAGGGTGCTCTGTTCACTTCACTGGACAGATGTTCTCCATTTTATTTTCCTTTGCATCAAAAAAAATTTTTTTTTAGGTTTTTGTAGGGCAATAAGGTTAAGTGGCTTGCCCAAGGCCACACAGCTAGGTAATTATTAAATGTCTGAGGCCAGATTTGAACTCAGGTACTCCTAACTCCAGGGCCGCTGCTCTATCCACTGCGCTACCTAGCTGCCCCTGCATCAAGAAAATTTTATTGAGGACAATGTTATTTTCTTATGTTCAGATAATTGCCCAACTGTTCCATATGAATCAGTTTTAATGCTTTATCGCATGATCATTCTTTGTAAATTTTATGATAAACTGAGAAATAACTTTCCTCTTTTTGCTTGTCCTGTCATCATTTTCAATTAGACCTACGTTTCTTATCATTTATTCTCATGCTTAGTTATTACGCCATTGGATCTTTTTGCGGCTTTGGATACTGACAATCACCTACTTTTTCTTGATACTTTTTTCTTTTCTCTAAGTTTCTTAGGTGTTACTTTTTCCTGGGACTCCTCATTTGTTCTTTCCCAGCCATCCCACCCAAACCAGTGCTCCCATAACCTTGCTTTGCTAATACTGTGCAGGACAAAAACCTCACAATCACTCATGGGCAAAACTAGGTGTCATCTACACCTCATTATCACTCCCACACCCCTGCCTCAACATGCAATTTATTGTAAGGTAATTTCACCTTTGTGACCTTTCTCAAATACTTTCCTTGCTTCACCAACATTGCCCCTTTTTTGGTTGGGGGTCCAAATGACCTCATGTTTTAGGTATTACAAGAACTGACTGGTTGGTTTAAAACTCTCAAATCTCTCCCAAGGCCACTCCATCCTCCACCAACTGTAAAATTCATCTTCCTGGAGTTCTTTGCCTGACCATGTCACTACTCCCTACTTAAGACCAAAGATAAAATTCTGGGCTGGGCTCTTTAAGCTCTTCATCTTCTGCTCCCTTATCCCCTTCTAGTCTTCTTTCACCAGGCTCCCCCTCCACATAGCCTAGGATGCAGTGGGGCAGAGGCCACTGTTCTGCACCATGAATGGAACACTCCACCTCCCAACAGTATGGGTTTTCCCTGGCTGGTGCTCCTACCTAGAACTCTCACATGGGCTTTTCTGAAGTACCACAGAATCTGTTCCCTTAAGACTGTTCCAGTCTTCTTTAACCTTAGTGTCTGCCCACCTTGTCTTGATGGGCTGCAGTAGCAGTTGTGTCCATGCTGTCTTTCTCACCAAACTGTGGGATCCCTGACAGCCTTATGCTTTCAGAGGAGCAGCCTTGTACCTCCTTATATCCAGTTGTCACTTAGTAGATTCATATCAACTTAGAAAGAACTCATATTAGAGAGCCTCAACCCTCACTAGGGTTTTAGGAGATGCCCCCAAATTCTGAAGAAAGACTTCTAATAGGACCAATGAAGTATCACTGGAAGAAAAATTGAAGGGGAGTTGGATGGCATAGTAGATAGAGCACCAACCCTGGAGTCAGGAGGACCCGAGTTCAAATCCAACCTGACACTTAATAATTACCTGTGTGACCATGGCAAGTCACAACTCCATTGTCTTGCAAAAAAAAGGAAGAAAACTAAAAGAACCAGGAGAACATTGTACATTTTAACAGAAAAACTGTAGGAAGACCCACTGTGATGAACTCAGCTCTTCTCAGAAGTTCAGAGATCAAATACAATCTTCAAATGCCTGTGATGGAAAATGTAATCCACAATTTGAGAAAAAAAAATATGAAGACTGAATGTTGAGCAAAGCATATTCTCATCACTTTTTTGCAACTTCTTTTATGGTTTTTCTATCTTTATCATGGTTCCCCCCACCCCAGTTCTAATGGAAAATACTATGGAAACATGTTAACATGATTGTACTTGTAAACCGTTATCAGATTGTTCATTGCCATAAGGAGTGGGGTGGAAAGGGAAGGAGGAAGAAAAATGGGGAACTCAGGAGCTTACAAAAGGATGAATGCTGAAAACTATCTTTGTGAGTAATTGAAAAAAAAAATTTTTTAAAGAAGGGAACAGAAGTGGCAGCTAGGTGGCATAGTGGATAAAGCACCGGCCTCGGAGTTCAAATCCGGTCTCAGACACTTAATAATTACCTAGTTGTGTGGCCTTGGGCAAGCCACTTAACCCCATTGCCTTGCAAAAACCTTAAAAAAAAGAAGGGAACAGAAAGTCCAGGGAGTTCAGCCCCTCATTTTACAGATGAGAGTATGAATCTCAGACAGAGATCCTTACCCAGGATCCCACTGCTGAAAAATGTCTGAAAAGAAATAACAAGTCAGGTTTTCCTTCCTCCCAAGTCTCACACTTCTTTACTGACACATCCAGATGCCTCCTGGGATCCAACACCCCCCCCCACACTCCTCACTCACCTGGACATGAGGTCCTTAGACCCTCTTGCTCCAAGTGGGGGAATCAAATTTTCTCTGGGAAGTGGAAATCCTAGGCAGGGGGGGATAATTCAGGGAAGGGGAAATGATGCAAAGTAGGGCCACATTTCCTGCAAATAAACTGAAATCAGAAAATTCTGACTTTGCTTTCCTCCTTCATAGAAGGATGTCCACATTCCATAGATTCCATAGCCTAGAAATTAGAGGCATTTCTAGGAGACAGCAAAGTACTGGGCTGGAGTCAAGAATACTTGGCCTCAAACTCTTACTGATCCATGAATTAGTCACCTAATCTATTTGCCTCAGTTTCCTCAATTATCAAATGGGGAAATAATAGAAACCCAAACTAAAAGGTAGCGGTGAGGATCAAGCAAGATAATAAGCATGAAGAACATTCTTAGCACCAGGTCTGGCTCCCAGGAGATGTTTATAAAGACTTACTCCCTTCCCTTTCTTTCCCTGCATCTCTGCTAGATTTAGGGGGTATATGCAGGAAGAACAAGGACAGCCTTGTGATGCTAGAACTCTGTGATTGGTTTTTTTGGTTGTTGTTGTTGTTTTTTAGGGTTTTGCAAGGCAATGAGGTTAAGTGGCTTGCCCAAGGCCACACGGCTAGGTCATTATCAAGTGTCTGAGGCCGGATTTGAACCCAGGTACTCCTGACCCCAGGGCTAGTGCTCTATCTACTGCGCCACCTAGCCACCCCTAGAACTCTATGATTAACACCAAAAGCAGTGAGTTACACATTCATCCCTAATAATAAAAAAAAAAACAACACTCTAATGACCAATCACTTCCCAAAGAGGAAGGGCAGCCTTGGAAAGGGGTCCCCCTCACTGTCCATCTTCATGGAGAAGCTGCAGGATCAGTGTTTGGAGACTTTGGAGACTTGTGTCTAGCTCCCTATCACATGGCACAAAGGTCTCTGCTAGGAACACTAGGCAGCAGGAGAACCTGGTCTCTTGGATGCAGGAGGCCATCACTTTGGCATTTCTAAGAGGTGATCAATGCCCCAAACCTCCCTCTAGTGAGACAGTTAAGGACACTCCTTTTCATGGCAATGGGGAATGGTCCTTACCCAGGAACACCAAGTTCTGAGCATTCTCCAACATGACATCCTTGTGCAGCTGCTTCTGAGCATCATCCAACAGGTTCCACTCCTCCAGGGTGAAGTCCACAGCCACATCCTTGAATGTCACCACCTCCTGAAACATCAACATGCAGAGGACTTAGAGTTGAGACAGGCTTCAGAATTGATCCAGGTCAATGCTCATCAATGTACAGAAGGAAACTGAAGCAAAGAGAGGGAATTGTCCAAAGGTCTCACCCTTTATAAGAAGCAGCGCCAGCACAGGGAACTATAATCTTGAAAAGTCCAAGGGAATATTGGAAAAAGCTATTTTCAGTTGAAATAAAATTGAGAAATATTCTTCTATGCTAATCTCCTTAGAAGAAGGAAAGTGATGTGTTCTCTCAGAAAGATATGAGGATTTCTGGAGGAAAAATAACTGTCAAAAATGATAGATTAAGGAACTTCCATGAAGAGCTTGTGAGGGGCAGCACAGTGAAAAGAGCCCTGGCCCTGGAGTCAGAAGGACCTGAGTTCTAATTTGACCTTAGAGACTTAATAATTGCCTAGCTGTATGACCTTGGGCAATTCACTTAACCCCATTGCCTTTAATAAAAAAATTTTTTAAAGAGTTTATGAGAAGCTATAGCAAGTGCTGTTTTGTGGGGATAAAACATTTCCTGTGGTCAGTGGAGAAAAAAAATCGTTATTTTCCTCAAAGTGAGAAAGTCTGAACAAGATGAAAACCTGAGGAGGATTCTTTTTTTTTCTTTTTTGGATTTTTGCAAGGAAATGGGGTTGAGGGAATTTGCCCAAGATCACATAGGTAATTATTGTTTCTGAGACCGGATATGAACTCAGGTCCTCTTGACTCCAGGGCCCATACTCTATCTAGCTGCCCCCCAGAGGATTGTTCTTACAAAAATTTATTTATTTTTCTCAACTACAAGTAAAGATAGTTTTCAAAAATGATTTCTTTGTAAGGTTTTGAATTTCACATTTTTCTTCCTCCCTCCCTTCCCTATCCCTCTGATGGACAGAAAGCAATCTAATATAGGTTATACTTCTGTATTTATGTTAAACATATATATCCATATTAATCATGCTGTGAAAGGAAAATCAAATCAAAAAATGAAGAAAAAAAACATGAGAGGGGAAAAAAAGTCATAATACATAAAATAATTTTTAAAAAATTGAAAATAGTAAACTTTGGCCTGAATTTAGACTCCATAGTTCCTTCTCTGGAAGTGCCTGGTATTTTCTATCACAAGTCCTTTAGAACTGACTTTGAAGAAATTCATCATAGTTGATATCACAGTGTTGCTGTTGATAGGGACAGTGTTCTTCTGGTTCTGTTCACGTCATTTGTTCAAGCAATTCTTTCATGAACCTCATCCCTCATGATTTCTTACAAAATAGTACTCCATCACATTCATATATGATAGTTTGTTCAGTTACTCCCAAACTGATGGGCATCCTTACAGTTTCCAAGAAGACCAGCTATGAATATTTTTTACATGTGGCTTTTTTTACCTTTTTTGTTATTTCTTTGGGACCTTGGCCTAGTAGTGGTATTGCTGAATCAAAGGGTTTGCAGTTTTATTGCCCCTTGAGTATAGTTCTCAATTGCTCTCCAAAAGAGTTGGATCAGTTCACAACTCCACCAACAATGCATTAATGCCCTAGTTTTCCCACATTCCATTCAATATGAATCATTTTACTTTTTAGTCACATTAATCACATTACTTATTAGTCACATTTTAGTTTTTAGTTACACTAGTTGAGAAGTAGTACCTCAATTGTTTTAATTTGCATTTCTATAATCAATCAATCAATGATTTAGAGTATTTTTTCAAATAACCATAGAGCTTTAATTTCTTTATCTGAGAACTGCCTCATGTCCTTTGACTATTTATCAGTTCTGGAATGGCTTGTATTCCTATGAATTTGACTCAGTTCTCTATAAATTTTAGAAATGAGTCCTTTATCAGAAAGACTAGCAGTAAAAATTTTTTCCCAACTTACTGTTCATTTTAATATTGGTTGCATTGGTTCTACTTGTGTAAAAACTTTTCTATTTAATATAATCAAAACTATCCATTTTGCATTCTATAATGTTTTCTGCCTCTTTTTTGATCATAAGCTGCTCCCCTTTCTATAGATCTGACAGATAAACTATTCCTTGTTCTCCCAATTGGCTTATGGTGTCACCTTTTATGTCTAAATCCCATATCCGTTTCTACCCTATCTTGGTATAGGATGTGAGATGTTGATCTATGCCTAAGTTTTAATCAGCATGAGTTCTTATCCTTGAAGCTGAAGACTTTGGGTTTGTCAAACAGTAAATTACTATAGGCATTTATGATCATTTCTTTTGTACCTAATCTATTCTTTATTTCTTAGCCAATACCAGAAGGAAACTGAAGCAAAGAGAGGGAACTTTATTTCTTAGCCAATAACAGTTTTGATCATATAATTATCATATAATTTTAGATCTGACATAGCTAGGTCTTCTTCCTTTGCATTTTCTTTTTCACCTTTCCTTCCTCCATATGAAATTAGTCACAATTTTTTCTAGCTTAATAAAGTCATTTTTAAATAATTTTTTTTAGATTTTTGCAAGGCAAACGGGGTTAAGTGGCTTGCCCATGGCCACACAGCTAGGTAATTATTAAGTGTCTGAGACCGGATTTGAACCCAGGTACTCCTGACTCCAGGGCCGGTGCTTTATCCACTACACCACCTAGCCGCCCCTAAAGTCATTTTTAATACTGTGATTTGTATGGCATTAGATAAATAATTTAATTTAGGTAGATTGGTCATTTTTATTGTATTATGAAGAGGTTCTTAAGGGTTCATAATTGCAATCTACATTGAGGTAGCACGAGTCTATTTTCATCAAAGGATGGAAGATATATTGAGGGCTTAAAGAGGCTCTGGGTGTGATGTGACAAAGAATAAACATCTTATGCCTTGACTTTTTCTTGCTTTATTTTGCTAATGGTACATTTTCATTAATTTTTATGTTTATATAGAAATAAGAATAATCACAATGGGGACAGGAAAAGTTCCTTCACTCTTTTTAAAAATAGTGTATGCTCTAGCGTAATGGATAAAGCACCGGCCCTGGAGTCAGGAGTACCTGGGTTCAAATCCGGTCTCAGACACTTAATAATTACCTAGCTGTGTGACCTTGGGCAAGCCACTTAACCCCATTTTCCTTGCAAAAACCTAAAAAAATAGTTTATGCTCTATTTGGAATCAGTATTTTGTCTTTACCTTCCCTTATTTCTATTAATTAACTTCTGAACAGGAAACAGATATAGTAACCCAGTCCCCCTTTTGGAGATATCCAAGACTACAAATTTCTCCTTTATATTAGGGTCTCTTGATTCACTTGTGTTCATTGCATTGTCTTTATGCATAATGTGTTTGTTCAATATAAGATGGAAGTCACTTTCGTTATTGATTAGTAATTGATCCCAAATGGATTATCTAATTCTAAGAGAAATTATTTCAACTCTCTTTCCTCCAATATCATTTATCACCCTGAGGCTAGATTATGATTCCCTACCTCCATTTTAGGAAACCTTTTTTTTTTTTTAGATTTTTGCAAGGCAATGGTGTTAAGTGGCTTGCCCAAGGCCACACAGCTAGGTAATTATTAAGTGTCTGAGGCTGGATTTGAACTCAAGTATTCCTGACTCCAGGGCTGGTGCTCTATCCACTGAGTCACCTAGTTTTCCCCTCTACCTCCATTTTAGAAGCTCAGCTCAGATATCTCTTCATTTCTAACCATGCTTTACTATGTGGGAACCTTCTCTGACTCCCTTCTAGTTAGATACTTTCTCCCCTCCTCCATCTTCTGCCTTTGGGAGGATGTTCTCTTTTACTGCTAGAATACCAGTTTCTTGAGGCTATGGATTAACTAACTATATCTGTCCATGTGTTTGTATCTAGCTCTTAATAAAGATTTTGGTTCAGAGCTGCCATTTTAGCAATTTTTGACAATTGATAATTTCCCCCAATCACTCTTGTTTGGGTACCTCTTATTATACTTTAAAAATGAGACCATTCAAGCTGAGCCCCTTCTGCTTCCAACTGCCTTTTAGACAACCTGAACTACAAGACTAATTCAAGATGACCTACAGTCAATATGTGTAAAAATGAACTCATTTTCTTTCCCCTTCTAGTCTATATTCTGGTCAAGGACCACTCCATCCTTCAGGCCCTCAGGCTCCCAACCAAGAGGACCTATCCCAATTCTCTATCATTCTACTATATTTACTTTCATAATATCTCTAAAATATATCCCATTCTCATCACTGATTTTTTTTGCAAGGCAGTAGTTAAGAGACTTGCCCCCCCCCCCCACAGCTAAGTAAGTATTAAGTGTCTGAGGATGGATTTAAACTCAGGTCCTCCTGACTCCAGGACCAGTGCTCTATCTACTGTGCCACCTAGCTGCCCCTCCACTGATATTTTAGTCTTGATAGTGCAGACCCTCCTCACCTCTCTTGGACTATGGCAATAGCTTGAGGGCATTTGGTCTGATTCAAGACTGTTCTGTTGCTCTGAAGTTCAAACTAAAATTTCCTATAGAAAGTCTTCCCCAACCTCTCTTAATTTTAGTGTCTTCTCTGTTGATTATTTCCTGGTTATCCAATGTATGACTTTCTTTTGTATGTGTGTTTACTTGATAAGCCTCCAGTATTGGTTGGTCCTTGGCCTTTGTTATCTAAGAAGACCAAAATGACAAATGGCAGTGTGTCTGACTGTGATTGATCAGACCAATACAAGCCCAGAATGCTCTACCACAGATCGGGCACAAATAGTCCTGGGGTATCCATTCTAAACTTAGGGATGTCACATTTCCCTTGAGCTGTTTCCATTCTGCCTTCATCATAAGGTGCAGCCCCCTCACTTGATGAGGTCACACCATGCTGGATGGTCCTGGGCCAGTGTCTCCCATTCTGCACAATCAATTCTGAAGTTCTTAAATGAGACCTTCAGGTGTCTCTGTATGGTTTCTTGTGAGCCCTTTGGGAGTGCTTGCCCTGGGTGAGGTCTCCATAGAATAGTTTTTTGGCAAGTATACATTTGACATTCAACAATATGTCCAGCCCATCATAGTTGCATTCTCTGTAGTAATGTTGGAATGCTAGGCCATTTAACTGGAAAAAAAGACCTCAGTGTCTGGTGTCTTCTCCTGCCAGGTGATCTTCAAAGTCTTCCTAAGACAATTTACATGGAAGTGATTCAGTTTCCTGACATGGCACTGGTAGACTGTCCAGGTTTCACAGGCATTAGCAATGAGGTCTGTACAGCGGCTCTGTAAACTTTCAATCTATTGGTCAATCTAACACCTCTTCTCTTCCACACTTTCTTTCAGTCTCCCAAATACTGAACTAGCTCTGACAATGCAAATGTCAGCCCCATTGTCAAGGTGGACCTCCCTGGAAAGGACACTGCCAAGGGAAGTGAGCCTGTTCACATACTCACAACTTCTCCATTGGCTCTAATCGATGGTTCCACATCTGGATGGTGTGGTACTGGCTGATGGAGCACCTGGATGTTCCTGGTGTTCATTGTTAGACCAAAGCTAGCACAAACAGCAGAGAATATTTCCATACTTGTTGCAGCTCAGCTGCTGCACTGAGGCACCATCACCTGGAAACAGAAGATCCTGCACCAACCCCCTCTCATCTTTGATCTTGGTTTGAAGCCTTTACAGGTTGAAGATGTGGGGCAGCTGACTGTGAGACTGTGTTCATCCTCAGCGAAGGTGTGTGATAACATGGCTGAAAACTGTGCTAAAGAGCCTGGAAGCAAGGACACAGCCTTGTTTCACTTCATTCATGACCAGACGGGCTCCAATAATTAGTGAGCTCTTCAGAGGCAGGAACTGTCTTTGCCTCTGTCTGAATCCCTCTAGTTCAGCATAGTGATTGGGACAAAGTAGGCTCTTAATAAGTGTTTACTGATCGATTGATTTAAGCTCCCAACAACCTAGAGAAGAGTGGTTCTGTTGCTCCTCATTCTTGAAGATGAGGAAACTGAGACAGACAAAGGTTCAGGGACTTGGCCCATGTTGGGGCAAGGGAGGCAGCTTTTGAACTCAGGTCTTCTGGACTGTAGGACCAGCTCTCTCTAGGACCCACAGAGAATAGACAGAAGGTGATCAGTCCATGGGGAAAGGCATTGGCTATTTGAGGATCAGAAAAGGTTCCTAGAAAAAGTGATTTTAACATGTCTTGAAGAATTCTTTAGCTTTTGACTCTTATTCTTAACTTGATGAATGTCTTCACAAGCACAAACATTTCCAAAAGCAGAATAGAAAAGGTTTGATTCCGGTGAAATCATGAGTTGTGATCATGTTTGGGTGTCCTGTTAAAAGTATGGGATCATCTCACATATATCCCTCCCAAACCCCTCCTGGATATTTTAAATAAAGTTCAATGACTCTCTTATTTGTCTGTTTGCTTATTTATTTTTGGTGGGGGAAGAATATTCCTTGTTAAAAGAAAGCATGGACTCAGTGAATAGAATTCTAGACCTGGAATCTGGAAGATTTGAGTTCAAATCTGTTTTCAGACACTATGTGTGATGATGGGTAACTTACTTAAGCATTCTTTGTCTCAGTTTCCTCACCTGTGAAATAAGGATAATAGTATTTAATTCAAAGGATTGTTGTAAAGATCCTCAAAAGTGGATTTGGAGAAGAGCTTAAACTCATTCCATTTTATCTCTTCTAAGTCTTGGACATGCCCTGTGGGCCTCTTTGGACAGTTGGTGGTACAGAGGACAGAGAGCAGGCCCTGGGGTCAGAAGGATGAGGGTTCCAGCACCAGCCCCCTAATTGTTATAAATAAATGAAAGAAAACCCTGCTAGAGTGAGAGAAAATTGTAGATTTTATTCATGAATCCTACAGGATAAGGGTACCTCACCTAGCATGAGGCAGGAGGCAGCATTCAAACATCAGTTAATTTGAAGTCTTCAGAAACTCTTTCTCCTCCCTCTTGGATTTTCATAGGCTCTCCGAGATTTTCCTAATCCCATTCCAGAGATGACAAATCCAAGATTAGAAGAAACTAGTCAGCAGCCAGTCAAGAGTGACCTACAGATCTTAATCTAATACAATTGAGTTTGCACAATTAGGTAATTGAATATTATCCCACACAGTCCCCGTAAGGATTGGGGTTCATCAGCATATCATGTGCTGTATGATATGGGGGGGGATCATATTAGGGACATGTTATGGAATTGGTGGACCTCAAATTCTAGCCACAGATACTGCATAGCTGGGAGACCTTGGGCAAGTTATTTCACCCAATTGGCCTCAGTTTCCTCATCTAGCAAATGAGTTGGAGAAAGGAATTGTCAACCACACCATTATCTTTACCAAGAAAACCCCAAAGAGGGTCAAGGACAAGAGTGAAGTAATTGAACAAGAACAACAAAACAGGAGTCTTTGAATACCACCTTTCCCTCTGGGACTCTGAATAATTTCAGAAATTCCCTCTTTCTACCAATCTTCTCTAATTAGGCAAACAGCAGGAGCTTAATAAATGCTGTTTAAATAACAGACTCATAAAGAAGATGCTGATTTATCTTTGTGATGGTTATGGTTCTGCTAAAGGTCTTGGAACCCTTTAAGCCCACTCTTTGTTTTTTTTTTTAATTTACTTGTTCTGTACCTTTTCTTGTCCAAGGGTCTTGTATTTTGGGGTTTACTGAATGTTAACCAAAAATCCTTGCATGTTCAGCAGTTCAAGAAGGAAGAGAGACAAACAAACAAAGATGGAGAGAGAGGAAGACAGAAAAAGGGAGCTAGAGAAAAAGGGAGAGAAAGGGATGAAGGGGTGGGGTGGGAGGGAGGGGAATGGGAACACTGGACATGCATGGAGAAAACAAACACATGACCCTACAGAACAGAGAGGAAAGAGTAAAGGGGTCATACTTGCAATTCAGTTTTCATAAAGGAAAACTTTAAAAAAAGTAGGGAAGGGGCAGCAACTTGGGGAGAGGGGTCCTTGCAGGGAGATAGAGTATGTGATGGTCAACTTCCTAAGAATCAGTTTAAAACACAGAAGGAGAGAGCAAGACAGTGTTGTTACTTCTGGATTCAATTTTCTATCTATTTTTGCAATGAAATGAGCCATAAGGGGAGTTAGATGGTACAGTGGAGGGACAGCTAGGTGGTGCAGTGGATAGAGTACCAGCCCTGGAGTCAGGAGGACCTGAGTTCAAATCTGGCCTTAGATACTTAATAATTACTTAGCTGTGTGACCTTGGGCAAGTCACAACCCCATTGCCTTGCAAAAGCAAAGAAAGAAATTAATAAAAAGGAAATGACCCATAAGGATGGTATTGCCAGCCTCATAGACAATGCTCTAGGTCTGAGGAATTGCTCACTTAGGCTGATTTTGGTTAAGTCTGCAAATGGATTGCTCTCACCTGGGGTGGGGTCTGGAAGTTTTCTGAACTGAACACACAATTTTCAGATGAAGAAATTAAAACTACCCATAGTCATATGAAAAAAATGATCCAAATCATTTTTATTGATATTTTGTATTATTTTTTACAAATACGTGTTATTAAAGTTTTTCAGTATTCGTCTACTTGTATATTTAGAATTACACATTTTCTTGTACCCTCCCTTCCCACCTCTCTTACATCAATAATCTAGTAAATGTTGTACAAATATATTTGTTTTTAACATGCTTACATATTAGTTATTTTTGATATGAGGAATTAGGATTAAGGGAAAAGAAAGAAATCCATGGGATAGGAAGGAAAAACATGAGAGAAAATTTTTAAAAGTGAACACAAGGTTTATTCAGATTTTGTTGTTTTTTGGGGGGGTTCATCTGGATGTGGATGGTCTTACAGGGTTATCCTAGCTCTGAACTGTGGAGAGGGGCTACTTCCATCAGGTTTTTCATCTCTCAATGTGGTTGTTAAAATGTACATTGTTCTCTTGGTTCTGTTTCCTTTTCTCAGCTTCAGATCCTGTAACTCATTCCATGCTTCTCTAGAGTTCACAATTCATGGTTTCTTATAGAACAATACTATTTCATAACCTTCATATTCCATAACTCGTTCAGCCATTCCCCAATTCATGGGCATCCCCTCAATTTCCAATTCTTTACTACTATAAAAAGAGCTGCTACAAATATTTTAGACATATAGAAATTTTCCCATTATTTATGATTTCTTCTGAATATAGGTCTAGTATTGGTATTGCTGGGTCAAAAGGAATGCTCAATTTAATTTAATTTAATACTCTTTCAACATAATTCCATATTGATCTCCAGAATGGTTGGATGATGTCACAATTCTACCAAAGTGCCTTAATGTTCCAGTCTTCCCACAATCTCTCCAACATTGTTTTTCCTTTTTCTCATCTCAGCTAATCTGATAGGTATGATGTGGCTCATAATTGTTTTAGTCTGCTTTTCTCTAATCAATAATAATTTTGACCATTTTTTCTTATAATTATAGATAGCTTTAATTTCTTTATTTGAAAACTGCCTGTTCATATCTTTGACAATTTTTCAATGATTTGCAATCTTATAAATTTGGTTCAATTCTCTATTGTAGAAATGAGACCATTATCAAAACTCCTAACTGTGAAAGTTGCTTCCCAACTTTGTTTTCCTTCTAATCTTGGCAGCATTGGTTTTATTAGCACAAAAAAACCTTTTTAATTAATAGAATCACAATCAGCCATTTGGCAATTTTGAATGTATTCTTTCTCCCCTTTCCATTGATCTGACAAAGTACTTTTTGGTCTATCAATTTATCTATGATGTTGCCCTTTATGTCTAAGCCCTGTTCCCATTTTCACTTTATTTTGGTATGGGGTGTGAGATGTGGGACTTTACCTAGTTTTTGCCATACTATTTTCCAGTTTTCCCAGGAGTTTTTGTCAAATAGTGAATTTCCATGCTAAAAGCTAAGGTCTGGATTTTTCAAGCAGTAGATTTACTATTGTTTCTTTTAAACCTACCCTAATCCACTGACCCACTGCTCTATTTCTTAACCAGTACCAGGCAGTTTTGATGCCTGCCACTTTATAGTAGAGTTTTAGGTCTAGTAGAGCTAGGCCACCTTCCTTTACCTTTTTTGAAACATCAGTTCCCTTGATATTGTTGACCTTTTGTTGCTCCAGATGAATTCTGTAACTATTTTTCTAGTTCAGTAAAATAGTTATTTGGTAGTTTGATGGGTTTGGCACTGAATAAGTAATTTAATTTGCGTAGATATGTCATTTTTACTATGTTAGTTTGGCCTATCCATGTGCACTTAATGTTTTCTCACAGTTTTTACATTTGACTTTATGTGAAAAGTGCTTTATAATTGTGTTCTGGGTTTGTATTGGGAGTTGCATTCCCAAGTATTTTGTCTTGTCTGCAGTTACTTTAAATGGAATTTCTCTTCCTATCTCTTGTCCTTGGATGAGGTTGTTCATATATAGAAATATTGAACAATTTCATATCCTGTTTCTTTGCTGAAATTGTTAATTATTTCAAGTAGTTTTTCAGATGATTTTCTAGTATACTGTTTAAGTATACTACTTTCTAAGTATACTGTCATATCATCTTCAAAACGTTAAAACTTTGCTTCCTCATTGTGAATTTTAATTCCCTCAATTTCTTTTCCTTCTCATTGCTAAAGCTAATTTCTAATTTTCTATTGAATAGTAATGGTGATAATGGGAATCCTTGTTTCATTGATAATCTTATTGGAAATGCTACTTAGCTTATCCCCAAAAGATAGAATATTTGTTGATGGTTTTAGATAGATATTGCTTATTTTAAGGAAAACTTCATTTATTCCTATACTCTCTAGAGTTTTTAAAAGGATTGGATGTTGTATTTTGTCAAAGACTTTCAGCATCTATTGAGATAGTCATAAAATTTCTGTTGGTTCTGTTATTAATATGTTCAATTACTGAGTGTTTTCCTAATATTGAACTGTTACTACCTATGGAGTATAAATCCTACCCAATCATGATGTATTATCCTTCTACTAACAATAATCTCTTTGGTAAAATTTTATTTAAGATTTTTTGCATTAATTTTCATTAAGGAAATTAGTCTATGATGTTCTTTGTTTTGACTCTTCCTGGTTTAGGGATCAGCACCCTATTGGTGTCATAGAAGGAAGCTAAGAAAACTATTTTTTTTAATACTTTATACAGAATTGGAATTAATTGTTCCTTAAATGTTTGGTAGAATTCACTTATAAATCCTTCCTAACCTGGAGACTTTTCTTAGAACTTTACTGATGGTTTCTTCAATTTCTGTTTCTGAAATGGGGTTATTTATTAAGTATTTTATTTGCACTTTTGTTAATGTGGGTAGTTTGAATTTTACAAACATTCATCCTTTTCACACAGGTTGTCAAATTTATTGGAATAAAATTGACCAATACAGTTCTGAATTATCTCTTTAATTTCCTCCTTATTAGTGGTGAGTTCCCCCTTTTCATTTTT
This sequence comes from Macrotis lagotis, assembly GCF_037893015.1. Classification (NCBI taxonomy): domain Eukaryota; kingdom Metazoa; phylum Chordata; class Mammalia; order Peramelemorphia; family Peramelidae; genus Macrotis; species Macrotis lagotis. The sequence goes on along the minus strand of NC_133658.1, from coordinate 931,825,270 downwards.
GAAATAGATCATTCCAGATCATTATTGATTAGAGAAATGCAAATTAAAACAACTCTGAGGTATCACCTCATTTCTATCTATCCCAAAAGTGAAAATGATCACTGTTGGAGAGAATGTGGGAAAATTGGGACATCAGTGCATTGTTGGTGATGTTGTGAACTGATTCAGCCATTCGCGAGAACAATCTGGAACCATGTCCAAAGAGCAATAAAACTGTTCAGAACCTTTGAGCCATCAATATTGATATGAGGCCTATATCCAGAAGAAATCACTAAAAATGGAAAAATCTCACATGTTCAAATATATTCATAGCAGCTCTTTTTGTAGTGGCAAAGAATTGGAAACTGAGGGGATGCCCATCCCCTGGGGAATGGCTGGAGAAGTTGTGGTACATAAATATTGTGGAGTATTACAGTTTTGTAAGAAATCATGAGTGGGGGTAGCTGGGCGGCACAGTGGATAGAGCACTGGCCCTGGAGTCATGAGGACCTGAGTTCAAATCCAGCCTCGGACACTTAATGATTACCTAGCTGTGTAGCCTTGGGCAAGCCATTTAACCTCATTGCCTTGCAAAAACTTTACAAAAAAAAAAAGAAGAAAGAAATCATGAGTTGCCAGACTTTGGAGAAGCTGTAAAGACTTGCACGGGTGGATACCAAGTGAAGGGAGCAGAACCAAATGAACACTGTGCACATTAATATCCACATCCTGAAATGGTCCAGGAGGATGGAGGCGGCTCCTCTCAGCTGTCCAGTGACCAAGGATGGTCCTGAGAGACCTGCTGTGGACAAGGCCATCCACAGTGAGAGGAAACCACAGTGGACCCTGGGGGCAGAGCAAAGCAGCCATGTTTATGTTTTATAAGCTTCCTTTTTGTCTTTCCTTTCTACCTCATGGCTTTTCTCCTTAGTTCTAATTCCTCTTCCACAACACAACTAATATGGAAATATGTGGAACAGAAATGACTACAACTTTTACCAGACTCTGACCCTTCATGTGGAGGTGGGGAAGAGGGAAAGGGGGGAGACAGAAAAATGTGGAAGTCCTTGAAACAAAAGACAGCAGGAGAGACTAGGGCAAGGTTGCTCCTCGGTTCTGCCAGTCTCCTAGACAAGGTGCTCTGTGGCTGGTCTTGTTTAAACCTGGAATGGGAGGGCACTCACCTGGCGTGGGGGGCTGCGCCCTCCAGGGGCCATTCTCTCGAGCTTCTGGAACCTTCCTTGGCCGGGCCTGGGTCCTCTGCAGCCTGCGCTGGGGAGGGAGGATCCCAGAGGGACCGAGGTCTGTCCTTGTCTTCCTGGGCAGGGGGTAGAGCTAGACGGAGTGCCAGAGGGTGAGACCCCACAAGGGGCAGAGAGAGACGCTGACCTTGCCCTTGGGGAGGGGCTCCAAGGTCAGGAAGGGGCAGCAGGTGGGGCCAAGTCTCTCCTTTATCTCCCCTCCCCAGGCAGAGGGGGAGGTGGACTCCAGAGGGGATGAGGCTGCTCAGAGGCTCCAGGACTCCCCCCATTGCTGCCACACACACAGACACACTCCAGACCACTGACTTCTTGCTTGCCCCAGGAGGGAGGGACAGCTGGCCATGGGGGGGCTCTGGCCCTCTGGCCGGGGAATGACCAGGGGAAGCCTGAGACTCAATCCCTTCTGGGAACCAGCTCCTGGAAGGGAGCTGAGGCTCTGGAAGCCGAGGAGGCAGGGCCCCAGGAGTCTGGGGAAGGGGAGCAGAGGGAGGGTCTCAGAGGGCCCCAGCAGGGAGATCAGGATGGCCAGAAGGACTCCAGAGGGACATTGAGCCTGGGAAAGCTGGAAGACCATGTCCTGAGGTCTGACTAGGAGCTGGGGGTCTCCTGGGACCTTCTGGGAGAGCAGAAGCTTGGGGTCCAGTTTCCAGGGCTGGGAGGGGACTGCTCAGTGCAGACCCTCAGCACGTGGTCAATCGGGCAGGATGAGACCCCAGACCCAAGGCAGCCACAGGCACCAGGAAGTGGGGTGGGGGCGGGGCCTGGGCTCCTACTCACGTGAGCCCTGCACCCCGAGAGACCCCAGTCCAGGAGCAGAGGGCCGGGCTCTGAGGGAAGAGGGCAGAGCCTACTCAGCTGGACAAGTTCTAGCCTCTTCTCAGCCCACTCTGGGGCCCCCAAGTCCCCAGAGCCCCACTCAGCCCAGGACCCCAGGACCCCTCCTCCTCTTCTCCCCAAGCCCTGCCCCCAGTCTGATGGAAGGCCTTCCTAGAAGTCTCTCCCCACTGGAAGCAGCCCTTTTCCACTCCAGACTCCTCCCATCCTTAAAACTCCACCCAAGGCTCCAGGTCTACCTGCCCCCCTCCCCTGCCACTGATCACCTTTGAGAGCTCCTCCTTTGAGACCACCTGCTCCCCCTTCCCTGATATTTAGACCCTCCTCCTCCTCAGGAGCAGGAATGTCATGATCCCCTTTGGGCAGTGGCCTGAGAGGAGATCTTATAGTTTGAGGGTAAACTGAGGGTCCCTCTGTGACCCTTTAGAAGTAATAGTCATTTGTCCTAAACTCAGTTGTAATGTGGAATTATTTCAAGCTGCCTGTGTTGGTCTAGTAGGGGAATTCCAATGTTTGACCTTATAGAGGGAGGTCAGAACTTAGTGCAAAATTGCTTAAAATATGACAAAAAGGTGATATCTTTACAAAGTGTCGCAATCATAAAAGTGTAATTGGAACAACATGACCTGGGTCTCTGAATGCAGCCAATGTTGAACTGATCTAGGCAGGAAGTGATTTTCTATGGATAATAATTTGTAAATGCAGAGAATTGAATTGAAGGCAATTGATTGGCAATTATTTTAGTTCATATTTTGTATCCAAAATATTATTCATTTTATTCTTATATCTGAATTTTTTGATAACTATTATGTATAAAATGTTGCTAATTTTAAAATGATTTCTAGAGGGTGATGCAATGACACCCTTACTAAATTAACCTCTTTAGATTTTTGATGCTGTGAAATGATGAATTAAGCTATCTGAGAGTGTGGTACAGTGTTTTAAAACTATTTAATTGAGTACATTTTGCTTTCAAACAAATAATGATAATAACTTATCCTTTGGGAAAAGTACCAAAGATCTTTTCAATTCTCAATATCTAGGAAGTTTTTGTGGGGTATTTAACAGGTTTCTGGGGACTTTCTCTGAAAAAGGTCCTAAACTCTTCCCAAGTCCTTGGGAAGAAGCTGCTGAAAGCTGCTTGTCCATTCAGACCAAGTAGCTCAGCCTCCTCCCACTTCCCAGGGGTGGGGTTAGAGGGCTGGTTTTGAGAAGTTTGTTTTTAGTGAAGAAATGATTTTGATCTGAGAGATCCTCTGGCCACTGATGATGTGAATTATAAAACTGAAAAATGAATAATATTGAGATAAATGATTGTTTTTCCTTATTTTCCTTCCTCTTTCAGAGGCTTCCCCTTGAAGGTAAGACAGTCTCTTAAGGACAGGACTGGATAGCCCTCTATCTGTGCCTGGCTCCTCTCCTCACAGACTTTCTCAGACTCCCTTCTCCACCCTGCCTTCCAACTGGATACCCTCTCCCCTTCCCCCAATCTTCTACTACCTTTTGGCAATGCTCTTCCTCCATTAGATTCAGGTGAAATTTGAACTCAGGCCTGGGCCTCTATCCACTGTACCCTCTAGTCCATTCCTTGAGACTAGGGACTCTCCATAGAAGAAAGAGGAATAATGATCTCACAGGGTCAGGATGTGCCAGAAGTCTCTTCAACAGAAGAGGATCTGGTGGGCTGAGAAGCTGAACTAATCACCTCCTCTAAGAGATGAAGAACATATACTGCAAAATGGAATGGCTATTTCTTGGACACAGACAAGGAAGGTTTTCCTTCATTGTGCTCTTTGATTTTTTCCTTTAATTTTTATTTTCTAATTACAGGTAGAGATCATTTTCAACATTCATTTTTGTGAAATTTTCTCCCTTCCTTCCCTTTCCAAGATTGCCACCAACATGATACACACAATCATGTAATATGTTACACATATGCATACATTATACATTTACATGAATTATCATGTTAAACATGAAGGGATTGTGGATTCATTGGTTTCTGAATTAGACACAAGAGGTGCAAGGGGAATTTCAACAGATTGAAAAAGTAAAACTTGATTTCTAAAAATCATGAGAAAACACATTCAGATTAAGAATGTGAGGTGGTGTCTTTGCAGAGAGCTCTCCTCTGACTTAAATTCTATCTACTTGCTTGTCTTAGGATCAACTCCCTGAGGTCAAGGTCTTCTTGGAGAAGCAAGGACAATAAAAATGAGATCATTTATGTCAGATTAAGAATGACTCCTAAATTCAGATGCTTTCTCATGTTCCTCCCCTTACTCATTGAGGCCATTAGATCTCTATGATCTCCCTCTGTTCACTTGTAAGCTTTTGATTTTGTAGACATGAATAGACCAGGAAGTAGATCTTGGAGGGAGAAGAAGGGACAGAAACAGCTCATGATGTTCATGAGAGTGATGCTGGTGAGAAAGATGCAAGGGTTCAAGGAATTTGGGGAAAAATCCATATGGATTATTTTTTAACAAGGCAATGGGGTTAAGTGCCCAAGGTCACACAGCTAAGTATTAAGAACCTCAGGCCTAGGAGCAGCTAGGTGGTGCTGTGGATAGAGCACCAGCCCTGGAGTCAGGAGTACCTGGGTTCAAATCCGGTCTCAGACACTTAATAATTACCTAGCTGTGTGGCCTTGGGCAAGCCACTTAACCCCATTGCCTTGAAAACGCTAAATAAATAAATAAATAAACAAACAAACAAATAAATAAAAATAACCTCAGGCCTGGAGTCCTCCTGACTCCAATGCCAGTGCTCTATACACTGAACAACCTAGGGAACACTGATGTCTTCATTGTCCAGTGATATGTATCTGAGTTAGAAAAGAAAACCAAACAGTTGAGGTTCAGGATACCAGTGTTCTCTGGAAAGAATTCTGACTCAGAATTTCTCCAAATCAAGATGCAGGGTTTAGATAATACAGATCATGCTGATGAGGAGCAGTAGCTCAGAGAGCAGGGACACACAGATGAGGGTCCTACATCAGAGACTCCATCTTTTCAAACTAGGACAGGTAGTTACTATCTTGTTTGTCTTATGCCTAGGGACAGGGATTTCTTGATTCCTTACTAGGGAGCATTGCCTTCCCAAAGGTTCAAGGAATTCATCAAAATCACTATTAGAAAAATAAAGTGGGTGAAAATGCCACTAAAGATTATGAAATTAAAACAATTATAAGTTATTTTATCCAATTATATGATCAAAAAAATTTTACAAATTAGCAAATTAAGTGAAATGGCAGAATACTGATAAATGTATAAATTGCCTCTGTTAACAGAAGACCAGGACATCAGGGAGTTGATGCTATGAAATGCAAGCAAATTGGACAAAGGACAGTTTGTTGAGACAATCCCCATCCAGTGATTAAGTATAGGCAAGAAAGATAAGGCAACGAGACTAAGAATCACCACTTTTGCTTTGTAAAAAAAAAAAAAAAAAAATTAAACTGCAAGGCTAAGACTATCAGGATTTCTTAGTGATCTAGACAGGTAAGAAAGAAATGTAGCCTAGCCTAGTTTAAATAATATCAATTGCAATTTTCATTCAATCTGAGCCAATGAGGGCCCCAAGAATGACCATATTCCTGCCTAGATTCCCTTGCTTCAGTCCCAGGTATGGCAGACTCTCTGTGACCCCACTTTGGGTTTTCTTGGCAGAGACACTGGAGAGCTTGGCCATTTCCATCTCCAGGCCATTTTACAAATATGAAACTGAGTCAAACAAGGGCAAGTGACTGTCCCAAAGTCCCACTGCTATTCAGGGTCTTAGTCCACATTTGAACTCATATAAATGAGTCTTCATGATTCCAGGTCCAGAGCTCTATCCAATGGGCAAGGTAATCCCTCCTTGAGGGGAGGCACTGGTTAATCTTTCTTTGTATCCTCAGCCCTTAGCCTCCTGCTTGACTCATAGTAGATTATTGATTGCTTAATAAATGCTTCTTGAATTAACATATTTGAATCCCTGGTTCAAGAGAATTTGAAGCATTTTCTTATTTTCAGCATTTCTGGACATCATACCAACTCTAATCAAGGAAGGAAGACCATTTTGAATCAAGATGGGTGTTTCTTGAGACTAACATAGCTCAAAGGTGTGTCACACTGATTTTATAATTTTCATAATCAATGATCACATCAAAGTGACTTCTTTATTGATGAATGATTTCCCAAAAAATCTCAATAGGAGAAAGATATACAGCATGATAGTAACAAACAGTGCCCCAGATTTAGAACATAAAAGACAATTGCCAAATGATATCAATTCAATTGAATTAATTTCTTAATTATCTTACATTGAAAATCACTTCATCCATCTATTCATTTGATCCTAGACTGATGAAATTCAGAGTAGATAAGGGTCTTTATGATCCAGTTACATTTAATTCTTATTCTTTTTTTTCTTTTTTTTAGTTTTTGCAAGGCAATGAGGTTAAGTGGCTTGCCCAAGGCCACACAGCTAGGTAATTATTAAGTGTCTGAGGCCTGTTTGAACTGAGGTACTCCTGACTCCAGGGTCAGTGCTCTGTCCACTGCGCCACCTAGCTGCCCCTAATTCTTATTCTTATAGCTCCTAAACCTATAGCATTAATTTGATTTTAATTTTAATTATTTTTACCATCAAAATGTGATCTGAGTCAAAAATCTAATTATCTAATGGGAGGACACATCTGACATTTCATAAAATTTTGATTAGGAGAAAATCCAATCAAATATGCTCTTTCAGTTAAGAGCAGCATACAGAATCGAGCTCTTAAGCTATGAGGAAATGGTTACAAGCTGGGTTGGTAAAAACATAAAAGACAGCTAAAGTTGGGGAAAGGGGGAAGTAGAGATAGTTGTCACTAAACAGCCAGGCTGATTAGCTAAAGTCAGTTAAGACCAGCAGTTTGGAGAAGGTGCACGGGAATTAGGGGAGACATTAGGGTGGCTCCAGGGGGGACTTATATATGATGTAACATTATGTTTCTGGGGCAGCTCAGAGTTAAGATCAACATTAAATTATACTATACTGAGGAATTTATAGTGCTGAACCCAAAAAGTGAGCCAGAGACCAAAATTTGATAAGTTTGGAGATCTTTCATTTCCCGGGGAATGCCTGGGGATAAGGAGGCCCCAAATCAGACAGTCCCTGAGTGTTCAAGGGATAGGGTTTTTAGAGTGTTTTGGTGGGGTACTGAGAGCAAGCAGGAAACAGAAGCAAAGACAGCAGTTAGATATGTTGTCTTATACTACTCCAGACATAGGTAAACATATAGTTCAGTATGGATAGAGGACTAGACACAGTGGGAAAGGGTCAAAGTCTCTGTGTTATATCTGAACATGTTTCCTGAGACGGAGGGAGTCAAGTATTCACGGGTTTCCCACAGGTTTGAGGGAGTGGAATTGACCCTCTTATGGTTCCAGCTACATCTGGGGAAGGGGGGGCAGTCCTGGGAGAAGGCAAGAATTTTGACAGATACAGCAAGATAATGAGACTAACAAGGGGGCTGTGTGAATATAAGACACATTTATGGTCTATCCGTGACCCCCAGAGGCAAGCATTTGGGTCCTGTTGGATTACTTTCAGACCCAAAGGTGCCTAGCCAAAGTTATATTTCTGAGGAGTTTCTGGAGGCCTAGAAAGGTGTCAAGGACTCCTTCTATATAGGGATTACACAAGTATTGATATTGTACTTCAATAGTACCTTAATTTAGGGTGTTAGGGAGTTAGGCTCTTTCTTACCTCAAGGGTGCCTTGTAGAGCTATCAGAGCCTGGTGAGATAACTTGGAGACACCAATTTAAATAGAATCACATGGCAGACTAGTTCAGGGTCAATATCAGCTTCTACAGATGAAGTATTTTCACAGAGGGTCTGGTTGCCTGACCCATTCTTTGGTTCTAGAGCTTTGGTGGTATTATGACACTCTTAATACTGAAAAAGGTTTCCCTTACGCTACAAGAGTAGTTTGGGTCTCTTTTTTAGAATAGGTTTATCATTAGTGTGATCAAACAGGATGCAATTAAATACTCCATATACTCCATCATTTCTGTAGTACATAAAGGTTTGCAGCTGCATGGTGCAGTGGATAGAGCACTGGTTTTGGAATCAGGAGGATGGGAATTTGAATCCAGCCTCAGACACTAACTATGTGACCTTGGGCAAATCACTTCACCCTGACTGCTTTGCATCCAGGGTCATATCCAGTTATCCTGATTCCTTACTGGCCACTGGACCCAGATGGATCTGGAGGAGACAGTGAGGTCAGTCACAGCACAGTGCCCCCCCCACTCAAATCCAATTCACATGCTTGTCATGGACTCACCTCCCTCATGTCATGGTCTTCTTTGGAAACAAAGGACAAACATCATCAATGGTTTGGTCATTTGATGCATCTTCTTCCTCAAACCTGTCTGTTCCTTTAATCCAGGTGTTTTGGTAATGATGTTCCCTGCAAGTGTGACAGCTGATGCAATGTAGCATCAGTTGGTTCAGCTGCAATTCTGACTCCAGAGTCAGAAGGAAAATAGTTGTCCAGTCCTGGATTGGTTACACTATGATCTCTCTAGCTCACAGCATTTCCCCTGCCCAGAGTTTCCCCTCTCCAACAGACATCCATAGGTGCAATGGATAGATAAAGCCAAGAAGACTCATCTTCCTGAGGTCAAATCTGGCCTCAGACACTAGCTGGATTCCCCTGGACAAGTTCCCTTAGCCTGTTTGCCTCAGTTTCCTCATCTATCAAATAAAGTGGAGACTGAAATGACAAACCACTGCAGGATATTTGCCCAGAAAATTCCAAATATCAAACACTTCTGAAATCACTGACCAACAAAAAGAAATCAAAATGATGAAAAAGACATCAATTGTATATATACAAATTCTCCCCCCCACCTTTCCCATTGCTTCATTCCCTTCTTTGTTTCTCAGGTTTTCCTTCATTACAACTTCCACACCAGGATGAACACTTCACTCCTTGGTCCAGAGGCAGCCCTCTGGACATATACAACCTGGAAAATCATTTTCTGTAGCACCACCAAGGCAACTACTGATGGGACTCGAAATTCAATAAATCACAGAGCTTTTTAGGGGTGAATGAGTTAAAGGTTTGACCAAATATAGTAGGTTAAATTATGTTGATGATTTTTCATGGATTGTAAATAGTATTATAAATATCTAAATGGTCATTAAGAGAAAAATATTCCCCACCCCTGCCTTAGTCTGTATTCAGTAGGGATCAAGTCTGCTCTCCATGGTGGCCTAGCCCCCTTGTCCCCAGACACACACACACACACACACACACATCTTCTCCCCTCTCCTTTATGTAACTAGTGGCCAAGTTCTTCCTTGTAAGAAGTTGAAGGACCAGGAAAGGCAGAGATTGTCCTCCTGGTTCTGCTCATATCCTGCCTCAGATCACACAAGCCTTCCCAGGACTTTCTGAATCCCTCTCAGCTACCATTTCTTAGGTGAAGTCATTAAGCAGCCACTGCTCAAAACTTCAGTGGTCACAAAGGACCAGTCCCTGCCCTCGAGGAGCTTCCAGTCTCATGGGGGACATGACAAGTCAACACAGTGTTGCTCACCTGGAATAGATTCTCTACCATTTCATCAGAACTCACCTCTTCCAGTTGGGTGGGGTCCTGCCCAGGATGGAGGATAATGTTTCCTGGGTTAGTCCCATCTTATCTCCAGCCTTGTCCTTCAGAGATTGACTTTCAAGGGAAATTCCCTGAAACAGGAAGCGAAAAAAAGAAAAAACCTACAGATGACTAAACTACTAATAATTGGTTATGAATAATGGGAAATAATTTCTTTCAATATTATTTCATATGCAGCTTTATAATTTTTATCATTAGTGACCAGACATTATATCAGATAGAAATCACTTCAAACTTCTAAAACCCAGCCCCCTGCCCTAACCCCTTAGAACTGGGAGATCTCTTAGTTACTTAGTCAGAATTGGACAACCAGCTTTCACAGCTTCTTCTGAGAGGTTGGGAAGATTTCAGGAACTTTTCCAAAGAAAAAGACACCTGTTATGCCCCCCCCAAAAAAAACTTCTTTGATATTGAGAATTTACAAGGAGTTTGATACTTTTTTCAAATGATAATTATTATCACTTTTTGTTTTAAAACAATGTATAATTAAATACAGTTTTTAAACATCAGAACCTCGATCTAAAGTGTGGTTAATTTAGTAAGGATTAATTGTATTACTCTCATTTTTAAATTTGCAACATGCAGTAATTTCCCCAAAATTCTAATAAAAAAGATTAGAATAAGATAAATGATAATTCTATGTAAAATGTGAATTAAAATGATTGCCAATCAATTGGCATCCCAAATGTTCATACACAGAAAATCACTTCTTCATATATCACTTTGCCACACTGGTTGTATTCAGAGACCCAGCAGCATCATTTTGATCCACCCTTTATTGATTCTTATAAATAAACATATCAACTTTTTATTAAATTTTAAGTATTTTGTATTAAGGTCTGACCTCCCCAAGTAATGTCAAACATCAGAATTATACAACTAAGAAAACATGAAGCTTGAAATGATACCCCATTAGCATTCAAACTCAGTCCCATTTGGTTTAGAAATATAAATGGTACTATAGGGAATCTTACTTTACCCTCAAACTTTAGGGCCCTCTCCTTAGTCAGCTGCCCAAAGGGTTTCATGGCATTCTTTCTACAGAGGAGGAGGGTCTGAATCTCAGACAAGGGTAAGGGAGGTGCATGAGGGATGAATGATGAATGGATGGTGACCCAGGTGGAATTTGGAGGACTGAGAGGAGTCTAGAGTGGAAAAAAGGGATCATTTCAGGGATAAGGGCCAGGCAGGACCCTAAGGTGGAGCTCTTGGGACTAGGATGACCCTCCCAGAGTGGCCTGATAAAAAGCCAGAATTTGTCCAGTTGAGAGAGCTCTGACTTCTTCCCTGAGATCTCTGCTTTCTAGAAACCAACTCTGGGTGTTTGGGTTCCGGGTAAGTCTGAATCAATCCTCCCCACCCCAGCCCCCGACTTTCTGGTATCTCCAGGCTGCCCTTACCTTGAGTCTTATCGTTCTCATCTGACTACATGGTGAGTGTCTGGAGTGTGTGTTTCCCTTCCAGCCCTGGCTACTGGACAAGCTCCTCACCACTAGGTCTTTTCCAGACTCCCAATCCCTTTCCAAGTGTCCAGGCTCACCCTCCTCATATCGGCCACTGAGTCACCTTTCCCCAAGCTTCAGACCTTGCCCATGGGGACCAGGTGTCTTGTCTCTCTACCCTCACTCCTGCTGTGAATCATGATTGGACTGTTCTGCCTTCTCACCTGAAGTTGGCAAAGGATCCACCTTGTCTGTCTTCCTGCCCCCAACACCCTACTTTTGATGCAGGAACAGAGCTCCTGTCTGCCCTGCCCTCCCAGACCTCTACTACTCCTTCTACTCCCTCTGCTCCCAGTGCCCTTACCCATCTGTTTTCAGTCCTTGGTCCCTGCCACGGGCTTATTCCCAGACAGGATTGAGCCTCCAGCCTTAGACTTCCCCTGGTCATTTCTGGAGCTCCATCCCAGCCTTCCCTCTCTCCTGAATCTAATTAGCAGGCCGTCTGTTGTCTAGATTTGCATATGTGTGTCTTTGTGTGTGTCTGTGAGTGTGCCTATATATAAGTGTAATAGCAACAATAATAATTACTATAAGTTTTTCCAATTCTATTCCTGGTCAAAGATTTATTTTCTTAGCTGTCCTGAGGAATGGAAGGTGCCCCCCCCCCACTTAGTCTCAGAAGGGAAGACTAGCCCTGCTCTCCTGGGACTTCTCAGCAAAATGTTACCTTCCTCAGGCAAGATAACTTTGGAGAAGGAAGGTTCCCTTCCTTATCTATGAACAGAATGGTCTCCTGGGAAGTCAAAGGTCTTGCTTACTCTTGTCAGGTACATTCTGTACCCCTCCCTTGGCTGCTCTTTAAGTTTTCTGATCTCCCTTTAGCTTGGGATGGTCATCTACTAGAATCACCTTTACCTATACATTGATGGTAAATCCCAGAGAATTAAACTTCATGTCTAACCTATATTTTCCACCACTGCTATATTTTTAAGATTTTGTTTTTAAGATTAATTCTTTGTTGTTTGTGTGTCTGTGTGTGTGTGTGTGTGTGTATCTTATTTGGGGAGATGGGATGCAAGGAGGACTGAGAATGAACTGCAGGGAGAGCTCTGACTCAAGGGCCCATGACTCTCAACCCTTCAGAGATCCAGAGTCCCTTCTGCCTCTTGGGTCTCTAAAGGAAAATCAGGGAGACAAAAAGGGGAGAATAGAAAGAGTAGGAGAGGAAGGGGAGTGGGGGAGAGTCATCCTGCTCAGTCAACTTTCATTGCCAAGCTTGACCCTCCCTGCTACCTCTCTCTGTAGGTTGGGGTCTCTGCCCTGGGGTAGGACCAATGCTTTTGCAATTCCTCTACACCTTCAGCTTCACCCTCTGCGAATCTCTCAGTCATTCTCTGCCCTGGAAGAGAAGGGAAAGACATCTTCTTTTCTGGGATCCATCTTCCTCCCCAGCTCAGTCTGCAGAGGATCACAACCTGACCCAAGAAGGGAGGCTGGAGCCTGAGGGGATGGCCCCTGGGAGCCACAGCCCCCCAAGCCCAGGTGAGAATAGTCTGTTCAAATGGAGCCTGAGAAGGTGAGAACTGTTGTGAAAGTGAATGAATTCATGATTAGCCCTAGAGTTGAAATAGCTCAGGATTTACTTTTCTAAATAGTTGGGGTTTTATTTCACTAGCCTGTAAATTCACAGATTAAAACAAAGGACTAGGCAAGGGAAAGAGTGAAAGGAGGATAGCCAGAAGACCTGGCTGGGCTGAGACTCCAGTGAGACTTGCGAATGGAGAACAGGCCTTAACCTGGAGGACAGGCTAAGCAACAAAATGTTAACTGAGACTTCCTAAGAGGAAGAGAGTAAAGAAGAGAGGCCAGAGTTCTTGCCTAGGCTGGGAGTATGTGGTTTTAGCTGAGAGAGAGAGAGAGAGAGAGAGAGAGAGAGAGAGAGAGAGAGAGAGAGAGAGAGGTTATTGGGCAGAGGGGGAAGAGAAGGAAGAAGAGAGTTCTCTTAGGGGACCCCTCACTTAGATGCATTTCTAGAGTAAGTTGGGCAAGAGTAGCTTCTTGGGGAGTGATTTATCACTTGGTTCCAAGTACTATCCAATACACTTACCACAGAGGAAGCCATCCAAGGAGTGGCCAAGACAGAGAGAGTCTAAACACTAGTCTTTCCTGTCCCAAAAGGCTTGACCTTTAAGTCTCAATGCCATTTTCTGTGGCTTAAGATGATTGTCATGCCTGCATAAAATATATCTAGCTTGACCCCTCAGTGAGACTGTGGCCAAGGTCAGAGTGAAAGACAAGAGGAAGTGTTTTAACAGTAAAGAGATTAAAAGGACCAGTAAGATGACAGGATTTTAACAGTGCAAAAAGATTACAAAATTTGTTTCCAATTAGAATATTTCCTTTGCCCATAATTCCCTGCTTCATATTCACCTAACCAAGATGAGTCAAGGATGTCATTTCCTTCAACCTTGAGGACTTGTTTAAGAGGTTGGCAATACCTTACCTATGATCCTTTCTCTACAAACCTAGGTAATTCAGTACGGAAGTCACAACACTGCCCTGCTCTCCCTTCTGTGTTTTAAACTGATCTGAGACACTTTAGCATCTCAAGCACTAAACACCTGCCTACCCCATCACTGCTTTCTTTCTTCCTGTGTTCATTTTTTAAGTTGTTCCTTGTGATCCCTATGAGAGATGACCTTTAGTGAAGTTTCCTTATGAATACACTCCTATGTCTTTTTCCTCACTTTGTCAGCATTTCCCTAGGAAGCCATGATTTCCCTGAAATGAGGTAATTCCAAAGGGAACCAGACTAGCTTCCTTTCTGATAGGACATCTCCAAATTTGGTAAAAGGAAATGTGTAATGAGCTTTTGTAAACTACTTTGCTCCAGAAGGACAAGGATTAGTTATGAATAATTATGGTAAGGAAGGATTACAGCTGCTTTGCTCCATCAGTTAACCTTAGTAGAAAGATTGTGAACTTGCCCCACCAGTAAAAAGTGAGGTAAGACAGGGATCAGAGTCGGGCTGAGGATAAGAATAAGAGAAGCTTGCGAGCTTCTGTATTTTGGCACTCCCTGGCTGATGCTTGCTTGAGCAACAGGGCTGTTTCCTTTCTCACAAGAAGGAATAAAGACCTTTTCTGCTGTCTGACTCAGACTCCAAATTCTTGATTCCTATGGTTGTCATTGCATACAAGTTCTGACAATTTTTTCGTGAAATCCTATCCCTCACAATTTCTTACAGAAGAATAGTACTCGACCACATTCATATACCATAGTTATTCAACCATTCCCCAATTGATGGAGCTGCTATGAATATTTTTGTAGATGTGAGTTCTTCCTCTTTTTTGTGATCTCTTTGGGATATAGACCTAGTAGTGGTATTGCTGGATCAAAGGTATGCACAATTTGATTACCCTTTGGGCATCAATGACAGGGGGGCAGCTAGGTGGTGCAGTACATAGAATGCTGGCCCTGGAGTCAAGAGGACCTGAGTTCAAATCTGACATCAGATACTTATCAATTTCCTAGCTATGTGACCTTGGGCAAATCACTTAAACCCATTGCCTTAAATAAATTGAAAATTTAAAAAAAATCTAAGGAGGATATATTTTTCTCATTACAAAAAAAAGCTTGGAAAGGACAGATCAGGGAAAGGGCCCAGGCTGGTGACCAGGGAGGAGGAGAGGAAATAGAGATGTACAACTAAACATCTTTACAACAGAGGAGGATCTGGTGACCAGAGAAGCTGTCTCAACTGAACTAGACAAAGGAGCAGCTCCAAAGGAGAGGTGATGAAATAGGCCATACTCTTCCTAAGAGAGGAAGGATGGCTGCAGCATCCTCATCCTCCCCCACGAGGACTCCCTCTACTCTGGCCCCGGTGAGGGAGGAAGAGGATGCTGCTTCTCCAGCCAAGGCCCAGGGACACTCCTGCGGACTCGGAGGCCTGATCCTCCCCAGAAGGAAGCCCCAATTTGACTTGCGGGTGAGATCTAAGCAGGACAGGAAGGAGCAGAGCTTGGGGACGATGGAGACGAAGCTGCCTCTTGGGCGGCCTTGGCCGATGCTTTAGATCAGAGGTTGCCTCCTCTCCCTGCTCTGTAACTCTCCATTTTTAGCACTGCTTGTTGAAAGGGTTTTTTCTGTTTCTTCTTTGCGGCATGACTAGGAGGCTTTCTGTGTTTGTCGGAAATGCAGGCTCAGAAGCATCTGGGCGACCTTAGGGCGGCCTCGGGGTGGGCCTGAGTCTGGTTTCAGCCCCTCCTCAGATGGGGCACCTCGGTGGTGTCCATAGGCGTTCACCGACCAGCTGGGGGAGAGGGGAGGAGGAGGAGGAGGACCACTCTGCACCTGTCGAGATGTAATCAGCATTTTAAATGTTTCCCCCATCACTTCTTATTTTTTTTACCAGTCTGAGGATTTAATTAAACAAGGGAGGGAGGAAGAGGGTTTGGGCCGGGGGGGGGGGGCACCCCTGTAAAAATGTCCAAAACACGGTGGGGGGGCCACGTGGAAGGGGATAAATATGGCCAGGGAACCCCCTAACCCCCATCTTCTCTGAGCCTACGAAGGGGGGTCGCTGGTGACTTCTGATGCCGCAGATGTCCCCCACCCTGCTCCGCCCCAGAAGGGAAGGGGGCACAAGAGGCCTTGACTTTGGCCTCGGGCTTGATAAGCCTTCAGGAGGCTGGCGGGGGGCTTAGCTTCCAGGGGACCCTGTGGGGGAGCCCACACAGGGGCGGGAACAGTAGCTCTGCCTCCAGGGACCCCCGTTCTAGAGAGCGGCTCTTGCCCTTTGGGGTGGGGTGGGCCTGGCCCCTCTATTTCGGGGTGCCCCACCCCTGCTTGGCCAGCCCTTGCCCTGCGGTGGTCCCCCGGGGGGGGGGGGGGCTGAGCCTCGATGACGTCACACGCAGAGGCCCCTGGGCCCAGAAACGTGCTCCGAGGGGCGTCTCTCGGCCCCGGGGGGCCCAGGCAGGAGGCTCCCCACGTCTGAAGGCGGCTGTCTGGGGTGGCGGGGACTAAAGAACGTGCTGAACCTAAAGCCCTAGCCCTCTCCTGGGGGCGGGGCGGCCCGGGGCGGCCCCGCCCCACCCCTTTGACTCCGCCCCCACGTTCGGCCGCCAAAGGCGCCGCCCCGCCTTGGGCGCAGCCAATTGGAATCTGGGGCGACACCGCCTCTGCTCCGGGCCGGACTCCATTTCCCAGAAGGCGAGTCGTCACCGCCGGAAGCGGCCTTTCCCGGGACCTCCGGGCCTTCCGGTCATGGGCCTGGAGGCGCAGGTGCGGCCGCACCGAGACCTCCGTAGCGGGGGCGGGGCCCGGCCCGCCCGGAAGTGACGTCTCTGGCCCGGAAGCCCGCGCTGCGCTCGCCGCCCCGGCCGGGCCGGCCTCGCCTCCTCGGCCTCCCTCGTGGTGAGTGTGTCCCGGGCCGGCCCTGCCCGGGCGCCGCGTCGTGTCCCCCGGCCCGCGGACCCCGCTTTGGGGGCGCAGCCCGGCCCCCCCGGGCTGCTTCCCTTCCAGCCGCTCCCCGTAGAGAGGCCGTGTCGGAGCTCTCCCGGGTCACCCCGGCGGGCCCGGCCCCGAACCCCCCTTGCCGACCGCGCAGTCCGTGACTACACCATCAGTCTGGTGTTGGGGGGCGGGAGGCCGGCCGGGGCAGGGCTCCTTCACCGGCCCCCCGGCACCCCAGAGCCCCCGAGGGGGACCCTCTGGCGCCCCGAAGCCCCTTCGGTCTTGGGCAGACGGTAAAGGCCCTGCCGTCCGCGGGGTGACGCCGGGACACGCGGGCGAGTCGGCCTGGAGAGGGTCCCCGGGTCCCCCCGGGTCCGGGGGTCCTGCAGAGCAAGAGCACTGGCCGGGCCAAAGGCGATCGGGTTAAGTGACTAGGCCAAGGCCACACATCGGCCGTTTCTCGTGACTCCAGGGTTGGAGCCACCCAGCCGTAGAGGAGAAGGGAGGGTAGAGCCATCTTCACCTGTAAACCCCATGTCTCCCTGCCTCCATCGCTGGGGCCAGGACTTTGGAACTCCTGTTGGACCTTATTCCCTGTAAAGCCCTCTAGGTCATTGTCGGGCCCTGGAAGAGAAAAGAAAGACTCCTTGGCCCTCCCCTGCGCAGTTTGCAGAGGAGCCAGAAGGAATGGCCCCTGGGAGCTCCAGATCCCCACCCCAGGTGAGTGCCGGCCGCCCACTGTCGTGTTAGACCTTCTAGGCCTTTTCTAAAGTTAGAGAGGGTTGTCTGCAAAGCTGGCAGTACCTGACTTGTGGATCAGTTTTGGTTTTTTTGCAAGGCAGTGGGGTTAAGTGTTGTGCCCAAGGCCACACAGCTAGGTAATAATTATTAAGTGTCTGAGGCTGGATTTGAACTCAGGTCCTCCTGACTCCAGGACTGGTGCTCTATCCACTGCACCATCTAGCTGTCAGTTTGTTGTGTTTTAACAGAAATGGGTTTTTAGCAGTGTGCTCTCTTGTTTTGAACTAATTCACCACTTTGACATTTTGAGTACCAATAACCTGCTATCACTGCCTCCTGTATCCATTTTTAAAGCTCTCATTATGACTTATGGCTCATCAGGACTGCTATTTGACTTGTTAGTCTCCTTTCCATATAATGTCTTGGCTGTCTGTACATGCCTGGCATCACCTGCCTCAAAACACACACGCACGCGCGCGCACACACACACACACACACACACACACACACACACCCTTTTCTATTTTTCCCTTATTTTTGTTGTGACCAAGCTCTTCCTATTGGTAACTGAAGGTCCAGGAAACCTCTTTACTCTTGAGTTTTGTCTGGAGAAACCTGGAGCAGAGTCCTAAGGGCTTCCCCAGCTACTGGCCATTCTAGTATTGTCTCAGGGATGTCATTTTGATCTTCTTCATTGAGGGAGGAGGAGAACCCGATTGTCTCCAGACAGATATTGGTCTGGTGCTGCTCATTTCTTTCTTCCTCAGATTATCCATGTGTTCCCAGATCTCTTTGAATCCCTCTTTTTTAACCTTTTTTTTTTTTAGAGCTAGTCAGGTAGCATCTAGAAAGTGAAAGGCTTGTGTAAAAACATTGGTTGTTCTTCTTTGTGCTCAAAAATGACGTCACTGAGTTGGGGTCAACATACTGTGACTGAGCAGACAACAGACCATGAGCTCAGAAGGTTCTACTGCAGTTTGGACATACATGGTCCATTTGAAGATTTTTAATGGAGATGTCTCTAAAATTTCCCATCTCAAGTTTCTTTGGAATAACTGTAGTTCTGCTTTGCTCATAGAGCTCAGAGCCTTTTTTTTTTTTAACATAGGCAGGCCAGACTGGGTGGTCCTTTTCTAATGACTCCCATGTTTTTCTTCTTCAGAGAGACTTTGAGAGTATCCTGGTTCCTCTGACCTCTTTGTGAGTGATTGTGTGAGTTCTCCGAAAAAACACTATTTTAGGCAAACATACATTTGGCCTTCATGCATGTCTACAGTCCAGTTGCGTTCTCTGTAGTAACCTTTGAATGCTTGGAAATTTAGCTCAAATAAGGACATCCATGTCTGGTATCTTCTCTTAAGAGGTGAATCTTCAGAATCTTCCTAAGAGAATTTAAATGGAAATGACTGGGTTTCCTGACATGGCACTGGTAGACTGTCCAGGTTTCACAAGACATATAACAATGAGGTCAGCACAACTTGTAGACCTTCAGTTTGGTCTCTCTCACACTTCCCCCTGCCAAACACTGAGCTGACTGGCAATTCATACATTAATCTTCTCATCTCTGTGGACATCCCTGCAGAGTACCAAAGTAAATGGAGGATGTATAACATTTTATTCAGAAATGATTGTGCTCTCAGTGCCACCTCTGAGGCTGAGACACAACAGAGTATGGGTCAGTTCTCTGCTGCTTGTGCTAATCTTGCCTAGATGGACCCCAAGAAAACACAGATGCTCCAGCAGCCAGTGCCACACCATTCCTACATGGGATCATTGGTTACAGCAAATGAGTTTTGAAAGCCGTGCATAGCTCCACTTACCTTGGCAGTCATCATGGCAGAGAGGAAGACAATGAAAATAAGAAATAAGATCCAAGGGGGAACGTATCTGTGGGGTTGGATCCCTTGCTGCCTTTTTTTCAGGCTGTTGCAAGCTATGGCCTTGATAATTCTTGCAAAAGGATCAAATGAGATATTGCTTTTTTTTTAGATTTTTTTTCAAGGCAGTGGGTTTAAGTGGCTTGCCCAAGGCCACACGGCTAGGTAATTATTAAGTGTCTGAGGTCAGATTTGAACCCAGGTACTCCTGACTCCAAGGCCAATCTCTATTCACTGTGCCACTTAGCTGCCCCATAAATGAGATATTTCTTATAAGGTGCCTGGCATATACTGATGCCATATAATCACCCAAACAGCTAGGTAATTATTAAGTGTCTGAGGCCGGATTTGAAATCAGGACCGGTGCTCTATCCACTGTGCATCAGTAGACTTAAGTCATAATTCTACATCGTTGACTGCAGATTTTTCTTGCAAAAAGACATTCTGTCTACCCCCTCAGAGTAGTATTTATAGGAAGTCAAACATCTGATTTTGGGGTCAACCAGTGTCCTAGTTATCAAGCAAGAGAAAATGTCAACAGGGAGCAGTGGTGATGATTCACAAGTGAGAAGAAGCTTCAGGGTTAAATGCAATGTGCTTTTCCATAATAGAAAGTTAATATAATTTTATCCTATTATCTTCAATTATCCCATCAAGACATAATATCAATATTCACTAATACTTAAAGAGGCTATTTGGTCTTAACATATATATAATTTTTATCCATAAATTACCATCATAATAAACTCGGTCTTGCTCTATTAACCCATTAATACAATTAATGATACCCATCAAATTACAATAAATTGAATAAATACTGATTAAATTAATAGGATGTCAACATTTTCTTCATAGTTCCCCCTTGGATCCAAAAAACAACAGGGGCTGTTTTTGGATCCCATAGATGCATAGAGGACATGTGGTAGGAGGCAAAGGGAACAATAAAGAGGAGTGAAGGACACTAATATGCTGAATATAAGTAGCTATTCACTTATATTCTGTTGGAACCTTTTGATTCAAACTGACACACTGCATGGTTGCGTGTATCTTCTGAAGAAGCAAGTTCAACGGGCAATGTAGGAGGGGACAAAAAGGCTCTTGATCTGGGCCAGCATCAAACATGCCCTTTGGTTTTATCCTGTGACATTCCAACAAGCTGGGGAGGCAGGTTTTGTAGCTGTCACAGCCATCCTGAGGAGCATGACATTCTTGCAAGAAATACAAGGGCTGAGAGCCATGGAATGTGAATGGTGTGAGTATCATAGCTGAGAGACCATTGGGGAGGCACTGGGGGCAGAGCCTCAATTGGATGAGAGGCAGCAGAACCAGAGAGGTCGTTGTCTTTGAGTTTGATCCTGTGATCAGGAGATGTTTGTGTGCCTCACCTTGGGGTAGGATTTCTTCAGGTGACAGACACGTGACTGTACAGTTGTCATAGTCCTGACAAAGGACAAATTCCCTTGTCCTGCACCTTCTTTGTTGCTGTTGTAAAAAAATACCTGCATCTGCCACATCACGTATCTCTGAAGTAAAAACAAGTCCACATGGATGATACAAAGGAAAACCCGTTGCTGAGGAGTGGACCTAGTAATTAGCCGGCTTGGTGGTGCCGGTGAAGGAGAAAATGCAGTGACTTGTTGAGTTGACGCTCTAGGAATGTAATTGTTTAAGCAAGACAAGTGATCAGGGGAAACATAGACCCAGGTCAGGAGGCACCAGAAGTAAAGTGAAGGTGGGTTTGTATCATCCTTGGGCATAGATTCAAATAGCTGGGGCAATTGATCTGGATAAGGTTTAATCAGACCCTGTCAAAACAAGACCTTGTAAAGAAAAAGTTCAATACTTACATGTGGACTCTTCATCATCAGAGAGCCGCTCAACCTACTGGTTCTTCTAAACATATTTGTTCAGCTGGCAAAGAACAATCCCCCTGGTGTGGAGCACAATGGCCTGAGGGTTGTTGTTTAAAGTGATTCTTCCTAAGAGCTTGGGCCAAGACCAGAACCACAGGCATTAGTGGTGAAGGTTCCATACGGAGTCCTGGCTGGGGGGGGGGGGTTTCTCTATACATTAGGCAAATGCTTGAATAATATGCAGAGAATATGAAGAAGGCATGGGAGCTGGGGAATCCTCTTTAGGAACCAAGGCATGTTGACAGTTAACACCCCATCCAATGGATGTGAAAAGTTCATCAGGCCATGATTGTAGGTGGAGATGAAAGCTCAGGGCCACTGAAGGTAGACGGATCAGGCCAATCTCCTTGAGTGTCCTGGGTTTGTGAATTTCTTTCAAGGGGCAGGGACATAAGGATAAGCCTAGAACAGTAATCTTGGGCCATTACTACTACAGCACCCTAAAAGTCAAGAAAGTATCCAACTTTCTTCACAGCCTCTTACATTTGCATAACAAAGGGATAAAGAGGCCAGCCATCTGGGAAAGCACAGACTTGGAGCAAGTTGAGTCAAGTGACCTTCAGAAGAGCCCCAGCCAGCCTCTTTATTTCCAGACAGGTCAGCAGCAGTTTGAATTACAGGAGCCATTTCCGCTGACTGTTGCTAAATCAGTTTCTTCACTTATAATAAGTTCCAGTATAGGGAAGATAGGGTCCCTCAGTTTTTTACCATTTGTTTTTTTCATACCTACTTCATGTAATTTGATCATGTGATATGCTGAGCATTTTCTTCCCTTGCTTCTATCAAGGCAATTTCTGGTACAGTCATTACATTCAGGGTTTTTTTTAAAAAATCATTTTCCTCAAAAACACCTTGTAGCTTTTACAAACTTTAGCTCCTGGGGCAACTAGGTGGCACAGTGAATAGAACACTGGCCCTGGAGTCAGGAGGACCTGAGTTCAAATCTGGCCTCAGACACTTAATAATTGCCTAGCTGTGTGACCTTGGACAAGTCACTAAACCCCACTGCCTTGCAAAAACAAAACAAAAACTAAAAAAAAGTATTGAAAACCTACAGTAATGAAAGTAAGCTAAAGCTATACTATGAAAAAAAAACTGGCTCCATAATGATAATCATAACAAGATCTCCAAAGGAGAAAAGTAAAGGAATAGAAGGAGCAGATTGAGTAGCAACAGGATGAGACATAGGAGAGTCTGTAACTAGACTGTGAAACAGTGACTTCTTGATTTCAAACTCAGATACTGAGGAAAGAGATGATCCTGGAGAGGCAGCCAGGTGCTACTTTCTAGTGTGCGGGTGTGTGGAACTGGAGTTGGATCTTGGGACTTAAAGACCAGGTACACTAGAGGCAGGTCCCTGTGAGTTAAGAAGGAATAGAGAATTTAGCCATGCCTATCTAAAAGTCTCACATAGGTATACAATCCCAGGCCCCTGAGGAGTTAGCCCCAGAATATTCAGTCTTAAAAAAAAGGACCTTTCTCTGATGTTTCTGAGAATCAAAGAACTAGAGCTTTCTACCACCAGGGTTGGTAGTAGGAAAAGCCATGACAAATGGCAGGCCAGTTTCTTAAGCAATCACCATTCATAACTGAATTTTGAAATCCTCCTTAAGGTCACTTAGGGGCACAGGTACTACTAGGATTAATACCCAGCCAGCAAAGAATAAGAATGCCTCAAGTAGTCAAGACCACCTGATAATGAAGGAAGGATTCCAGAAGGGAGGTGAGAGATGCAAGTTTAGAATAGTTTCTAGGTTGTGAACTTGAAGAACTAAGAGGATGGTAATGCCCTTGATAGAAATAGAGACCTCCCTTATCCAGTCTGGTGTCAAGGCTCTGTGCATTCCACATTTGCAACATCACTCAAATAAAGCCCCTTCTTTCCAGAGACACTGCAAACTCCTTTAGTACAGGTCTCCATCACCTCACCCTTGGATTATTGCAACAGCCTGTGAGTGGGTCTGCCTGCCTCAAAAGACCCCCCCCCCCTTGCACTGCATCCTCCAATTAAATGTGACTGAAAGAGAGTTGGCAGAGGAAGGAAGTCTGGTTGAATGGCTTCAAATTTTAGCATAAAATAAGAGAAACTATTTAAGCATCAGTCCTACATATGTTCTTCACTATCATGGGTTGAGGAGAGATATGAACTGCAAACCTTCATTTAAAGGGAAAGTTCATCTCATATATATGACTTCTCATTTCCCACCACATGTGCCTGTATTTTGGAACCTCTGTGACCAGCTTCTTCAGCATGTTCTGATTTGAGTACCTTCTCCCCTATCCATTTTCATCTTTTATGTCTTGTCATTCTCCATCAATAGTATACTGGAGGCCAGGGATATTCTTTTCATATTTATTTCCTCAGTCCTCATTACAGGGCATGGTACACAATCGATAATGAGTGTCTCCTAATTATTGACCACTCAAACAGGCTTCTGTAGTTGACTTAATGGAAACTCTGCCCTTTCTTGGGATCATGTCAATCATAAGGTTTTCATTAAATTAAGAATGTTGTTTAGAACTTAAAAGAAAAAGAGGAAATTAAAGATAAAATATTGTTTATAAACAACATAAAATGACAAAAAAAAAGCAAAAACAATTTAATGCACACAATGGAGAATTTGCCCTAAAGTAAAAGAATTTCTTATAAAAGTGAATGATATCACTGTGATTGAAATGGAAGGATATTACATACCGAGCATAATGACCAAACATGTTCTGAATAGAACAAATGGGAAAACTAAATGATCCTACCATATATCAAAATACTTTCAGATCTGTATGACCTCTCCTATTCTACATGCCTCTCATTCTCTTGTCTCTTGTTCTTTGAAGGTCCTTCAGACTTAAGTGTAGATCATTGATCTCATAAAGAAACTGACAGTGTCTATGTCATGAATTAGCTCCAATGTCAGGTAATAAAACAGTACAGTTTAATTAAAAGAAGGAATCCTTCCATCTTAGATCCTCTTATTTCTATGTGATCATCAAAATTTATGAATATGTTCTTTAACAAATGAAAGCAGGGGTGGCTAGGTACCACAGAGGATAGAGCACTGGCCCTGGAGTCAGGAGTACCTGGGTTCAAATCCAGTCTCTGACACTTAATAATTACCTAGCTATGTGACCTTGGGCAAGCCACTTTAACCCCATTGCCTAGCAAAAACCTAAAAAAAATGAAAGCAATCATAGATAAGATAAAAACTGCTTTGGCTATGACTCAGAATACCCAGAGCTACTTCAAATTCTCATAACAATAGATAGCTCCTTCACAGTCTCCTATCATTCAGTTTAGATTCTAATTTGATATGAGAATCTTAAGAATACTTCATCTAGACAGTAATTTATTTCAGTCTTTTATTTTTTTTTTTAGGGTTTGTTTGTTGTTGTTGTTTTTTTTTTTTTGCAAGGCAAATGGGCTTAAGTGACTTGCCCAAGGCCACAGTTAGGTAATTTATTATGTCTGAGGCTGGATTTGAACTCAGGTATCCTGACTCCAGGGCCGCTGCTCTATCCACTATGCCACCTAGCTGCCCCCCATTTTAAGCCTTTTAGAAAATATGTTATTCCTTTTTCTTTATAGAGTTTTCTTAACATAGCATTTATGCCCGTTTTAATTAGGAAGAAATTTCAAATTGCCCTATGTTTTTCTCTTCCAGAGTTCCTCACATCTCTCTAGTAAAACATAACTTCTTAACTTCTCTAATTTCATAGGGAGTAGTAATTCACAGTAAGAGGTTTTTTTTTTTGTTTTGTTTTGTTTTTTTTAGTTTTTTGCAAGGCAATGGGGTTAAGTAGCTTGCCCTAGGCCACACAGCTAGGTAATTATTAAGTCTCTGAGGCCAGATTTGAACTCAGGTACTCCTGACTCCAGGGCCAGTGCTTTGTCCACTGTGCCACCTAGCTGCCCCACAGTAAGAGTTTCTAACCTTTATTCCAACTGAAAATATCAAATGCTTTTGTCAGTATTATATTGAGCGTTGTGTGACTGTTGACTGTGAATCTCATAAAGGGTGTATCTTTTGGGTAAATCCCTTTTTATTTTCCTTCAGTAACTCAGCAAGCATTGGACTGATCAATTTTAATGAGGGTTTCAACTCTTAAATGAGTTTTTTTAATTTTAATTAAGCCAATGGGGTTAAAAGTGACTTGCCCAAGGTCACACAGGTAGTCTTACGAGTTTTGATTTTTTAGGTGGTGACTTTCAAGGATGTGATTGTGGACTTCACCCCAGAGGAGTGGAACCTGTTGGATCATATCCAGAAAGAGCTGTACAGGGATGTCATGGTGGAGAACACTCAGAACATGCTCTCCCTGGGTAAGAACCACTTCTCTTGGAATGGTGAATCTGCCATCAAAAGGGTTATCTTTACTCCCTCCCTAGTGGGGAGTTTCAGACACTTACCATTTGTTACAAAGGTCAAAGTACTGCCTCCATTGTCCATAAGACAAAGTTCTCCTGCTGCCTGGTGTTGCTATGAGAGGTCTTTGTGTTGTGAACTAGGGAGCTGGGAGTTTGCCTCATGGCTTCTGAAACTGCCTTCTTCTGGTTCTAGACAGCTTCAGGTCAAGGACCAAGCCGGTGTTCCTGAATCTCAGACTTCGGATGAATCTCACGTACTATCAAGTTTAATATCTATGTGGATGTGAATTTTGTCTGCAAAATCTTTAAGACTTTTTCCATGAAGATTGGGCAGTGAAGGGAACCCCCTTCCTCTTTGGAAAGTGTTTTGTCATTGGAGTGTTCTTTTTGTTAATAGGGACAAATTTGTATCTCACTGCCTGTGGTGTTACTCTTCAAGCTGTTGGATACCAAGTGTGTCCTTGTTCTTCCTTCAGATATCTCCTAAATTTCAGTATAGATTCAGTTCAAGAAAGAGAAGGGAATAAGTTTATATACATTGACAGTGAGCCCTGTGCTTTCTTTCATGTATGTTATCTCACTTGATCCTCACCACAGCATTTTGACTTTTTGTTTCTATTGGTTTCAATTTTGTTTTTATTATTATTCTATTTTTATCCTCTTTTTATAGTTTAGAAAACTGAGGAAAACAGGTTAAATGACTACTGGTACACAGCCAGTGAGTGTTCAAGGCCAGATTTTAACTCGGGTCTTCCTGACTCCAGGTCCAATGTACATTCCTCTGCACTACCTAATTTCTAGAAAATGAAAGGTATGGGATGTAGCCATTCCTTTATGAAGAGCTAGACAAAGTTGGAATTTTCTGATTCCAAATTGGTTACATCATCTTCCTTCCCATCTGGCTCATAAATCTCCCATCAATAAACACTCTGAAAACCATCTTTTGAGTATTCCTTGGAGCCATCTGTGGTCCTTGTGTGCATCCTTCCTTTCCCTAATGAGGATTAAATGACAAGTTTCTCTCCATCCTCATGCCTCGCTTATTCTCCATGCCTAGGATTTCCAGTTCCCAGAGATTTGATCCACTACTTGGAGCAAGAAGGTCAGAGGACCTCCTGTCCAGGTGAGTGAACTTTTATCCCAAAAGGTCTCTTTATGGTGCTGTCAAGGCAGTGCTAGGCTTGGGGTGTGTGTTGGGGGGTCTTGACTTGGAATTCTTTTTCAGACACATTTTTTCCAGTGAGATCTTGGTCAGGTCACTGAACCTCTGAGCCTCAGTTTTCTCATCTGTAAAATGAGGGGCTTAGATTCTATGGCCTTTCAGTTCTCTTGTAATGATGAATCAATGGTTCTTTTAAAAGTCTTTGTTGGACATTTGTAATGAGACAATCAAAAGCCCAACAGACAAGACTTTCTGGGTTATTAATAATCGATTTTAGCAGATTATCAAGGGACCCATGATGTAGGACTGTCCTAACCCAAAGAAAATTTTATCTTTGATTTTGGTGGTAGGGAGCCACAGCAGGGTTTTTAATATAGGTAGTGAAATGATCTTATGGAAAGTGAATTTGACGCCTGGTGGGATGATTGAGTGGACCAGGAAGAGACCTGAGGAAGTGAACCCAACCAGTCTGTTCTTATGATCACTCAGATTATATGAGGCTCTCAACCAAGAAAAAGGTAAGATGGAAGAGAAAACAATATAGTTAAGAGATATTCCAAAGGTAGAATCAATACAACTTTGCAATAGATTGAATATAGGGAGAAAGTGAGAGATGATGAGGAATAATTGATAGCTTGATTAGGAGCTTGGAACACAGTAATGACAAAGTAAGAAAATTAAATTGTTCTGACTTTGAGAATACCAGTCTCTCTAAAAGTAGGTCCCTTGAAGTAGAGGGGCTTTCAAATGATGAAGATCTGAGGTCCACTTTGTTAGAGGGCACCTTGGATCTTTTAATGGAGGACCATTAGTTGATAACTCTGCCTCAGTTTCTTTTATTGTAGACAGAACAATTTTAGTCACCACCATTTTGGAAAGAAAATTAATCATTTGAAAGAGGAAAATGGATGGCTAACTCTAGCTGTTTAGCCTCAAAAGAGTTGGAAGAAATGACAGCATTATATCATGGGGAGGAAGGGATCAAGTGATTTTTTTTTTTTTTTTTTTTTTTGGATCAGAGAGACATGGTTATATTTGTGGATCTAGCAAAGAAGCCAGTATGGAGGTTCAAAATTAGTGAAAAAAATTGGGAATGATCAAAGAGGCCATATGCTGGGGAAGAGGATGGGAGGGAGTGGGTCATTTATGACTGTACTTGAGTTTACTTTGGCAAGTAAAAGGACCTCCTCAAACAGCACTATGACAAACATACATTTGACAACTAGGACAGAAACCAAAATCTAGGAACTGAAGTCAAATTAAAGCCTAGTGGCCATCAAAAATCAGGGCTTCATTGCCTCCTGTTCTAGGCAATGTGCTGAGCTCTAGGTACACAAAGACCCTATCGTCAAGCTCCAAATCTATTATAGAGACTTGGAGAAAGTTTGAGAAGAAGCAACAGTTCTTGGGACTTGCTCTTAGCTAATCCAGGCAAAGGAGAGTGTTTAGGCTTGGAAATAGCTCTGGTTCACCAGGCCATAGATGAATTCAAGGAGAGAGGAGAACAGTGGTTTATGAAGGAGAGAATAGAGTGGAAAGAAGCAAAATTAAAAATGACAGTGGTAATAACTAACAATTATCATTCTTAATACACTATATAAACTGTGTGCGAAGAACTTTACAAATAGTATCTCATCTGATCCTACAACAAGCCTGGGAAGTGGATGTTTTTATTACCCTTTTTTTTATGGACAAACCAAGGCAGAAAAGTCCTGTGATTTTTCCCAGGGTTGCAAAGCTAGTAAGTGTCTGAGACTGAATTTGAGCTCAAGTGGATCTGTCTGCCTCCACATTACTTTATCCCCT
The DNA here is from genome assembly GCF_037893015.1 of Macrotis lagotis. Lineage (NCBI taxonomy): Eukaryota > Metazoa > Chordata > Mammalia > Peramelemorphia > Peramelidae > Macrotis > Macrotis lagotis. Next base: position 931,796,776 of record NC_133658.1, on the reverse strand, counting down.
GGGCCACCTGGCTACTCTGTGCTACAAAATACATATGCCCTAGAGGACTCTTCAAGGAGGTCAGACTAGAAAAATGAAACTCTTCAAGTAGTGTTACAACCAGTCATCTAGGACTGGGATTGAAGAAGGTAGCTATAACTAAGATTCATTAGAGCTGTAATGAGTAAGCCACTTTCACAGATTATGATGAAATTTACCAAGAGTTGGCTGTATGATAGAACATCAAAACCTATCCCCATTCAGAACAGTAGAATGAACCTTGTCACCAAATGCATCTGAAGAAAGGATTGAGAATGAAATGAAGAGGAGCATCTGTCTAATTCAGGGAACAGTCACCAGGTTTGCATTTGAATCTCAGTTACTGAGATTTAGGTTCAGTCAGCCAGCCATTCAGAGCTCATGGTCTGAGTTGAAAAGTTTGATAAGAATGTTCAGTCTGCCTGGGCCTCAGGTTTGTTGCAAGGATCCAGGGGACTTATATGTGGAACTCTTATCAATTAATTCTTTATGTTTATCTTATCGGTCCAAATATTTTCAAATAATTGATTCTGTTATTTAAGTTTGAAGACTTCTTTTTTACTAGGGAAATTGAATGTCAATCAGTTTACTTTCTGCCAGTAGAAAACAAAATTATACATATGTATGTATTTGTGTTTCCATTAGATACAGATACCTGGTTTAAGGAGATGAGTAAAAAGCTGAAAAGGATCTTATGGAAGAACCATTCTCAATATGGTGAAAAGAGAGCTGGCCTTGCTTCACATGATAAAATCCATGCTGGAGAGAAACAGGATTGTAATCAACATGTAAAAGCATTCAGACAGCATTCCACTGTTGCTAAAGAGAAGAAAACACAAACTGAAGAGAAATCTCATGAGTGTCCTGAATGTGGTAAAGCTTTTAGGGACCACTATTCCCTTATTGTACATCACAGAATCCATAACAGAGAGAAAGCTCATGAATGTAATCAATGTGGAAAGACTTATAGATACAACTCCAGTCTTGCTAAACATCAGAGAATTCACACTGGAGAGAAAGCTTATGAATGTAATCAGTGTGGAAAGACCTTCCATAGAAACTCTAGTCTTCATAAACATCAGAGAATTCATAGTGGAGAAAAACCTTTTGACTGTGATCAATGTGGAAAGACTTTCAGATACAGCAACAATCTTTCTGTACATAAGAAAATCCACACTGGAGAGAAACCTTATAAATGTAATCAATGTGGGAAAGCTTTCACACGGAGGGCCCATCTTACTGGTCATCTTAAAATCCATACCAAAGAGAAACCTCATGAGTGTCATGAATGTGGTAAGCGTTTTAGTGTGCACTCTTCCCTTATTAACCATAAAAGAATCCATAGTGGAGAGAAACCTTATGAATGTAATCAATGTGGAACAGCTTTCACAGATCAATCTAGTCTTACATATCATCAGAGAATCCACAGTGGAGAGAAACCTTATCAATGCAAGCAGTGTGGAAAGTCTTTCACACTCAAGTCTAGTCTTAATCTACATCAGAGAATCCACACTGGGGAGAAACCTTATGAGTGTAATAAATGTGGAAAGACTTATAGATATAACTCCAGTCTTGCTAAACATCAGAGAATTCACACTGGAGAGAAACCTTATGAATGTAATCAATGTGGAAAGGCTTTCCATAGAAACTCTAGTCTTCATAAACATCAGAGAATTCATAGTGGAGAAAAACCTTTTGAATGTAATCAATGTGGAAAGACTTTCAGATACAGCAACAGTCTAGCAGTACATAAGAAAATTCACACTGGAGAGAAACCTTATAAATGTAATCAATGTGGAAAAGCTTTCTCACGGAAGGCCCATCTTACTGGTCATCATACAACCCACACTGAAGAGAAACCTCATGAGTGTCATGAATGTGGCAAGCGTTTTAGTGCACACTCTTCTCTTATTAAACATAAGAAAATTCACACTGGAGAGAAACCTTATGAATGTAATCAATGTGGAAAGACTTTCAGAAAGAGCTCCAATCTTTCTGTACATAAGAGAATCCACACTGGAGAAAAACCTTATGAATGTAATCAGTGTGGAAAAGCTTTCTCACGGAGGTCCCATCTTACTGGTCATCATACAGTCCACACTGAAGAGAAACCTCATGAGTGTCATGAATGTGGTAAACGTTTTAGTGTGCCCTCTTCCCTTATTAAGCATAAAAGAATCCACAGTGGAGAGAAACCTTATGAGTGTAATCAATGTGGAACAGCTTTCACAGATCGATCTAGTCTTACATATCATCAAAGAATGCACAGTGGAGAGAAACCTTATGAATGTAATCAGTGTGGAGTAGCTTTCACAGATCGATCTAGTCTTACATATCATCAGAGAATCCACAGTGGAGAGAAACCTTTTCAGTGCAAGCAGTGTGGAAAGTCTTTCAGACTCAAGTCCAGTCTCACTCTACATCAGAGAATTCACACTGGGGAGAAACCTTTTGAATGTAATGTATGTGGAAAGTGTTTCACAAGACATTCCCATCTTACTCATCATCAGAGAATCCACACTGGAGAGAAACCTTATGAATGTAATCAATGTGGAAGAGCTTTCAGATGTAACTCTACTCTTATTCATCATCAGAGAATCCACACTGGAGAGAAACCTTATGAATGTAATCAATGCGGTAAGGCTTTCAACAGAAACTCCCATCTTCATCTACATCAGAGAATCCACAGTGGAGAGAAACCTTATGAATGTAATCATTGTGGAAAGATTTTCAGATATAGCAATAGTCTTGCTTTACATCAGAGAATCCACACTGGAGAAAAACCTCATGAATGTAATCAGTGTGGAAGGGCTTTCACACAGCGCTCAACTCTACTTAAGCATCAAAGAATCCACAAAGGGGGAAAAACTTCATGAATGTAATCAGTGTGGAAAACTTTTCACACAGCACTGCCTTCTTACTCATCATCATAGAATGCACACTGGAGAGAAACCTTATGAATGTCTAGAATGTGAAACTTGTAATATACATTCTTCCCTTATGAGACATCAAAGAATCCATAATAAAAGAAAACCTCATTTATATGATCAATGTGGAAAATCAATTTGACAGTTACATCCCTTATTCATACTATGCAATTGATTTTTTTCTGGAATCCCAAGCTTTCTGGTTATTCTGTTATGCCATGTTATTCAAATTTTTTATTTCTTGTGATTTTTCCCTTTTATGTTCTGATTCTTCTTTCACAACATGACTAACATGGAACTATGCTTAATATGATTGTACATGTGTAATTTATAGCAGATCACTCTTGTGGGAAGGGAGAAGGGAAGGAGAAAAACCTGAATCTCAAAATCCTACAAATTGAATGTTTTTGAAAACTTCTTTTTACATTAATTGAAAAAAAATTATTAAATGGAAAAAGAAAAAGAAAATTACCTGATTTTTAAATAAACATGTGAGCCTGTATCCTCTATAGAACAGCTCCAGCTGCTTCTTGACATCTTGAACTGAATGTCCCCAAAACATCTCCAATGGAACTCTTCAGCTTTCCTTTCAAAGCTCAGTCCTTCCTACCTTTCTCATTCTGTCAAGTACACCATTCTCTTTCCAATCACTGAGGCCCGCAACCTAGAGGTCATCCTTCTCACTCGCCCCCTTCCCTTTTCTTACATGGCCACAATCCTATCAAGGCTCTTATCTCCTCCTAGCCACCCAGCTGTTTTCCTGCTGCAAGTCTCTTCCTTATTCCCTTCCATCCTCCACTCAGCTGCATCTTACCGCTTCACCCTAATTGAATTTCAGTGATTCCTCATGTCCTCCAGGATCAAATAGATCCTGGGCATTCAAGACTCTTCACAGCTTAGATGTTTCCTTCCTTTTCCATGTGTTTTTTACTTTTACCTCCACTACACAATTTCTGATTCCATCTCCATGCTCTGTCTCTCACCTCCACAATCTTCAAGCCTCCTCCACTGCTCAGGTCTTGGACTTTATCTACTTTGTATCCATCTTGTATGGACCAAGTGTTTGTGTGTTGTTTCTCCCAGTGGACTGGGAGTTCCTCGAGGAAAGGTGATGCCAGTATCCCTGGGTTTGTGTTTGTGACAATGTGAGAAATAATCGGGTCAGGCAGAGAGACTTTGTTTATTGATCAAGGGTCCAGGATATTTATACTATAACTACAGCATAAACAAGTTTCTACTCCACTTGATTCTTGCAATACTTGTTATTATCAGTTCCTTAATTTCAAGGTACAGGAGTCACAGGTGTGTTTGTCATGATTGCTCTAGTTGTTTTTCAGAGTATGTGCCTAGCCCATATCTGTACAGGACATGGGCCTGAATCACAGCAGTCATGCAGTCTCAGGCCATGTCACAGGTGAAAACCTGGAGCTGGCCTCAGAGGTCCTTGCAGAGCCTGCATCAGTTATCACAGCTTTCCACAGAAAGGGACTCTGTTGCATTTCTGTCTGTCCTCAGTCCTTAGCCCATTGTTTGGCAGAGAGTAGGTGCCCCCTGCCTGATTCTTTAGAATGGGTGACGTTTTGGACTTGGGTGGGGAAGTACTCCTCCCCAGCCTACTGATTGCTGCTTCTCTGCCCCTTTAGGGGTTCAGTCCCTGAGCAGCTCTTCCTGGGATGTTTTCAGGTTTACAAGCTACTTTGTGGTAAAGGGAAGGCAAAATGGCAGTTTATCAGTTCCACAAAGTTTTCTTATTTGATGTCTTAGACCTTCCAGGGAGGTATGATGAGAAATTGTGAGTTACTGTTTCTCTTGTCAAGTCTTGTCATTGTAGGCTTATGAAATTTGTTGTGTTCTAAAGTTCTTTTTGTGGTACGTGAGAAAGATAGTTAACCCTTTTGCTATCTAGTTTGGGTGATCCTCAAACCTGTGGTGATAGGGAAGTATCCACAATGCCCGGGTGGGCTTTGCCAATCAATATCCCATGCTCCATGTGCTGAACCTGGCTTTGAGGTGACCCAGGCTTCACTCAGTGGTGTGCTAGATGTCCCATTGCTACAAAACAAAAAAAAGGAAATCATCAGATAAGTCCACCAAGGTTAGCCTAAAAGCAAGTCTAATCCAAAAGTTTTTAAGATGTAGAAGTCATGAGGCATTCCTTGGACTGTTCTAACCTCTGTGCTGTCCATCACAGACCCATTTCTATCTCTAGTTTTGGCTGAACTTGTATCTGGGCTGGACCCTGCTGGCAGGGAAGGGAAGAAAAGTAGGAACTCTCATGAGCAGAAGGTGCCTCAGCTGCCATCACAGTCTCTGCTCCTGGGATAAATATTTTTATATGTGCTAGATAAATATATTTTTGTAATTTTCATTAAGCTGCTGGTGGCACAATGGATAGGGGTCTGTCCCTGAATCCACAGGACCTGAGTTTAAATTCAGTTTCATTACTTACTAGCTATGTGATCCTGGGGAAGTCATTTAATCTATTCCTATGTGAGTTTCTCCATCTATAGAGGAGAAAATAATAGTACCTACCTCCAAGGGTGGATGAAAGGATCAATATTTGCCAACTGCTCTGCAAGCTTTAGATCACTATGTAAATGCCTGCTATTAGGATTTTTTTACCTTGGATAAGTGTCATGTGGTCACTGGGTTAAAAGATATGGATAGTATAATCACTTCTGTTTTATTCAGTTGATATGCAAAACAGTATAGATGAAAGCAGGATGTTGCACTGGATAGGGAACAAGATGGTGTTGGATTCAAATCCTGTTTCAGGTGTAAACTATCTGTGTCACTTTGGGTAAGGATCAAGATGTCTGTGCTTCCATTTACTTCTCACTGAAAGGAGGAGGTTGGACTCTCTCACCTCAAGGGGCCCTTCCAATTCTATTTTCTCTTCGAAAGTACATTTAGTATTTTTATGTTTCCCTTAGTTCTCTATATGAAAACTGAGGTGTTTATCAGAGAAGCTAGTTGTAATTTCATGTTTTCCTTCAAATTTTTAGTTATGCAATAGCCTTTTAATTTCTTGTAATCCAATTATCTGTTTTGTTTCCTGTAATCTCTAACTCTTGTGTAGTTCTAAGCTCTTCCTTTCTCCATAGGTCTAACCAGAAACTTTTCCATAATCCCTTAGTTCGTTTTCCATTTTGACCTTAATATTCATTGTGAGATGTTCATATGTCTAGTTTCATCTCCACTGCTTTCTAACTTTCTCAGCAGTTATTGACAAATGTTGAATTCTTATCCCAAAAGCTTAGATCTTTGAGTTTATCAGACACTGGATTAATATGATTATTTACTAATGTATATCCACAATCTGTTTCTTAGCCAGTATCAAATTACTCCTTTGTAATACAATTTGAAACCTGGAAATGTAATAGGCTGCCTTCCTTAACATTTTTTACAGAAATTCCTTTGATATTTTTGACCTTTTGTCTGTCTCATGAATTTTGTTACTATTTTTTCTAACTTTATAAAATGATTTTTGGTGATTTGATTGATATGGCATTGAATAGGTAGATTAACTTAAGTAGTATTGTTATTTTTATTATATTGACTCAGCCTACCCATGAAAAATTGATGTATTGTTTCAATATGTCTTTATTTGTAGGAAAAGTGTTCTTTTAATCCCCACCTTAGCAGATAGACTCCCAGCTATTCAAATTCAAAAGTAATTTCTTTTCTCTCTTCCTGGGTTTTGTTGTGAAACTGTGAAAAGTCTCAGTTACCTTGTTCCAAACAATGAACCAAGATAATTCCATCACAGCGGGGGAATGCTGTGCATGTCCATTGATTAAATTGATGAACTCTGATTGCAGGTTGAAGAAGACTTTATTTGCTTTATTTTTATTGTTTGTGTTTTCTTTTGCAACATGGCTAATTTGGAAATTAGGCAGCTAGGTAGCAGTACACAGGTCCTAGATCAGGAAGACTTAATTTTCTGAGTTCAAATCTATCTTTGGACACTACTAGTTGTTTGATCCTGGACAAATCCTTGCCAAGAAAACACCAAATGGGGCAATAAAGAGTTGGACAAAATTGAAACAACTAAATGACAGCAAGAAGTACGGAAATGTTTTTAGCATGAACCCCATGTATAATTGAAATAAAAGTCCTTGATTTCTCAAGTTTGGATTGGTGATTGGGAGCAAATAAGTGAATTTGGAGCTCAAAATATTTAGAAAAGATTGTTAAAACAAATTTTAATGTAATTGGGAAACATTTTAAAAGCCATTACAAACATGAATAATGAAGGACAACATCCCAGCCTTGTGTATGTCCAAAAATTTATATGTTCTATTCTACACTTTTGCTTCTTTTATCTCTATTAAGAGAGGAGTAGCATATTCCATTATCTATCCTCTGGAGTTCTTCATTTAATTAGTTCAGAAGAGACCCCTGCCCCAATCAGGTCCTCTCCTATTGTTGACATCTGTATTTGCACACCTCTATTATGTAACATTTTTTCTCGCCCTTCCTGGTCCCAGCCCAGTGCATTCTAACCCTTCTGTACTTTCATGAACATTGTCATATCAAAACTACTAAAATTTCCAATTAAACTTTTCACCCTGATCATGGTTGAAAAGAGACTTATGTATCATTTCCCCATATTGCATAAACAATTTATCCATAAGTACAGAAAAGATGGTATAATGAATAGAGTATCGGGCCTGAAGTTAGGAAAACTTACATTTCTGATCTGGCCTCTGTCACTTATTAGCCTTTTGACAAGTAGTTGAACATGACTAAAATGATAAGCTCAATTTCTGTACTTCAAAGTTTGTATCTGCCCTGCATTTTTAACATCAGTAATGTAGTGCAAGTGAGATTAAAAAAAAATTAGGTCAAATTTCTCTGAGTAAAATAACATTTTATTAATGGAATGAATCTGAGAACAAGATGGGTCAATGATTTCCTCAGCCTAAGATCTCAATCAAAGATTCCTTTTATATAATTTGAGCAGCACACAATAACAAATTTGATGTCATCATGGAAATCAAGGCAATATGATTGGTTAGAAGTTGGAAATGAGGGGCTAGCAAGAACCCCCTCCTGAGAGTAAATAATTTTCATTGTTTGAGTCCACCTGAAAGGCTAAAACCTATACAAAGCCAACTAGACCTGGAAGAAAAGCTTGCTGGTGAAAAGATATTACACTCAACTCCCTTATGTCCACTTTCACCCCCCAAGTTAATCAAAAGTCCTTGAGGCAAGAATAGAACAATGATTATTATAAAGAGAAAAGGATTTCTAAACTTAACCCATTACAGGAAGCTTTATTCTGAACTAAAAGAGAACCCTGAAGTTATAAGACAAAATCAATTATAAATTAGATCAATAAAAAATATAGAATCAATTCCATCTTCGCTTTCTTCATTGATCAATCAAGTGTCAAAAAGATCCGTTCTTCTTAAGTGAATCCTTTTAAGATTTTTAACACAGTTATATCAAAGTATGGCACACTAATAGACTTTCCCGGTGGCAGATCAAAACATGCTTTAGCAACTAATGTAAAGTTGAAAAAGATTAGCAAGACTGATTAATCATAGCACAAGCAATAGTAGTAATATCTAAAGCCAAGGGCGAATTTTTGGTTTTGGTTTTTGCAAGACAATGGGGTTAAGTGAGTTAAGGTGACATAGCTAGGCAATTATTAAGTGTCTTAAGTTCAGATTTGAACTCGGGCCCTCCTGACTACAGGGCCAGTGCTGTATCCACTGTGCCCCTAAATACCCCTCTGAATACCTTTATTGTTTGGGGTTTTGTTGTTTTTGCTAGGCATTGGGGTTAGGTGACTTGCTCAAGGCCACACAGCTAGGTAATTATTAAGTGTCTGAGACTGGATTTGAACTCAGGTTCTCCTGACTCCAGAGCTAGTGCTCTATCCACCTAGCTGCCCCTCAAATACCTTAAAAATAATGATTCTAAGCAACTCTAGAGTGGCAGAATCCACAAAAGGATGATGTGAAACATGTAGCTCCAGACAAATTGGAAAATCTGCAGGAAGGATCTGTTGCATCTGGGGGAAAGAGGAGCAAAGTACAATGTAAACCCTGCTAGAACAAACCATCCACAGAAACCCAGAAACAAGGTATTGAGGTAACTGGGCTTGTGGCAGATAGCCCAAGATTGTCCCTGATTGTTGCACTGATGGAACAAGCAAGTCCATCAAGGTTGATCATCACCTCCATGTTGCTGGTAGGGTGTACAGTGTTCTAGTTCTGCTCATCTCACTCAGCATCAGTTCATGCAAATCTTTCAAGGCTTCTCTGAAATCCCATCCCTCCTGGTTTCTAATAGAACAATAGTGTTCCATGACATGCATATACCACAGTTTGCTAAGCCATTCCCCAACCGAAGAACATTTATTTGGTTTCCAATTCTTTGACACCACAAACAGGGCTGCTATGAATATTTTTGTATACGTGATGTTTTTACCTTTTTTCATCATCTCTTCAGGGTCCAGATATTCTTGACCTTTTGTTCTTCCAAATAAATTTTGTTATTTTGTTAGTTCTATAAACTAACTTTATTTTAGTTTAGTATGGCACTGAATAAATAATTTTTATTTAGGTAGAATTGTCTTTTTTATTATATTGTCTTGATCTACCTTAATATTTCTCCAGTTTTTTAGATCTGACTTTATTTGTATCCAAAGTATTTTATAGTTGCATTTATATAGTTCTGGATTTGTCTAGGCAAGTAGACTCCCAAGTATTTTATATTGTCTACAGTTATTTTATTTTTATTTTTTTTAGGGTTTTTTTTTTTGGTTTTTTTGTAAGGCAAATGGAGTTAAGTGGCTTGCCCAAGGCCACACAGCTAGGTAATTATTAAGTGTCTGAGACCGAATTTGAACCCAGGTACTCCTGACTCCAGGGCTGGTGCTTTATCCACTACGCCACCTAGCTGCCCCTCTACAGTTATTTTAAATGGAATTTCTCTTTCTATTTTTTCCTACTAGACTTTGGGTAATATATAGAAATGCTGATGGTTTATGTGGGTTATTTTAAATCCTACAATCTTGTGAGGGTTGTTAATTCTTTGAAGTAAATTTTTTTAGTTGTTTCTCTGGGGTTCTCTTAATATTCCCTTATTTCCATTGATTAATTATTTTTATACAACTTTTTTTTTGTTTGATTTTGTTTTGTGAGGCAATGGGGTTAAGTAATTTACCCAAGGTCATACAACTCTCAAGTATTAGGTGTCTATGAAATGAAATTTGAACTCTGATCCTCCTGACACCAAGGCCAGTGCTCTAGCCATTGCTCCACTTAGTTGCAAGGATGTGTCCTTACTTCCATGCGTTTTAGCTCAAAGGCCTTCAAGGAGGATGACCTTGACTTCAAGGCAGCTTCCTTGTTGATGGCAAATTGTTCAACTTGAAAAGGCTATGAGTCAAAACCAAAGTGGAGGAAGGGTTGGTGCGTGATCTTCTGTTTGCAGATGATTGTGTCTCAGTGCAGCCTCTGAAGCTGAGATGCAACAAAGCATGGATCAATTCTCTGCTGCTTGTGCTCATTTTGGTCTAAACAATTAACACCAAGAAAACCCAGGTGCTCCATCAGCCTGTTCCACACCAGCCAGATGTGGAAGATTGATCACAGCAAATGGAGAAGTTTTGAATACTGTGAACAAGTTCACTTCCTTTGGCAGTGTCCTTTCCTTGGAGATTCACATTGACAATGAGGTTGACACATGCATTGTCAGACCTAGTTCAGTATTTGGAGGCTCCAAAAGAAAGTGTGGGAGAGAAGAAGAATGAGATTGAGCACCAAACTGAAGGTCCACAGTGCTATTGTACTGATCTCATTGTTATGTGCCTGTGAAACCTGGACTGTCTACCAATGCCATGTTAAGGAACTGAATCATTTCCATTTAAACTGTCTTAGGAAGGTTCTGAGACACTGAGGTCCTTTCTCAAGCTAAACTGCCTAGCTTTCCATCATTACTACAGAAAGTGCAACTACCAATGGGCTGGACACGTTAGAATGCCAGATGTACACTTGCCAAAAATACTTTTGTAGAGAACTCACAAAGAGCCGAGACTTATAAGGGGGTAAGACAAAATACCAAGAAACCCTGAAGGTCTCATTAAAAAGCTTTAGAATTGACTGTTACAGCTTGGGAGATCCTGGCACAGGACTGCCCAGCATGGCGTGTCCTCACTCTATGAGAAGGGCAAAATTGAAGCAGCTCCAAGGAAATGTGAGATACATAAGTTTAGAGTATCTACCCCAGGAGGTTATATGGACTATCTGTGGTAGAGCATTCCAAACTCATATTGGTCTGATGAACCATGGTCGGGTACACTGTATTTTGTTTCAAATATAGTGATGTCATTTTGGTCTTCAATAGTGAAGGACAAAAACCAACCAACCAACCACCTCTTAATCAAGTCTTATGATTTTTGCAGTGTGATGGTTTTGTTTCCTCACTGCCTATTCTAATTTCTAATTTATTTTTCTTGCTGAGATAGCTAGCATTTTTTGTACATACTGCATAATCGTGATGATAGTGAGTAATCTTGTATCACTTCGATCATATTGGGAAGGCCTCTAGCTTATCCCCATTACAGGTAATACTTGCTGATTATTTTAAATTGATAGTACTGAATGATTAATCAATGAAGCTGTTCCATGTCCCTAGTATGACCTGAACAAAAATAGTAAAACAAGTCAGGAGCATGGTGACTTTGTATTAAAAAACTTGTATAATTGGGAACCTAGTCAGTCCTCAATAAGGAGGGGAGTGTTTACTGGGAACTTGGCCAGTCCTGTAAATGCAGTCCCTATCTGGAGACAAGACATCCCTCCTGAAACTTGGCTAGTTGGATCTTCTGAGTCCAGAGTCACATAGATACTTGGCACCATGCTTTCTTTGTTTAGAGTCCTAAAACTACACAAGCCTTGCTCAGACCCCTTTGTAATCTCACCCAAGGAGAGGAAGCTAAGCCTGGGACCCTTCTGATCTGGACCATAGAAGGGGTTATTGAAAACCAGGGTTCCCTAGCCTGAGGTATCTTCCATGAGTTGTTGCTTCCCACATCCTATTTGGTTGGGTTTTTTGGAGAATCCAGCTTTGACATTTATTCAAAAAAGAGCAGATAAGGACACAGAGCCTGGCCTGAGACAGGGTGGCTGAGCCCAGGCAAGACTCAAGCCTTCCTCCCTGTTCCAAGGGGCCTTCCTCTTCCCTCCCCATGGCGGGGGGGGGGGGGGGAGAACAGGTTAGGGCTAGAGGGGAATTAGACTCTTATTTGATTTTGTTTATAAAAGAAAATTACACCGAGGTTTGGTGCTCCCTGCAACTAGAGGCCCTCCCAGGGTCAGAGTCCCCAAGAGGGACCAGGATTTCTGTACAATCGGATGTCCCTGGCTACTTGTTGGCCTTGGCCAAGTTGTGGGGTGGGGTGATAGGGTAGCCACCAGGATTCAGGCCACTGAACTGCCTGTATTTGCCTTTGTTCTTGTTGGACGGTTTAAGGATCTGAAAAGAGCACATGAGGGTCTCATCCATACTCATGGCGCCTGCATTGTCAAACTTGCCACAGTAGTTGGGGGCAGAGAACAGGGTCACCAGCTGCCACTTGGCAAAGAACTCATAGCTGTCTTCTACCACCTGGTGTGGTCGGCAGATGAGGTCCAGGTCATGCTTGTGAAGAAACTTGGTCACCACCTCCACTCCAAAAGTAAAGGAGATGCTGCAGTCGTTCTCCCCCCAGCCTTGCATGTCTTTGTCAGGGTCCAATCACAGGAGGTCAAACAGCAGCCCTTGGTCCGGCAGTCCGTGGGCCTCATGATGCGCCAGATCTGCTCCATTGACTGCAGGTCTAGGGACAGTCCTCCATGACAGCAGAAAATCTTCTCATCTATGATGGCTGGGATGGGCAGGCAGTTGAAGCAGTCCGTGAAGGTTTACCAGAGCTAGATGTTGTAGCATCTCTTGCATTCATCATAGAAGCCGTAGATATAGTTGATGCTTGCGCACTCGTGGTTACCTCGGAGGAGGAAGAAGTTCTCAGGGCACTTGATCTTGTAGGCCAACAGCAGGCAAATGGTCTCCAAGGACTGTTTGCCCTGGTCCACGTAGTCCCTCAGGAAGAGGTAGTTGCTCTTGGGGGGAAAGCCCCTGTGCTTGAACAATCTAAGCAGGTCATAGTACTGGCCGTGGATGTCACTGCAGATCTTGAGGGGCGCCTCGAGCTCCAGCAGGATGGGCTGGCTCAGGAAGATCTCCTGGGACTTGAGGCACAGGCCGCAGATCTCGTTCTCCTTCAGCTGCACGTTCTTGCCGGGCCTGGAGCCCTGCACTTTCAGAAGATGCCCGATGATGGAGTCCAGGTTGAGCTTCTCGCTGTCGGTCATGGCAGCGCCGCCCCAAGGGCCCCAGCTCCAGCCCAAGCCCGCAGCCCGCTCACACCACCATGCCCTCTGCCCTCTCCAGATCCTATTTGTTTGGTTGTCTGATGGGTAACTTGATTATCTTTGATACCACATTCTATCTCTTTTGATTTTCTTTAATAATGTTTCCTATTTCTTTCATTATCTTAATTGCACTTCTTATACTTATATAATATGTTAGGAATCATTAATTATCATTGTTGCAAGATTTCCTTTTGTTATAATAATAATAATTATCCACTTCGTGTTTTTCTTCTTTTGGACTGTTTCTTACTATAGGTATTGAGTGGGACAAAGTCTGAGATTTCTTCAGTAGAATATTGTAGATTGGAAAATAGTTAACTATGTGCCCCTCTTCCCCTGACAAATAACTTCTGGGATATTGGTGAAGAGTCAGCTAACCCCACCTTATCTATTGAAGTTCAGATGTCCATTCAATTCCTGGGACTAAAAGGATATTCTGGTTTTGGTTTGAATTACATGCTCTTTTCCTTAGATTAATGTATGAGTCTAGATTGTGAAGACCACATTCCTTATTAATGAGGATGGGTCAGTGGTGGGGAGGGCGGGGATAGAGTTAGGATAAATGTGATTCTTGGACCTTTTGTTTTGCCTCAATCTCTAATTGATTGGGGTCCATTCCTTGAGAAATGAATAAAACTTTCTCTTCATACCTTGAGAGATCTCTGAAACTTAAGTGGTATTTGTCCCACATAGTTTGGGGGCTTTCATGCCCACTGGGGACCTCAGCCTCTCAGGGATTGGCAAAAAGACGCCCCTGCCCAAATTCTGGCAGTTTGCCATTTTCTTGGAAGCCTTGGTTTCCCCTCTGTGCGAGTGACCCAAAGTGGAGAGACTCGGTAGGAAGAGAAGAGCAAATCCGAGGCAAGGACCTGAACAGTCAGTGAGGACGAAAAACAGTCATTAAGTTCTGTGCACAAATGCCCAAAAGAAGGGTAAGCCTAGACCTTGGAATCTGAAGGCACTAGATTCCTGGAGGGTCCATTGGGGTGACTGAAGGTTGGGGGTGACCCCTTTAGGTTTGAGCATAAGAGACTTGGGTCTAAAGGCATTTGGTCCTGACAGGTCTCTGTCAGTGTTTAAAATGGGAAGGGCCCTGTCCTAAGCCTTCCCCCATGGTAAATCAGGTAAATAAGACTAAAATATAATGGGAAAAGTAAGAAGAACATGATTAAGTATTGTTGTCTTATATGAGAAAATAAAGATATAGAAGGAAGAACATATTTGGTCTGCCTTTTGGAGGGAGAGATTGTCAAAGGAGAGGCTAAAATCTCCCCTTCTCAGCATTCCTGAGATGTCAGAAATTTGCCATTGGCCTGTGTTTTGAAATTGTCAGTTTGAAAAATTCTGTTGCATTTTATGTGATCTTTGTGCTTGTCTTTCTTTATATGTTTAGATTGTCTATTTACTTGTGTGATTTGTTAAACAGAGGAAAGGAGGAGTCATCGAGTTCCCCTAAAGAATTCCTTGGGTAGCCTCATTTTGTTATTTTGGATTTTTAGGCAGTATTTATCTAACTCATCACTGGCTCTCCCCTTGAGTCTGTTTTATGCCTTTGTTACAGTGCATAATATGATCCCTCCCTCCTCACTCCTGGCTTGTCTCTTGAGCACTTAAAAGAGGGATTTTTATTTTGATTAAAAAGAAATGGATTGGGGTGGCTAGGTGGCACAGTGGATAAAGCACCGGCCCTGGAGTCAGGAGTACCTGTGTTCAAATCTGGTCTCAGACACTTAATAATTACCTAGCTGTGTGGCATTGGGTAAGCCACTTAACCCCATTTGCCTTACAAAAAACCTAAAAATAAAAAAAAAATAAAAAAAAGAATGGATTATGGTTTTAAATTGACCAAACTCCTCACCCTATTATTCTACCATTATGAGAAGTACCCCCCCCTTCCCTGTTTATGTTGCTGTTTTAGAAAAAGGATTAAGAGAGAGAGTTACTTCAGGAAGAATTAGTAAAATAAGTATTAAAAAGGGACCTTATTTTGAAGTTAAAGAAACAAGAAAGAGACCGTGAATATTACCAAATATGTAAACAAAGATATCATACAAAGAAATGCTATTTTAATTGGAAAAAAGTTAGAAATAAATTCGTTAGGAAATACATTTCAGAAAGACTAGAGAGTCAGGTTAATCCTAAAGTATATAATGTGTTACCAAAATATGGCAGTATAGGGGAAACTAAATAGTTAATTTTTTTCCAGAACAATATGGTAACATTAGAGCATCAGGAGTTTATCATATAGATTCTTATAATGTCGGTTATTACAGAAAATCAACCCCCCCCAGAAAGGATTGTCCCTCTATAAAAGTTATCTAGCTTACTCTATTTGAAGGGGGGGCAGGAAATATTCTAATTAGGCTAAGGGATTTTTTGAATGACTGTTTGCTTTCTCTAGGGTTTTAGCAGCTATAATCCAGAAATGTTAAATATTAAATCCTTGGAATGAAAAGTGTATTGTGAAAAGTGTGGTTCTAGTTCAAAATAGTATTAAAGTCAGGAGCTAATGAAAAGGAATGGTAGAACAGTATATTGTGGAAAATGTGAGTTGTATAGTCTGAGTAAAAGGTTCTGAAAATCCAGATGTAGAGACAATTGGGGTTTTTGAACCATTTGTTAAGTATGGAAATTGGCTGAATCATATAGATAGAGGATTTGAGCAGGTTTGACTTTGTATACCAAAGATGGATTTGGGGAACTTTGTAAAGTACTTTAGAAATCATTCTAAGAGAAGGAAGTGGTTGTGCAGCGGCCCCCATGTGCAAATTAGTCTCTCCCTCACTTAGCTGGTGGTAGCTTTGCTAGGTGTACAGAGTTAAAGAAAAGGGAGGAGGATTCTTTTTTTAGTGAATTTTTATTTATTTATTCTTATTTTTGTACAATATTTTTATATACATTACTAAAATACTCTTGTTAAGAGTAAATATAATATCCCCTCCCACTCCAAAAAATATAGACCCACATGAACAATAAAGACAAAAAATAAAATTTAAAATAATAATAATGATAATAATAGGGGCAGCCAAGTGGCGCAGTAGTTGGAGCACCGGCCCTGGTGCCAGGAGCACCTGAGTCCAAATCTGGCCCCAGACACCCAACAATCACCTGGCTGTGTGACCCTGGGCAAGCCACCCCAACACCATTGCCTTGCAAAAACTAAAAAAAAAAAAAAACTCAAAATAAAATAATAATAATAATAATAATAATACCAGTAGGGTGACCAGTTGGCACGGTGGACAGAGCACTGGCCTTGGAGTCAGGAGCACCCGGGTCTAAATCTGGCCTCAGACCCCCAACAATCACCCAGCTATGCAGCCCCAGGCAAGTCACCCAACCCTATTTGCCCTGCACCTCCCACAATAATAAAATAATAATAATAATAATAATAATAATAATAATGATAATGATAATAATAACTGTGCTTCAGTTTGTGCTCTAACACCTCCAGCTCTGTCACAGGTGGATCACATTCTTTAGGATAAATCAATCACAAAAGCTACTCCATATTTTCCCACCATCGCCATTGCTGATCACAACTCCCTCCATTCATACTTCCCCACTACCATATACTATATTTTCTCTGTCCTTTCACTCTGTCCCTCTTCTTAAATGTACTGTAGGGTAGCTGACTGGCTCAGCAGATCTATCCCTGGCCCTGGGACCAAGAGGCCCCAAGGCCACATACCACCCCTTAGGCCCAGCATCCTCCTGGCCTTGTGGTCCCAGACAGACCATCCAATCCCAGCCCCTTGCAAGAAGTAAAAAAGAAAATGTGTTATATCTGACCACTCTTACCCCCACAGTCCACCCTCTCCTCCATCATTCACATCCTCCCCCTCCCCCTGTCCCCCTTCTCTCCTTCTTACTCAGATGTCTATACCCTATTTTGTATAAATGCTGTTTCCTCTCCTAGCCATCTCTGATGTGAGTGAAGGTCCCCTCATTTCCCCTTGCCTTCCCCCTTCCATATCATTGTAATAAAAAAATCTTATTATATGAAATATCTTAGCCCATTCCCCTCTCCTTTTTCTTTCTCTGATTACATTTCCATTTTTTCTATTGACTCCATTTTTACACTATATTATATCTTCAAATTCAGCTGTCTCCTGTGCTTCATCTATAAAAGCTCCTTCTACCTGCTCTATTAAATGAGAAGTTTCTCATGAGTATTATCAGTATCATTTTTCTATATAGGAATACATGCAGTTCATCATCATTAAGTTCCTCATATTTTCCCCTTCCCCTCCACTCTCTATGCTTCACCAGAGTCCTGTATTTGAAGATCAAACCTTCAGCTCTAGCCATTTTAACAGGAACATTTGAAGTTCCCCTGGTTTGTTGAAAGTCCATCTTTTTCCCTGGAAGAGTATGTTCAGTTTTGCTGGGTAGTTGATTCTCAGTTGCATTCCAAGCCCTACAAGCTTCCAATGTAGTTGCTGCTAAGTCCTGTGTGATTCTGACTGCAGCTCCACAATATATGAATTGTGTCCTTGTGGCTGCTTGTAATATTTTCTCTTTGACTTGGGAGTTCTGGAACTTGGCTACAATATTCCTGGGGGGGGGGGGGGGGAATTGGATCTCTTTCTGGGGGAGATCAGTGGATTCTCTCAATTTCTATTTTGCCCTCTGCTTCTAGGATATCTGGGCAATTTTCCTGAAGGAATTCTTTAAAAATGATGTCAAGTCTCTTTTCCTGATCATGATTTTCAGGTATCCCAATAATTTTTAAATTATCTTTCCTGAATCTTTTCCAGATCTGTTGTTTTTTCAACTAAATGTTTCACATTTTCTTCTAATTTTTCATTCTTTTGGTTTTGAAGTATTGTGTCTTGATTTCTTTTAAAGTCATCAGCTTCCCTCAGTTCTATTCTATACCTAAAGGTTTGTTTTCCTCAGAAAGCTTTCTTATCTCTTTTTCCATCTTACCAATGCTGCTTTTTAAAGCATTCTTCTCCTCAATAACTTTTTGAACTGTTTTATCCATTTGACTTATGCTGGTTTTTGACATGTTATTTTCTTCAGCATTTCTTTGGATCTTCTTGACTAAGCTGCTGACTTCTTTTTCATGTTTTTCCTGCATCTCTCTCATTTGCTTTCCCAATTTTTCTTTTATCTCCCTCACTTGATTTTCAAAATCTTCTTTGAATTCTGTCATATCCTCAGTCCAATTTTTGTTTTTCTTGGAGTCTTTAGATTGAGGAACTTGGACTTCCTCATCTTCAGATTGAGTATTTTGATCCTTCTTGGGATCATAGACAATGTATTTCTCAATGGTGTTCCTCTTTTTTCTGTTTACTCATTTCCCCAGCCTGCACCTGGTTTTTGGGATACTTACTGAACTTTTGAGTATTATTGGGACACCCCCCACAAGGATTCCAGTGTGTGATTCCAGTGTCTTCCTTCCTGGTCCTTGAATGACCACAAAAATACCCCTCTGCCTTGGGGCTGATGTGGGGCAGGCCCTACTGTTCTATGGGGGGCATAGCCTGTGATCAGAATCTGAATGTGGTCAGAGCCCCAGAGTCCTGTTCCAGGTACAGAGGACAGACCTCAGAAGACTCTCTCCACTCCCCTACCTTAGGTATGCTGAGTACTCAAGACTCAGTTGCCTGAGGGCTCCTGCTTACCAGCTCTGCCTGCTTCTGGATCCTGGATCTGGGCTGCCAAGGCCATGCTGCTTGCTGAGTCCCCAGAGGGCTGGGCTTCATGCACTGGCTCTGGCAGAGGGCGTGCACTGATCTTCCAAGTTGTACCCCGTGCTCCCCAGAGTGTAGATCAGGAAACTACCCCTGCTGCCTTGAATCGTAGCTTCCCAGCACCCTGGGGTTGTCTCCTGGAGGCTGAAGTTCTTTCACTCTGTAAGGCCACACCTCTAACCCCCATGGAGCGGAGCATTTCCACTATTTTCCAGGTTACCTAGGGCTGGAGAATTGCCTCACTGGATCCCTCAGTGGGTTCTGTCTCTCAAAAATTTAGTTAGAGTCCTTATTTTATAAGTTTTGAAGCATTAGAAAGAGAGAGCACCTAAGAAAGTATCTTCTCCTGTCACCATCTTGGCTTTAACCCTGGGAGGGAGATTCTTAAAGAGAAAAAAAGCTGTGCTTTGGGGAGAGTTTAGAAGTTTAAGAGAACAAAGAACCTTTAAGGGAAAGGGTGAGAAGTTAGAGGAGGGAAGATTTCCTATCCTTATGCTTTCTCCTTGGGTTGGTGGGTTGGATACATGGTGGTCTCAATCCCATCGCCATCCAGTTAAGACTTGGAACACTAGATCAGTCCACCTGATAGCCCCACCCACCTGTGGAGGGAGAGGCGGAGAGAGGAGACCTCAAATACTTAAGCCTTAAAGGGAAAAAGACCCCATCACAAGTGGGATGTGTGATAGGAAAGAAAAAATAAAATAAAATCCAGGGGGTAGGAGATACATTTATTGAAAGGAAATTACATTTAATGAATAATCTGCTCTGTCCATGTGGCCTGAGTAATGACTCTCACTAAGGTTTCTGAATAGTGTTTCCCAAAACTCTTAAGGGTTTTAAAAGAGAGATATTAGTGTTGTAACAATCCGACAAAATTTTACAGAATGCGAGGAATTAAATAATCTAGATTGTTAAATTAGTTTGGGATTATAAACTTTTAACACTATTGTAACTTTTGCAAGGAGTTAAGCAGTTTGGGATTTTAAACTTTATTGTAAACTTTACTGTAACACCTTTGGGTTAAAGAAA
Source organism: Macrotis lagotis (assembly GCF_037893015.1). Lineage (NCBI taxonomy): Eukaryota > Metazoa > Chordata > Mammalia > Peramelemorphia > Peramelidae > Macrotis > Macrotis lagotis. Next base: position 931,776,673 of record NC_133658.1, on the reverse strand, counting down.
AGTGGTATTGTATTACGAAAAAGAAAAATACTTACGTTACCAGGGATGTTTACTGATTTCTTTTGGGGAAAAGCTCTAATTCATTTTAATGTTAAGCCTAATAATGCTAACAATTGTATTTATTTTGGAAAGAGTTTTTGAATGTGAGTGCTGGATTCTCAGTATAAGGTACACTGAAGTTTTATCACACTAAACTGTTGGGAAATTTAGTTGTTATTGATTTGAGGTTTAAATGATATGTATGAGACTGAATTCTGAGAATCTGGGCAAAGAGGTCTGGAAGACAAAAGTATAAAGATCATAGGACATTCATTTTGCTCTTGTTCTAAGGGAAATGAGATGTTTAAATAAGAATTTTATGATTAAGTTAAGAAAGTGGACTTCTTGTAACTGCAGACACCTGATGAGGGGATTCTGACATGCTGTAAGGTAACTTATTGATGAATAAGATGTGTTTATCAGTTATGTGATATTCTTTTGTATTTGCAAAGAGATTATATTTGCAATATTGATTTATCTCTTGTGAATATGTTATTTAAATATTGTATTGTTAAAGCCTGGGATTAGTATATGATTGCTTTGAAGGGCAGTAAGGGAAATACCAAAAAGTATAACTCTTTTCTGGGATAGATAGATCTGTGGGTTCACGAATAATGTAATAATGGAAGGATTGCTTTGTACAATGTAGTAATTTGTGTGTTACTTTTATTGCTGTTCTCTGATATTGAAGTTAATAACACATGTTAGAAATTTAAGGTTACCTAATATGTTGTAATGATTTTAAAGAATTCTGAAAAGTAATTCATTCACGGGGGGGGGGGGGGGGGGGCGGGGCGAGGCAACTAGGTGGTGAAGCTGAGTTCAAATCAGGCCTCAGACACTTAGTGATTACCTAAGCTGTGTGACCTTGTACAAGTCACTTAACTACAATTGCCTTGCCAAAACAAAAATAACAATGTGTATGTTGAGGATAGCTAGCAGCTAAACAAGTTTATATATAGAAGTTTCTAGTTATATAAGTGAACTGGGAATATTTTGGATATGTATGTATGTTCCCAAACTGGTTGTTTTCTTTGAAGTAAAAGCACCATGAGAAAGATAAACACAAGATCATTTCAGACTTTTCTGTGCAATCTCCTGGACAAAGGAGATGTTTATTTGTTGTAAAATACAACAGACTAGAAGGAGGTTTCTCTCTAGCCAAAGGCAATACGATGTACCATCTTTATACAGAGAGAGAATAGATATGATTTCAGGCAAAGGGATGTCTCTAGTAAGAAGTAGAAGATGAGGCCTGTGAGGCCAGTCATAGTTAGAATACCTGGTTTTAGGCCAAGACCCGGGAAGGATGCTCAGAGCTTTAGGTAGGGGTTTCATTAATTGGAACCCCATTAAAATTATAATTGGAATTATAATTTTAGTGAATTTAATGAATTGTATTCACTGGAAGTTCCAATTAGGTAAAATGACTATTTTAGATCATGGGACTTTTAATCAATTTTCTCTTATATCAGATACCAGGATGGTCAACAAAAGGAAATGCCACTGGGTAAATGTCATGTTCTTGGAGCCAAGGAAACCAATGGGCTAAAGATTTCAGGAGACAGGGATGGGCAGCAGAAGGGGCAGCTTCTCAGTATGGCTTTGACTTGATTTCCCCAAAATGACATTTGGATAATATCTCACCTGGAAGAATAAATCTGGCCTACGATATTTGACTTACCCACATGACCTCTGCCTGGACACTGACATTCAATACTTACATCTGTAAAGGAATTTTCCTTTAATGTCCTAGATCTTTATAGTTGGTTACTAAGCAAACTAGAAAAAGAAGTTTTAGGTGAATTGGATCTAATAGCCAGAGACAGGTTAGGTGTCTGGCTCTGACACCTGCTACATGCTAAGATAGGAAATAAGTTTCCTTAGTTTTTGTGTTAGAGGAGATATTTAGGTAAGGAGAAGAATGGGAAATTCTTAGGATAATTACAGTTTCAAGTTCTAGTTTAAGGAAAGGAATGTGAGTTAGCTAAGTACACCAGGAAAAGGAAAATGTGGGAATATTTGGGGGAAAAATTCATTTTGGATAAGGATATTGGAGTCATTATTGTAAGGAGAGCAGAGGTTAGAATTGTTTTATTTTAAACCAGATGCTGGTACTCTTAGAACCAAGATGACTGTTGAATGTATATGTTACAAACTTGAGTCAATGTGATCATTCTCATTGGTAGTTTGCTCATGTAGTAAAACACTAATAGAAGTTTATTGTGTTAAAAGTGAAGCATGGGGGACTTCCGGCCAAGATGGCGGAGAGAAGACAGGCACAGTTCTAAAGTCTCCTGAACTCTTCCCCATCTATCACATGAAACAAACCTCTTAAAAGAATTCTGAACCAGGAAACCCAGAAAGAAAAGCCAGGAGAGGAAAATCTACCTCAGGATTTGTCTCCCACAGCAGCCTTGGCTGAGTACCGACAAGTGAGTCTGGGCTCCGAGGGAAGATCAGCCTGGGATCAGCCAGATTAACAGCTGAATTGGAACCAGGAGTCTGAGGGCCCGAGAGCCAGACCTGCTGGATCAGTGATAGGGCTGCACAAAGGGGGCTTGGGTCTGTTGGGAAGCAGAGGCACTGGCGTTGGTGCTGTCCCCCTGGAGCTTGGGGAAGGGGCTACGGGGAGAGGTCTGGTGCAGGAGAGCTGCAGATGCCATCCCTGGGCTCCTCAGGTCTGAGAAACTCTGAGTCCACGCCTCCATTGCACAGAGGCCTCCTCCCAAACAAATGCAAATTAATTCTGCTTCAGGCCCAGGTGTGTGAGCAGAAGAACCAGCCCAGCTGAGGAATGACCTCAGGTCAGGGTAAAGCCCACCATTGATTGAAGGCAAAAGAATTCAATAGTTCCAACTCCTCCCTTCAAGGAAAGGGAGAAGGCCTCTCAACCAAGGTCACAGACACTCCAGAGAGGGCAATCAGCACCTCCTACTGGCCAGACAGAGAAACTGCACTCAGTAAAGTTTTTAGCGATCCCAAGCCCAGGTGAACCAGCCCCCCCCCCCCCCCCCCCCCCCCCCCCCCCCGCAACTCAAGGTCTTAGCATAATGAAGAAGGGTCAGCAGAAAGGTGGATCCATAGAAAAATTCCTGGAAGGGAAAGACCCCAACTCAGAGAGACCTGGAACCTCTGAGGAGATTACAATCTGGTCTCCAGCACAGAAAGACTTCCTTGAAGAAATAAGGAAGGAGCTTAAAAATTTGGGAGAGACAATTAATACCTTGCAACAAGAAAACAAAACCTTAGAAGGTAAAATTGGACAAAGACAAAAGGAGAATAAGTCTCTCAGATCCTCAAATGAGCAAATGCAAAAAGAAATTAATTCTTTCAGAACCTCAATTGGTCAAATGGAAAGCTCTTTCAAAAGTAGAATTGACCAACTGGAAAAGGAGTTGCAAAAGGTTAATGAAGAAAACTCCTCCCCCAAAAAAAGAATGGAGTCTACAGAAACTAATGACTCCATGAGACAGCAAGAGTCAGTTAAACAAAATCAAAAAATAGAAAAAAATAGAAGCAAATGTAAAATACCTGATCAACAAAACCACTGACCTCAAGAATAGATCGAGGAGGGGCAACCTGAAAATTGTAGGACGTCCTGAAAACATTGAAGAGAAAAAAAGCCTGGACTTAATATTACAGGGTCTAGTGATGGAAAACTGCCCTGATATCATGGAATCGGAGTGCAAAGTAGTTATTGAAAGAGTACATCGATCCCCACCAGAAAAGATCCTAAAATGGAAACACCAAGGAGTGTTGTGGCCAAACTGCAGAACTATCAGATAAAAGAGAAAATCCTGCAAGCAGCCAGAAAGAAGCAATTTAAATATCAAGGAGCCACAGTAAGGATCACTCAGGACCTGGCTGAATCAACATTAAGGGATCAAAGGGGCTGGAACGAGATATTTTGAAGAGCAAGGGAGCTTGGAATGCAGCCAAGAATCTACTTTCCTGCAAAGCTGAGCCTTCTCTTCCAGGGACAAAGATGGACATTTAACAAAATGGAAGAATTCCAAAAATTTCTGATGAAAAGACCAGAACTAAACAGAAAATTTGGATATCAAACAGGAGTTTCAAGAGACACATGAAAAGGTAAAAAAAGGGGGGAGCAGTAAAAGGAAAAAAATGCAATCCAGTAAGTTGAAACTGGCTATATTCCAGCATGGGGTGGGGGAGAGACTCTCATAAATCCTGAGAAATGTAAATCTAACAGAGAGAATACACCTAGCCAGAAATGATGGACATCTATGACCTATCCATGAGACTGCTATCTAGTGGGATGTAACTGGCTTTAACCCCACTTGGGAGAAAGACTCTAATAACTCTCAGGAATTTTGACTCTATCCAATAGAATATACTGAACTAGAAGGGATAGACAATCAGAATTTTCTATGACCTAGATAGAATGATCTAAAAAAATACACTACCTTCCTAAAAAGGGGGACAGGAAAGAGATAGGAGGAGGGAGGGGATTGAATGGGACAAATCTCATTACACTAAGAGGTACTAAAAAACCTATGGTAATAGAGGGGAAGAAGGGAGCAGAGGAGAAACACCTGAATCTTCTTCTCATCAGCCTTGGCTTAAAGTCAACCTACACATGCTCAGTTAACTTATAAAACATCTAACCTTTCACGTATTAAAAGGGGAAAAGGGGAGGGGGGATGGAGAAAGGGAAGGGGAGTAGGGGAAATAAGGTGAAAAAACAAAAGGAAGGGAAGGGAAAAGGGAAAGAAAGGGGAGGGTGTGATATAGGAGGGCAAACATACTGAAGGGGGTGGTATTCAAAAACAAAATACTGGGGAATATGGATAAAAGGGGGGGAAGGGGGAAAATACAAACAGAGGGAAGATAGCACAGAGGGCAATAAAGAATTAGTAATCATAACCTTGAATGTGAATGGGATGAACTCTCCCTTAAAATGTAAGCAAATAGCAGAGTGAATTAAAAAACAGAATCCTACAATATGCTGCTTACAAGAAACTCATTTGAAGCAGAGAGATACATATAGAGTAAAGGTAAAAGGTTGGAGCAAAATATATTTTGCTTCAGCTGAAGTAAAAAAAGCAGGGGTAGCAATCCTTATCTAAGACAAAGCAGCAGCAAAAATAGATAGCATTAAAAGAGATAAGGAAGGAAACTTTATCCTCCTAAAAGGTACCATAGACAATAAAGTCATTTCAATATTGAATGTATATGCACCCAGTGGGACAGCACCCAAATTCTTAGAGGAGAAGCTGAAAGAATTACAGGAAGACATAGACAGCAAAACTCTACTAGTAGGAGACCTCAACCTCCCACTATCAGATCTAGATAAATCAAATCATAAAACAAACAAAAAAGAAATTAGGGAGGTAAATAGATTGTTAGAAAAATTAGATATGGTAGACTTATGGAGGAAACTGAATGGGGATAGGAAGGAATATACCTTTTTCTCTGCAGTACATGGAACTTATACAAAAATTGACCATGTACTAGGACATAAAAACCTAATGATCAACTGTAGAAAGGCAGAAATAGTGAATACATCTTTCTCAGATCACAATGCAATAAAAGTTATATGCAATACAGGACCAAGGAGATATAGACCCAGAACAAATTGGAAACTGAATAACCTCATTTTAAAAAATGAGTGGGCCAAAAAACAAATTATAGAAAGAATTAACCATTTTATCGTAGATAATGATAATAATAAAACAACATACCAAAACCTATGGGATTCATTCAAAGCAACTCTCAGGGGATATATTATAGCTCTAAATTCTTATATGAATAAATTGGAGAAAGAGGAAATCAATGAACTAAGCATGCAACTAAAAAAATTAGAGAAAGATCAAATCAAAAATCCCCAATCAAATACCAAATTAGAAACTTTAAAAATTAAAGGAGAAATTAATAAAATTGAAAGCAAAAAAACTATTGAATTAATAAATAAAACCAAAAGTTGGTATTATGAAAAAAACCAATAAAATTGATAAACCTCTGGTCAATTTAATTAAAAAAAAGAAAGAAGAAAACCAAATTGCTAGTATTATAAATGAAAAATGTGAACTCACCACCAGTGAGGAGGAAATTAAAGTAATAATTCAAAATTATTTTGCCCAACTCTATGCCAATAAATTTGATAATCTAAGTGAAATGGATGAATATTTACAAAAATATAAGTTGCCCAGGTTAAATGAAGAAGAGATTAAATACCTAAACAACCCTATCTCATAAAAAGAAATTCAACAAGCCATTATTGAACTCCCTAAAAAAAAAATCTCCAGGGCCTGATGGATTCACAAGTGAATTCTACCAAACATTTAAAGAACAATTGGTTCCAATCCTATATAAACTCTTTGGAAAAATAGGGAAAGATGGAACTCTGCCTAACTCTTTCTATGAAACCAATATGGTACTGTTACCTAAACCAGGAAGAGTTAAAACAGAGAAAGAAAATTATAGACCTATTTCCCTGATGAATATAGATGCAAAAATCCTAAAATCTTAGCAAAATGACTACAAGTCATCACTAGGATAATACATTATGATCAAGTAGGACTCATTCCAGGAATGCAGAGTTGGTTCAATATTAGGAAAACTGTTAGTATACTCAATTATATCAACAACAAACCTATCAGAAATCATATGATCATATCAATAGATGCTGAAAAAGCTTTTGACAAAATACAGCATCCATTCCTATTAAAAACACTAGAGAATGTAGGAATAAATGGACTGTTCCTTAAAATAATTAGCAGTATCTATCTGAAACTAACAACAAGCACTATATTCAAAGGGGAGAGGCTAGAGGCATTCCCAATAAGATCAGGGGTTAAACAAAGGTGCCCATTATCACCACTACTATTCAATATTGTATTAGAAATGTTAGCATCAGCAATTAGAGAAGAAAAAGCAATTGAAGGAATTAGAATTGGGAAGGAAGAGACAAAACTCTCACTCTTCGCAGATGACATGATGGTCTACCTAGAGAATCCCAAGAAATCATCTAAAAAACTACTGGAAACAATTAGCAATTTTAGCAAAGTTGCAGGTTATAAAATAAACCCCCATAAATCCTCAACTTTTCTATATATGTCTAGCAAGAAACAGCAGGAAGAGCTAGAAAGAGATATCCCATTCAAAGTAACCTCAGACAGTGTAAAATATTTGGGAGTCTATTTGCCAAGACAGAAGCAGAATCTTTTTGAAAACAATGATAAAACACTTCTCACACAAATTAAATCAGATTTAAATAACTGGGCAAATATCAATTGCTCATGAATAGGGAGAGCTAATATAATAAAAATGACAATTCTACCAAAACTAAACTATCTGTTTAGTGCCCTACCAATCAAAATTCCAAAAAATTACTTTAATGAGTTAGAAAAAATTGTAAGTAAATTCATATGGAGAAATAAAAAGTCAAGAATTGCCAGGAGCTTAATGAAAAAAAATGCAAACGAAGGTGGCTTACCACTACCCGATCTAAAATTATATTATAAAGCATCAGTCATCAAAACTGTTTGGTATTGGCTAAGAAATAGAGTGGTGGACCAGTGGAATAGACTAGGTGTAAAATCAGAAGAGGAGTATAGAAATCTGCTGTTTGATAAACCCAAAGAGTCCGGCCACTGGGATAAAAACTCCTCTTTGATAAAAACTGCTGGGAAAATTGGAAGTTAGTATGGAAGAAACTTAGATTAGACCAACACCTCACACCCTTTACCAAGATCAGATCCAAATGGTTACAGGACATAGACATAAAAAACAATACTGTAAGCAAATTAGAAGATCAAGGACTAGTCTACCTGTCAGATCTATGGAAAGGGAAGCAGATTATGACCAAGGAAGAGTTGGAGAACATCACTAAAAACCAATTAGATGATTTCAATTACATTAAATTAAAAAGCTTTTGTACAGATAAAACCAATATAATCAAGATCAAAAGAAAAGTAGTAAATTGGGAAACAATCTTTACAACTAATGATTCTGACAAAGGACTCATTTCTAAAATATACAGAGAACTGAGTCATATTTTTAAAACAAAAAGCCATTCCCCAATTGACAAATGGTCAAAGGATATGCAAAGGCAATTTACAGATGAGGAGATCAAAGCAATCCATAGCCATATGAAAAAATGCTCTAAATCATTAATTATTAGAGAAATGCAAATTAAAGCTTCTCTGAGGTACCACCTCACACCTCTCAGATTGGCCAGTATGACCAGGAAGGGTAATGATCATTGTTGGAAGGGATGTGGGAAATCTGGGACACTATTACACTGTTGGTGGAGCTGTGAACTCATCCAACCCTTCTGGAGAGCTATTTGGAACTATGCACAAAGGGCAACAAAAATGTGCATACCCTTTGACCCAGCAATACCACGACTGGTTCTATACCCTGAAGAGATGAGGAAAAAGGGTAAAAACATTACTTGTACAAAATATTCATAGCAGCCCTGTTTGTGGTGGCAAAGAATTGGAAATCCAGTAGATGTCCTTCAATTGGGGAATAGCTTAGCAAACTAAGGTATATGTATGTCATGGAACACTATTGTTCTATTAGAAACCAGGAGGGATGGGATTTCAGGGAAACCTGGAGGGATTTGCATGAACTGATGCTGAGTGAGATGAGCAGAACCAGAAAAACTATTCCCTTTAATTTAGGAAAAAAAACAGATATCTTATTGTCTGATCTTGTTACCTCTTAGACTTCTCTTCTTTAAGGATATGATTTCTCTCTCATCACACCCAATTTGGATCAAGGTACAACATAGAAACAAAGTAAAGACTGACGGAGTGCTATCTGTGGGGTGGGGGTGGGGGGAGGGAAGCAAGATTGGGAGAAAATTGTAAAACTCAAATAAAATCTTTAAAAAAAAAAACAACAAAAAAAAAAGTGAAGCATGTTTGTCAATATGGCCATAAGGCAAAAATGTAAATTGTAATAATCTCCAGAATCTCATTGTTTTGTGATGGAAACATGAGTTTTGATCTGAGTAAGATGTTAAGCAGTTTCTTTACCAGAAGACAAGGTCTAAACTATTCACCAGAGCTGGAGAGGACTTTTTGGAACAGACTCATGATACAGAAGGGCATGGGATGCCTCCAAGGGAGAAGAGAAGAGAGGAGAGACACTGGACCAGTTCATCTCCACCCTCTCTCACCTATGTGTACACTGCTTATCTGTAACTTCCCCTTGACTCTGTGTGACACCCCTACTTATCCCCTTCTCCTTTCAGAGGAGGGGAGGCAGGGTGAAAATGTTCTCCATTGAGAGAGAAGAGAGGTTATTGGGTGGCACGATTATATCTTCGTAAGTCTGTATATCCTACCTATGGAGAGTCCTATCTGTGATTTAGACAATGGGGTATTAGTCAAGGTGGTAGGAGAGTCCATCTGACAAAGTCATTGCCCAGTCTTTTGGTGTGGCTAACTGTTGGTAGTTCACAGCAGTTTGAGAATTGGCCTTGGGTGGCAGTACCCTGGAGTCTGGCCTAGATTCTCAGTTCCTGGTCAGAGGTGCACTGTGGCACAGGATTCTGACCCAGAGGACAGACATACTAGTGGCATGTGACTGAGTCTGTACAAGGTGACTGTTGTTTATAACTGACTGGCCAGGATATTTCCCTAGGGAGTAGCAACTGTCTGGACATGTCCAGAAGCGGGGCACATATATTCTGGACTGTACAACTTAGAGATAGGTGGCCTCTGAATCATATGAGATTAATGATGGTACCCTGGAGGACTTGTTAAGAGAAACTCTGATTATGAGTTGGTATGGACTTGCAAGGAAAGTGTAGAAATGGCCATTTGCAAGAAATATAATTTAAGGAACATCACTAGGTGTATTAGATATTCTCAGGGTTGATCCAGTAGTACAAAATCAGGAATTTATTTTGATCAATTTTGGAGCCAGGAAGACCTTTCTAAAGACATTAGTATAAGAAAACTTGCCAGTAGAAGGAGGTACAGAAAATTTGGAAATGTACCTATTATCATGGTGATTATAGGGCTTATCTAAAAGGGTCCCTGGGAAGTAAGAAGGTAATCAGGGAGTTGTTATTTAGACATAAAGGCTTAAGGATTTAAGGGGATTGCATTAGGATAAATGTGATTCTGAGTCTTTTGCTTTTGCCTCAATCTCTATAATTGATTGGGTTTTGTTCCTTTTGAAATGAATAAAATTTTCTCTTCATACCTTGAGAGATCTCCAGAATTTATGTAAGTGGCATTTGTCCCACACAGTGTGAATCTGAACTAAAACCATTAATCACACACATACTTAAATCATTATAAGGAATATTCAGTTTATTTCTGTGTTCTCTAGTGTTTCTAATAGGAATGGGTGTTATATTTTGTCAAATACTTTTTTGCATCTGTTGATAGATATGATTTCTGTTGTTTTGGTTATTGATATGGTCAATTATGTTGATAGTTTCCTAATATTGAAGCAAATGCCATCCTGATATAAATTCCACTTGGTCATAGTGTATGAGCTTTATGATAAATTGCTATAATCTCCTTACTAGTATTTTATTTAAAATTTTTGCTTCAATTTTCGTTGTAGAAGTTCCTTCCTCTATTCTGTTCTAAATATCAATTTGAATAAAGGGAAAAGTTATCAAAATGTCTATACCTTTTAGCCCACAAAAAGTTCCAATAAATAGTTTGGAATCTGTTGCACACTTACGTTTTTAAAGATTACTTAGGCCAAAAGATGAATATGGTGCTGTGCCTGAAGGCAAAAGAAGCAATGTGACTCTGGGCAAGTTGTCGAACCTCTTCCTGTTGAAGTTTTCCCATCAGTAGAGTAGAAATAATAATAAGCACTTATTTATGTTCTAGGGTTGATGAAAGGATCAAATGAAGTAAGATTTTAAAGTGTTGCAAGCATTAAATCACCATTTAAATGCAAATTACTATTATTATTATTAATTATTATTACTACTACTATCATGGAGTCTCATAATTCAGTCAGTGGGCTACAAGTTGCAGGTAAGTTCCCTTCAGAGGGCTGGGGATACGGAACCCCAGCACAGGATTACTGCAAAGCTGTGCTTTTCTGTGGTAGAATCCCACCAGCAATGAATCATGAGTGAAAGTCTGTCTGGCTTCACTGAAAGACATTTATGATTCTAATATCAAGTGAGAGTCATTGTAAATTTGAAGTTGGAAAGAGTTGTCAGTAATATTCAGCCTTGATTCAATGTAAAGAAATGATCATAGTAATAACTGTTCTTAGCTTTTGGAAAATAGGGAATGACATTCTGAATAGTGAGAGTATTCAGTCCCTTGAAAAGCCCCCTGAAATGCAATGGTATGAATGTTAACGTTAAGTACTCTGAAATGGCCTTCAACTGGCATTCAGAGGTCATTACACTTCAGAAGTCATATTGGAAAAACATTTTATGTGTGTAATGAAGGTGGGAAAGCCTTCAGTCTGAACTAAAAGGTCATTGACTCAGAGAATTCACACTGGGAAGAAATCTTATCAATGGAATAAGTAATTACCATCCTAAATGTCAACCGATGATAATATATGCACATAAATGGTATGAGAATGCCTTCAATTAGAATTCAGCTCTTACTAAACATCATAAGATTCATACTGTTGAAAAGCTATATAAGTATTTGAATGTGAGAAGATTTTCTGTTACAAATTATTGTCCATTAAAGTATTCATCCCAAAGAGAAATATACTGAATGAGGGACACCTGATGCTGAACATCAGAGAAGCAACACTGGAGAAAATGTTATGAATGTAATAATCAGTGTGAAAATTCTTTCCGGCAGAGCTGCAGTTTTCCTCAGAGAAGTCACAAGGGAGAGAAACCTTCTGAATGTTATCAAGGTGGAAAGTCTTCCAGAAAGAGTCTCAATTGCTAAATATCAGAGTAACCAAACTGGAGAGAAATTTCATGAGAATCATGACAGCAGTAATGCCTTTGATGAACACTCTTTCCCTCTTTGTACTTCAGAAAACAAGTGAGGAATCTTAGGAAGAAACCCTTACAGAAAGGTTCTTCAAAGCAGCTACCATTTCACTCAACATTGAAAACTGCGCACAAAGAGAAATCTTATGAATGTCATCAGTGTGGGCAAGCTTTCTGACAGAAAGTGAAACTCAATGAACTTCAGAGAAGCCTCCAAGGAGAGGAACCTTAGGGGCGCTGGGATGTGGTAAAGCTTTGAGTGGTCCCTCATCCAATATTTTACCTCAAGACAATCCATCCTGGGGAGAAGCCCTATTCATTTAATCAATGTGAAACGGCCAAGAAGCATCCAGTCTGACCAAGGGCCTTCCATTTCAGAAACCTCCTGAATGTGGTGGTCATCCCTTATTTCCCACAGGCAATTCACACCAGGTAGAAATGTCATCACTCTGATGAATGAGGAAAAACATTCAAAGAGTCCCAACTCTGTTCGACCTTAGAAAATTCATTCTAGGGGAAAAACCCTCTATGGCCTCGGGGCGGGAATGCGGGAAATGGTCCAAGTGGAAAGAGCCCTTAGCATTTGTTGGAAAATGGAAGTCGCTGGCCATCAGGATGGGAAGCCAGGAAAGAGGACGGGCTGTGACTGGCAAGGCAGGCCGGCGTGTGGGGTGGCCAGCGGCCCTTGGGGACCGCCTCGGGGGGCATGGCCTGCCAAGGCAATGAGCGGGGGGTGCCCACGCGGCCCCAGCGGTGGGCTTGCAGAATAACAAGGGTGCATGGGGCACGGCCCGGAGCCCGGGGCCTGGGTGCAGCTGCAGTGATCCCCCAGCTTGGTGACCTCGGGCGGCCGCTGAACCCCACGGCCTTGCCAAAGCCAGAAGGCCGAAAACAGAAAACGGGCAAAAGTGATTCATTGTTCGCAGTGGCTAGTGACCGCCCCGCCCCCCAGATAAGGGGGGCCCTGCCTGCTCCTGTGGGGGGGTCTGGGGGGCAGAGGGGGGTGGGCCCCGGAGAGAGACCCGCCTGGGGGCGGGGCTATGCTAAGTCACCGGCCTCGCTTCTCCCCCCGGAGCCGTCCGGGGCCAAGAGCGGGAGCGGCGCCGGGGCCGCGGTCCGGGGCCAGGGAGCCCCGCTGTCTGAGGCCGGACTCGAACTCGCGCCCCCCGACTCCAGGCTCCGCCTCCGGCGGGCCCGGGCGGCTCGGTGTGCGGGCGCCGCTAGGGGGCGCCGTGCGGCAGGGCCGGGCCTCGGGCGCCCCGGGTGGCGGCTTCCGGAGCCGCGACCGCGGGGGAGCCAGGCTCACGTGACAGCTCCGTACCGGGAGCCCCGCCCCATCCCTTGGGCCCCGCCCCCGGAGCCCCGGACCCCGGTTCTCTTCCGGCCCCGCCCGGTGGACGTTCCGGAGTGGGAGGGGGAACGCGGCGGAGCCGTCACGTGGATCTGGCCCCGCCCATCCACCGCCAACGCCCCGCCCGGCGGAGGCTCCGGTCAGGCCCTGGACCACATTTCCCAGAAGGCCGCACGGCAATACCGGAAGCAGCTCCCCCGGAACTCCGGGCAGCGCCCTGGTCCCTCGGCTTTGTTCCCGGTCGCCGGAGCCATTTCCGGTCGTGAGCTTGGCGCGCAGGCGCAGTTCCGCCGTAGGCCGGGCCGGCCGTTGGGCCCTGGGTCGTCTGAGGTGAGGGCTGGGGGTGGGGCGTGAGGGGCTGCGGCGGGTGTGTCCCGGGGGGTGGCAGGGGCGGAGGCCAGGGTGGCCCCCCACGCGTGGGAGCGGCAGGGCGGCGTGGGGGACCCGTGTCAGGGGTGGGCGGGGCCGCGGGCGGGCGTGTCAGAGAGGATGGGGGGCTGGGGGCGGGGGGCCGGGTGGAGCCCCCCGCCGGGGCGTCCGAGCCTGCCGGCGGCTTTGGGGGTTCCGTCCAGAAATGAGGTTCCCCCGCCCCTGGGGCGCCCCCCACGCCTCCGCCCCGTTCCCTCCGGGGTGACCCTGCAGCCCGCCCCGGGGTCCCCCTCCTGCCTCCTGGGGTCCCCGCGCCCCCTCCGCAGCCCCCTCCCCCCGACAGCCGCATTCTGCAGGACACGCATTTTCCCACCCCCAGCGGCCCCCCCAGTCCCCCCGCTCCCCAGCGGCCCCCCCAGTCCCAGCGGCCCCCCCCAGTCCCCCAGTCTCCCCCCCCCCCCGCGGCCCCCCAGTCCCCCCCGCCCCCCGCCCCCAGCGGCCCCCCAGTCCCCTCTCCCCCCGCCCCCAGCGGCCCCCCAGTCCCCCCGCTCCCCCGCGGCCCCCCCTAGTCCCCCCACCCCCCCGCGGCCCCCCCAGACCCCCGCCCCCCCCAGCGGCCCCCCCGGCCCCCAGTCCCCCCGCCCCCCCCGCGGCCCCCAGTCCCCCCCCGCGGCCCCCAGTCCCCCCGCCCCCCGGTGAGGGCCGGCGCCCCGCTTTAGTCCCGGGACACAAGGGCAGAAGCCGAGGCGGGGGGCCCCGGGGGGCCCCCGCGTCTGCCACAGTTCTTGTGACTGCTGGGCTGCGGATGAGCAGGACCCCGGGGGCATCGGTGCCCACAGGCTCTCCGGGCCTGCCCGCCCCTGGTACCCCCACACCCCCTGCCCCAGGGCCGCCTCTTTGCCACCCCAGAGAGACCTTTTCCCCTCCGCCGCTCCTGGGGGACGGGCAGTGCCAATCCACAGCTGCGTTTTACAGAGCGTGTGTAAGAGCCCCTCGTGCCCTCCTCTGTGCCCGGCGCCCTGTCCCTGGGCCCCGCATGTGGACTTCGGGGCCGTTGTGCCGGCCTCGGGGCTGCATCCTGAGCCACGTCCTGTAGACTGGACTGGGGTGGGAACCCCTGGAGGCCCCCCTTCTCTGAGAGGGCGAGACCCGCACCCGCGCCCCAGATGACTCCCACGGAGCGTTCAGGATCGGTTGTGTGTGGCCAGAACCTCCCCGACGCCCGCTCGCTCCCGGTCCGGTGCCCGCCGTGGGAAGAGCCTGGCTCCTGGGGGCACACTCACCTGCCTGGTCCTGCGCAGGTGCCCGCCCAGGTTCTGGCCTAAGGAACCAGGGAGCGAGACGGTGGGGTGCGGCCCTGGACGAAGGGTCAGGCTGGACGCTAGGGTGGACGGAGCCTTGGGGCCTAGTGAGTTTGGAGGGGCTGCCGGGCCCTCAGAGGAGGCTCTGCAGACGGGCCAGGCCGGGAAGGCGGAGGCTCGACCCTGGCTGCCCATGAGGGTCCGGGTCCAGGTTGGGGCCTTGGAAGAGCCGTGGCCCGGGCTGGCTGACTCCGGCAAGAGTCGGGCAGGAGAGAGACGGGACTGGGGGGCGAGCTCTATCCAGGGCCGGCGCCTCCTCAGAGACAAGGGGAAATAGAGAAGAGGAACCGGGGGAGCCGAGAGCCTCCTCGGGGCTGGGCGGCTCTGGCATGGTGTGGACCGGGCCCGCAGGGAGTTCCTTGCCCTCACAGAGCTTGCAGTCTCCAGAGGGAGAGAGGCCGGGAGGACCTGAGCCTGGGTCTGAGCCCGACTGGATGTTGGGGGTTTGGGGAGGTCTAGGGGGAGGAGTCGCTGTCCTCCAGAGGGCTGAGAATGATATCCTGTATGGAAGTAGAGTGGGGAAGGGAGCTTAGGCCTGGGGGAGTCACTTTCTGGGGTGCTCTATGTGTGGATGAGGGGCAGGGGCTGCTGAGCTGGACTTGATGGGTTGGGGGGGGGGTGCCAGAGGGGTCTCCCAGTGCTCCTGGGAAAGATAAAAGAATGACCTTGGAGGGAAGAGGAGGGGAGGCTCCAGGGCTGCTAGAAGGGGCCTAGGCCTTTGTTCCCTGAGGGGGGGAATGGCATGGGTCTGACACCCCCCCATCTCCTCCTTTCTGGCCACCCCCTCCCCCTGCTCATTGGATGTTTGTCTCCTTGTCGTCCCCAGGGCGCTGTGGGGTCTGTGACATTGGTGCTGCCCCCCTCCCCCCAGCCATGGTGATCCCCAGATGCAGGTAGGGATGGATGTGTGTCTGGATGTATCTGGGGTGATGGGAGCGCCACTGTTTATCTTGGGGAGGGGCAGGTCTGTGTGGCCCTGGATTGGCCCCTTGCCCTTTGACTGTACCCAGCTCCCTAAGCCAGAGGGTCTTTTAGTGGAGAAGAGACTCTTGTCCCCCTCTTGGAATGGGACTTTATGAAGGGGCACCCCCAGTCTGTTGGCCATCAGGGATTTCCTTTTTGACCCTCATGGGTGGACTAAGGAGGGCAGCTGCAGGGCGGGGGGGGCCAGGGACCCTGAGGTCGGGGTGAAGTCCCCGAGGAAGCCAGTTGACAGCTTCTCCTAGAATGCTTACACACACACGGCAGTGACAGACTCACAGGGCCAGCCCCCTCTCTGTCTCCCATTTATTTGGTCACTCAGGGGCATGCCGGGGACCGGCCCTGGAGACTCAACATCCTGACTGAGGTTGGGGTTTGGGGGGTTCCCCAGAGCTTTTAGTGAGATGCACCCTAGGAATTGTTTGGGTCACTGTGATTCCAGAATAAAAGAATGGGGAGGCCTGTGGTCCCTGACTGAGAGGAGGATGTTTCCCCAGAGAGCCCAGGGGTCCTGTCCCTTCAGGGGCTTTGATGCCACCCCTCTGGGACAGGCTGCAGGAACTGGGGGAGGGCGGGTATCAGCTCCTAAGTGTTGCTTCCAGATGTCTGCCCTGGAGGCAGCTGCTCTGGGGACCCCGTTTGACAGTTGAGTGAGAGACAGGCAGGCGAGGAGCTGGGGCCAGATGGGAACCCCTCTTGTGGACCCAAGTCAGGGCTCTGCCTGCCGCACCCCCTCTGTTTTCCCATCTCCGTGCCTTTGCTCCCACAATGCCCGCCACCGGTCTTAGCCTCTGTCCTTGGTGCCTCTTCAGTCTTCCTCCCACTGCATCATCATGCCAGGCAAGGCCCACTTGTGGGGAGGCCCGGTGGGATCACCCCCCTGGCTAACAGCCCTCGGCCTTGGTTCTCTCTGCAGTTCCCTGAGGCCTTCCCCAGGAGTTTTAAGGCTGAGACAGATCCTGTGACTGGCACTCTGCTTGGTGTGACAGGACTCGGGGAAAAGCCTCAGCCCTAAGCAGGACAGAGGTGAGTGACAAGTGCTCCTGCCCAGCTTTGCCCGCCTGGGGGACCCCACCCCAAGCCCTCTTTCTCCTTGCCCTTCCTTCTGCCTTGGTGAGGTTGCAGTTTTCCAAAAGGAGGTTTTTGAGCTCCTCCAGCCTGAGAAGGGCTCTGCCCTCCTTTGGGGGGGGGGGGGGCTAGCTTGGGGATAGGGATGAGAAATCAGAAAATGTTTCCTGAGAGCCAAGCCAAGGTGGAGGGCTCACTTTGCTCAGCCATCCCTGTGGGGAGACGGCCCCACGGAGGTTCTTAGGGGGCAGCAGCAAAGCCGACAGCAGGGCCATCACTGTCCAGTGTTGAGCCACTGGAGCAGCCAGGACGTGCGCAACGAGAGCTGTCCTTTCTGGGTCCCTGGGCTGACTGCTCTTGGGTTCGAGGTCCTCCCCTCTCCTGATCCCTAAGCAAGCCTTCCTTCTGCTCCACTCCTCTGGCCATTCTAGGCTCCTCCTCCAGCCCCAGTCCCTTGTCCCAAGGGATTTCAGGCATAGCCCTCCAAGGGGCAAACCAATGAGGAATCATTCACCTGGCTGTTCCCTGGGGTAAGGGACTACAGGTTTGAGTGACCATTCCATCATCCTGTTTGTGAGCAGCTTCTCAAGCACCAAGCACCGGGCCTGGACCCCGTGACTCACCAGCTCCTCCCTTAGGACATCTCCCCTCCCCACAGTGGGCCCTTTCCTCTTCCAGCCCCTGAACCAGCCTCTCCTGCCCTGAAGCTTCCTTTTTGTTGGCCTTCTCTTCCATTGCTCAGAGACCATTCTTGGAGGTCCATGGCAACCCAATCAGAGGCCTTGCTCAGGGAGTTCAGCCCATTTTTCAACTCCTCTCTCTCTTCCTGCCCTGCCACATGCTAAGGGACTTGTTACCTTCACTTACATTATCACCATATTCATGAAATTCTCCTGTCCTGTGGCCTCGCCATCCCAAGCCCCTTCTGCATGACACAGTGAATGGAGGATGCATCTTCCTGAATTACATTCAACTTCAGATGTTCACTGCCTCTGTGACCCTGGACAAGTCACCCTTTTCTGTCCATTGAGCTGGAGAAGGACATGGCAGACCCCTCCAGAGTCTTTGTGAGAACATCCCAAGGGGCGTCACAGGGAATCACCTGCCTTTCTACTACAGTATTATCATCTTGTTCTGATCTCGTCCTCAAGTCTCTGCCATTGGGAACATCTGGAGAAACTGACTTTTTGGACTCTGCCCTGGATCTCTTCCCTGTGACCCTTCTATTTACATTTCCCTTCTTCACTAGGAATTTGTTTAAATACAACTAGAGGAATTTGCCCCATTTGCATACACATTGTCTTCTTCTATTTAACTTTTATTCCTTTTTTAATAAGTCAGTGGTCTTTTTAGACATAGAGAGCTGACTTGGGAATGGGCCCCCTACCTGACTTGTAAAATAAGCATTTCATTTCTTTGGTGATATTATTTAAAGCCATTCTTGTCCAACTCATAGCCCCTGATTCTTTTCTCAAAATGTTAGAGCTGTCTAAGAGGAGAACTTCTTCATGGTCCAGAGGTCTTTACCCTTTCTTATTCCCTATTCATGATCCATATTTTTCTGTAAATTTGTATTGAATCACTCAGCATCAAAGTATTGCAGACTTAATTCTGAGATCCTCAACTTGCTCATAGCACCTCAAGAACCAACCTGGGACCTGAAGCCACAAGTCCTGATTCTTAGGCCAGAGTCTGCTGTGATCCCAGCCTGGCCTTGAGTTTCCCTGGGCTCTCTTTAACCTTTTGTTTTTGTGACCTTAGTGGGAAGTGGGTCTTACCTCTTCAGGACCAGGGACTCTGGGGACCTTCAAGGTAAGGTTGGAGCATTGCTTCATAACCGGTTTTCTTTTTCCAGCTATACTGCCACAAGACTGTCCATCACCAAGAAAGAAGCATGGAGGATGAGGAAGGAGGGCCTTCGGGCTTCCGAGCAGCCAGAGCCCAGGTGAGTCAGGAGTCTTACCTCCTGAAATACCAGGAGGGTGTTGACACCCCTTTTTCTGTTCTTATTTTGGTTTCAGTCCCTGTACTCATTTATTTATATATGTATATATTTTTTTTAATTTGTTTTTGAGTCTTACAATTTTTTCCCTAATATTGCTTCCCTCCCCCACCCCTACAGAAGAGAGTCTGTTGGTCTTTACATTGTTTCCATGGTCCACATTGATCTGAATTGAATGTGATGAAAGAGAAATCATATCCTTTAAGGAAAACATAAAATATTAGAGATAACAAAATTACGTAGTACATAGGACAACATTTTTTTTTAATTAAAGGCTATAGTCTTTGGTCTCTGTTTAAAGTCCATAATTCTTTCTTTGGATACAGATAGTATTCTCCATCGCAGATTTCCTAAAATTCCTCCTGATTTATTGCACTGATGAAATGAATAAGTGCATTAAGATTGGCCATCTCCCTCATGTAGCTGTTAGGATGCACAATGTTCTTGTGGTTCTGCTCATCTCACTCAACATCAGTTCTTACAAATCCCTCCAGGCTTCCCTGAATTCTCATCCTTCCTGGTTTCTAATAGAACAATAGTATTCCATGACATACATATTCCCCAATTGACAGACATTTACTTAATTTCCAATTCTTTACCACCACAAACAGGGCTGCTATGAACATTTTTGTACAAGTGATGTTTTTACAAACCTTTTTCATCATCTCTTCAGGGTATAGACCCAGTGGTGGTATTGCTGGATCAAAGGGTATGCACATTTTTGTTGTCCTTTGGGCGTAGTTCCAAATTTCTTTCCAGAAAGGTTGGATGAGTTCACGGCTCCACCAACATTGTATTATTGTCCCAGATTTCCCACATCCCTTCCAACACTGATCATTGTCCTTTCTGGTCACATTGGCCAGTCTGAGAGGACACCACTGTTTCCTTTGTCCTCAATTTGCCCTGTCTAACTCAAGCCCCTCATTCTGGGCCTTGCCCTGTTTCTCCCCATTTTGTATATCTTCCTAATGGTACCAGGGGCGCACATAGTGGAGAGAGCACTAGACCTGGAGTTAGGAAGAAGTGAGTTTAAATCCAGCCTCAGACACATCCTGGTCCCATCACTTCAGGCTGCCTCAGTTTCCTCATCTGTACACGGGGATGGTAAGGATAATAACAGCACCTCCCTCCCAGGCTGGCTGTGAGTTAATCCTCAAGGATTCCATGATGCCTATGTTAACTCTCAGCGGCTCCTAGCAGGAACTAGAAGATTTGTGGCTGCCATTTGCATTCCTCTGATTTTTACTACTTTGTTCCCATGTCAACAAATGCAGACAGGCGGTGTTCAAACCTTTTTATTGCTCTCTTGGTTTTTTACTTTACCTCCATTTCTCAGTCTCTGCCTCCTGCTCTCCTGGCTGTAGAGCCAGCCCAGAGCAAAGAGAAACAAATATACACTCTCTAATCTTGCCCAAGAAGTGAGTTAATCCCAGAGGCAGGCACCACACTCTCCCTGCACAGTCACCCCCTTTGGCAGAGAAGGGAGTGCGAAAGTTGCCCCTCCTGCTATTCCAGGACCAGTCTTAGTCATTGCAGTCCAGCCCCAAGGCTGTTTTTCCTCTCCCTCCCTCTCTGGGAGCTGGAGCCCAGTGGAGAGAACATGGCACTGGGAGGGCAGGAAGACTTGAGTTCAAATCCTGCCTCAGACATTTCTGAGTCTTCCTGTGCTTCTGTGTATTCCTCGTGATTCTTGCCTCTGATCGCTCAGTGGGATTCCATTGCAGTTGTGTCCCCATCCCCTGTCTAGTCATCATTTCTTAATTTTTATTTTATTTTTATTTTTTTGCAAGGCAATAGCATTAAGGGGTTTGCCCAAGGCCACACAGCTAGGTTATTATTAAGTGTCTGAGGCCAGATTTGAACTCAGTTAGTCCTGACTCCCAGGGCTGGTGCTCTATCCACTGTGCAACCTAGCCACCTCTTCACCATTTCTTATTACACTCCATTTATTGTGTCACCTTTTCCCAGTTGATGTGCAGAGTCAAGCTTGTCACTTCTTGGCTCCCACAATAAGTTATACTGGGGGATGAGCTACAGGGGAAGCCTCGCTGACACCTCATGGCCCCTGCCTTCCTCTCCCTCTTGTGAGGGACTGTCCCGCCTCGTTTTTCAGGATACTCAGAAGCTCCTACCATCTTCCCTATCTTATGCATGAGGACATTGGGCCTTTTGTATCCTTTGGACTTCTACCATTTTCTGAAGTCCTTTCCAGATGACCGGTAAAGACTAAGCACTCACTTCTGCCTCTTTGTCCAGAGGTCCGCCTTGTTGTTCATCTGTACCTGGTGACTTGAATTCATTAAGTGCAGTTCATTGTTGCCTGTCTCCTTCCCCCAATCATGAATTTCTCTCCTAAGTTACTAAAGATCATTTTCCTTCAAAGAGAAAACAAAAAACAAAAGTTGCACGATTTCACCTTCTCACTGTTGGCTATTTTCTGAGGTTTATCAATGCCTGTCCGACCCATCCCTTCTTTGCTCTCTCTCCCCTCCGGCTCTCCGTCACAGGATCTTGATATTTCCTGCACTGCTCTGACAGGCTCATTTGGCTCTTCCATCTTCCTCCATAATGACTGGCCCATGCTGCCATCCTGTCCCTTTTACATCTTATTTCTGCCTTTGTAGACCTTGTGGTCCCTTTAGGCACCTCCTTGGAAGCATGTATGCTCTGTCTTCAGGACTGATTTGTGGAAGAGCTGCTCATCCATCACCTGGGTCCACTTCCCCACTCATCTATCAGTAGAGTAACTGGTCTGAGCTTCTTGGCAGTCTGCCCCCTTCAGATCTGGGGGAGCCTCCCCCACAGGGTTTCCTGTTCCTCCACAGCTCCTTTACTGTGCCAACAAAAACTGAAGAGGGGAACCCTCCCTCTCCATAGTCCACAGTACTGTTCTGCAGCTCCGGGTAAGTGATGTTTCCCAGGGTTCTCCTTTATTTCTTCCTTTTGTTCAACATATCAATCAGTCAGTCTGTCAGCAAGCATTGGTTAAGTTTCTCCTCTGGGCCAGGTCCTGGAGTCCAAGAAAAAAAAGGAAACCATCCCTGCACGTACACAGAAAACAATGTCTAGAAGTAATGGAAACAGAATAAGATGGCAGAAATAGAAAGTTGTGGAATGCAGGGAAGGCAAAAGTGTTTGAGGGGATCGATCAGGAAGAACGTCCTCATGATGAAGATGCTGGTGTGAAAGGAGGAGGAGTTTGGGGTGAGCAGCCAAGAAGCCCAGTTTGATTGAAGGGAAGAATTGAGTGAGGAGAGAGAGAGAGAGATGAGGAAGATAGGTAAAGACTACCAAAGGTCAAAAGAGGGCTTTTTTTTTCAAGGCAGTTGGGCCCACAGGAGTTTATTAAAAAAGTAACATGACAGACTTAACCTTAGGAAATTGTTTTGGTTCAAAAAGATTTTTTTTCCATTTAATAGCTAACTACTTTCCTACTTCCCCTTCTGCACTTAAACTCCACCTCCCCCACTTGTCCCAGTGAAAAAAAGACTTTCACCACAAATATGCTTGATCAAGCAAAGCAGATTTCTCAGCCAACCATGTCCAAAAATTGGTACCTTCCCCTGCATTTTGAATTTAAAGACTCTCGGTAGACTGTGGCCTCAGAGTCATGATTTGGAACTGCATTGACCAGAGGACTCAGATCTTGTGGAGTTGGTTTTTTGCTATAATGTCATTACTGCATAACTTGTTCTCCTTGTTCTGATCATTTCAATTCTTTATCAGATTATACAGGTTATTTCAGATTTCTCTGAAACTGTTCCCTTCATTATTTCTTTTTAAAAATTCTAAATGTTTTTATATTTTTAACCATTTTTATTGGTCTTGTTTTAATATCTTCATAAACTTTTTCCCATTATCCTTTCTTCTCCTGCTCTAAGAGAACCATTCCATGTAACCAAAATTCTTTTCTAAAGACAAAAGGAAAAAAGAAAGCAAGAGGAAAAAAATCAGTTCAACTGATCAATACAATGAAAAAATCTGAAAACGCAAGCAATGGTCAACAACTGTGGACCTCTCACCTCTATAAAAGGGTAGGTTGGAAGCATCCTCTTTTGTCTGTTCTTTCTGTCCAAATTATTCTTAATTTTGCAACATTCACTTAATGGTTTGTATGCAGTCATTTTTTTTTTCTATTTTTATCTGAGTGTTTTCATAGTTGAATTGCTGCAGTTACTGTGTATATTTTTTTTACTTGGCTCTGTTCCTTTCACTCTGCATCAGTTCATAGGCGTCTTTCCATGCTTCTCTATTCATCTTATGCATCATTTCTTACAGCACAGTAGTTTTCTGTCTCATCTACGATAATTTTTTAGCTGTTCCCCTTGTTTCCACTTCTTTGCATTCACAAAAAAATGTTGCTTTAATATTCTAAAGTCTACGGCTACTTTTTTTTCCTTAATAATGACTTCTTTGGGATGTAAACTCTCCAACAGTCTGGTTCAAAAAGAGTATGAGCTTTATTTCCACAGCTCCACCAGCAATATATTAGTGTGCCTATCTTCCCACAACCCCTCCAGCTTTGACTTGCCATTTTTTGACATTTTTTCCAATTTACAGAGTGTGAGACTCAGTGCTGTTTTGGTTTGCATTTCTCTTTATTTGGGAATTGGAGCACTTTTTTCTGTGCTCATGAATTGACTTTCAAGTTTCTTTGTTCATAACTGTTTGTTCATATCTTTTGAGCATTTATTTATTAAGGAATGACTTAGTTTTACATTTATTAATTGTTTTCTATATTTTCAATACCAAAGCCTTATCAGATAAATTTGTGTAAATATTTTTCCCATTTGATTATTTACTTTCATAGGTCTTTGATGTTGATTGTATATAAATTTTTCAGTTTCATGTAATGAAAGTTAGAATTTAAACATTTTATCTTTGGTAATTGCCCCCAACTCTTGTTTAAAGATATATCTTCTATTCATAGCTATGAGAGATGTGATGATTTTCTCCTGGTTTTTTTTTTATAGAATGAACTTTTTAGTAAGGTCACATATTGATTTAGAATGTATTGGGGCTTATCATGTTGGCCTGAGTCTAATTTCTGCCCCATGGTTTTATAGTTTTTCCCAGCAGTTTTTAATAAATAAGGAATATTTCCTAAATTTTATCAAGCAGTGGGTTAAGTTCCATTATTTCAAGTTATCCCTTGCCTACTCTTTTCCATTGATCTCTTGCTCTATTCTTTAACCAATAACAGGTGGGTTTGATGAGTGCTATTTTATAATATAATTTGAAATACTGTCCCCTAGAAACTGTCTTCTCTTCCCTTCTTTTTTATCATTTTTCTTGATAAACAAATCTAAATCTCTAGTTTTTCCAAATGAGTTTTGTTTATCAAGTTCTAAACATTTCTGGTACAACTAAGTGGCAGAGCGAGTAGAGGGCCAGGCCTGGAGTCAGGAAGACCCAAGTTCAAATCCAGCCTCCATCACTTGCTGTGTAGGACCCTGGGCAAGTCATCAGCTGTGAAATGGGGTGCTCCTAGCTCCTCCCTTAGTCAAGTGCTGAGCACGCAGGAGATGCATTACAAGTGAGAGCTTTTGGTCCAGAGAAGTGCAGTTGAGTTTCCCAGGCTGTAATTTGTCTGGCCAGCTGCCTCTGCTGAGTGGCTTAGCCTCTCCAAGTGCAATCTCAGGGGGGAGACATTATTGATGCAGTTTGGGGCCCCAGGCTAGCCCCATGACACTGGCCTGAGGGCCAGGGACTAACCAAATAGTATGTTCACAGTTCACAAACATGGCCAAGAGTTAAGCACAGGAGCTAGGTCAAAGATGACCTTTTCTGTGTGAGGCTGAGGTGGAGTGGAGTCAGAGCCATGGGGAGTTAGTCACTTGGGGAACTGTGTGTTTGTGGGAGTATCCACGTGGACATTCTCAAACCTGATACCTTTAGGGGCAGCTAGGTGGCAAAGAGGATAGAGCACTGGTCCTGGAGTCAGTAGGACCTGTGTTCCAATCTGGCCTCAGACACTTAATAATTACCTAACTGTGTGATCTTGGTCAAGTCACTTGACCCCTCTGTCTTGCAAAAACAAGCCAAAGGGAAAAAAAAAACATTTACTGAGCTTTTTACAGGCCCTGGTGTCAGAAGTACCTGAGTTCAAATCCAGCCTGAGACACTTTAATAATTGCCTAGCTGTATGACCTCAAAAATTCTTTTGAAAATGATACCTTTAACACTTCTGAAATTTTCCTTGCATTATCCACAACATATTTGTTTGATTGTTTTCATTTTATTCTTGTTTTAAATACAAACCTTGAGGGTTCACAACATTTTTTTTTGTTAAATTAGTTTATAAACAAAAAAATGATGTGAACTACTGAGGTATAGTATATCAGCAATAAAAATGTTAATTCAGAACCAAACCTAGCTCTTTGCTTTTTTCATTTCTAAATTTGTTCATTGGAATCTTTATTCTTTTTTAAATTTACTAACATTTGATCAATTTGTTGGTCATTTTATAAAACCAATTTTAACTGATTTTATTAACTCCTATTTTTTATTTTTATTAATTTTCATTTCTTAATGTCTCTCTCATCCCTTATTTTTATCAAGCCATTTTTTTTTAAGAAAGGAAAGAAAGATGTAGATCAGGCAGAATAGCCAGACAAACATAATCATTTTCTTTGAGAGAATTTGCAAAGTTCCACCCCTTCAAGACACCCCTCCCAAAAGACTTTATTCCTTATGTAAATTGTTTTCTTCTTTTCCCTTTCCCTTTCTCCTTTATTGTTCTCCTTTCCCTTGTTCTCCTTTCTGCGGGTGTATTTTGCACAACCCTTCTCCTTGACCAGAATGTTGTACACTCCTGCTCTTGATGCTTTCTGTGAGATAGAGGAGATTGTTCCTTTGTATTCTAAACTTGAACACACTCCAAATAGCCAGGGCATTGGCATCTGCACTGGAGTCAGGAAAGGATTGTGGGAAGTTGTCTGTGGAGCTCCCAGGGATCAGAGCTGTTGTGATTGGCCTGTTTCTAATTCCTGGTCCTTTAGGATTTTTACTCACCTGCTTCTTCACAGTTGAACCTTTGGTCATCCATGGTAGCTCCTACTCTTATAAATTTGAATCTGTTTCATATATGTCTTGGGTAGGAAACGCTTCTCAGAGAAACCCGCTGCCAATATTTCCCTTATCACTGCTGGGAAATCAAAGGCATTCATTAGGCACCTCCTCTTATGAGGCACTAGAAATGCAAAGGTAGAAGATGATCCCTGTTGTCAAGAAACTCACAGGCTCCAGGGATGACATAAAAATCACTATGGGGAAGGCAGGAATATTGAGGAGGATCAGGAACAACTTTTGGTCAAGGATGAGACTTTACCTGAGACTTAAAGGAAAGCTCGGAGGTGGAGATAAGTGAGGACATAGTGGAAAATGCGAGGAAATAAGTTGGGAAACGGAGCTTCTTATTGATGGAATAGCCAGGAGACCAGTATCAGTGGATCAGAGTCCGTACTGGGTACTAAGCTGGACAAAGATTTGAAGATAGCAAGGGGATAACTTAGGAAGGCCTTGGAAGGCCACATGCCGCTCTTTGTTGCACATTCTCCTGGAGGTCATGGGGGGTCAGGACATGGTGACTGAGTGGAGGGTGGATTAAAGTGGGGAGAGACTGGAGGTAAGCAGACCTAGCAGCAGCTATTTCCGTAGTCCAGGTATGAAGTGAGAACATGTAGCAGGGTGGTGTGATGTCAGAGGAGAGAAGGGGACATATTGAAAAGTTGGTGCAGATATTTGGTCATGGGACTAAGAGCAGGGGAGTCTGAGGGACTGGAGGCTTAGGAGAAAGATGAGCTCTTTGCTGGCTATGTGGAGTTTCAGGTGTCTATTGGATGTCCAGTTGGAGATGGGAGATTAGGGTTTGATAGCTTGGGGACAGAGCAGTGGAGAGATTACCTTGGAATCCATGGTAGCTAATGAGATTACAAAAAAGGGGTCTCAGAGACCCAGCAGGAGTCTTGCATAATTAAGTGGGCATGACCTGGATGAAGATCTAGCAAAATTACTTGAAAAGGAGTGGTCAGAGAGAGAGAAGCAAGAGAGAGCATGGTGTGCAGGAAACTAGTGGGAAGAGAGTGTCTACTAGAGGGGGGGTGGCCAGAGAAAAGGTCTGGAGACAGCAGGGGAAGAGTTCTGTCCAAGGAAGAACCACCAGGCCATGGGGGCCACTGGCTAGTGAACCACACAGAGAGGAGGGGTGCCGAAGACTGGAATGGGGGTCAGCTTGGCAAGGGAAGAGGGAACCTCTGGACTTTATCAAGTAGAGGGTGACAAAGACTGGGCCTGTGCTTTCAGAAAAGTGCATTGGTTTTTGTTGGTGCAAATTCTTTTTAAATTTATCTAATCCAAGTTGTTTATCTGGTTATCTTGGGTGCTCCCTGTCCCTTCTTTGTTCATGAACTGATCCCATATCCAGAGATCAAAAAGGTACATTGCTTTGTCCTTCTAATTAATGATGTAGTCCTGGTATTTTTCAGTCATTGATCCATTAGGATCTCATCTTTGTATTTGGTGTGAGGAAATCTGTCTGTATTTCTGCTTGACTTCTTTTTTTGTTTTCCCAGCATCTAGAGACATTTTACCCTTGTAGCCATGGTCTGTGGGTTTATGGAATATAAGGCTATTCAGCTGGTTTCTAGATCTTGTATGCCATTTTCAAATTAGTACCAGACTGTACTTTATTCTGTGGCCTGAGATCTGGTACTGCTAGGCAGAGACAGGAATGAGGACAGTGGGCATCCTGGCTTTTCATGTGATCTTCCTGGGAAAGCCATCAACTTTTCTCCATTAGGTATAATGTCTATTCTTTTTCTTATAAACTATTTACCTTGTTAAGATAAAGTTCATACATTTCTATGCTTTTCTAGTGTAAACAATTTCTACTTTGTTTTTTAGGTGGGAGTTTTGAGTTAGTTGCTTTTCTAATTATCTTACTTATAGGCTGAATCCATTGATTTGTTCGTATTTTGCTGAAAGAGTTGAGGAAAAATAGTATTAAATAAGTAAAGATAAAAAACTACTTATGACTGCATTAAGTATATCCCACACATTTTATGTTAATTTCTTTTTTTTAGGGTTTTTTTTTTTTTGCAAGGCAGATGGGGTTAAGTGGCTTGCCCAAGGCCACACAAGCTAGGTAATTATTAAGTGTTTGAGACCAGATTTGAACCCAGGTACTCCTGACTCCAGGGCTGGTGCTTTTATCCACTGCGCCACCTAGCCACCCCTATGTTGATTTCTTTAAGAAAATTTTCTATTTGTTCCTGAACCCATCTATTTTTCAGTTTTTGAGTTTCCAATAAACATTTTTTTGGTTGGTGCCAATATCTTTAATATTTCAAGCCAGCATCTGTTTGCCATTATCAGTATATATATATGAATCATAAAACAATTTTTCATGAGATTTCTTCTGGAAAGATATTTGAAATGAGTTCCTATGATAAATGAATGAGTAAATTATTGAATGAATGAATGAAAAAACTTAATCAAATCACTTACCTATGTATAAATCGCTATGGTAAACCCTAGTGTTCCAAACAAAAAAATTATGACAACCACTGCTCTTGTGGAGCTCAGGGAAACCCCATGGCCCTTGGGGTACAGTGACAGAGTAGATTAGTACATCTTCAGTGTCATTTCTATCAATCACATCACATCGGTTTTTGATGTTCCATCATTTGCCAACATTAAAGGCCTCTCTTGGCCTGATCTTAAGTAAGTATGGTTGCTGAGGAGGCTACCGAGAGAAGGGGTTGTCAGGTTATTAGTTCTGAGCCTCTTGAATTTATCAGCTCATCAGTGGTCATTGAGTGGTGGATGAGGCTGGTAGATGTAGGGATAGTGGTCCTATTCTCTACAAGACTTGCTTCCTTGATGATGACGATTTGGTGACTCTTTCCAGGAAGCTTTTAATTCCTTTTTCAAAGCCCCTTTATTGAAGATAATGTTTATTGCATTAGAATCAGTTAGTTAAATGTGTCAACTTTCCTATGTGTTTCTTGTCTTCTGCTTTTCCATTTCAAAGTATCTACTCCTTTTTGGCCTTTTCATCAAGAATCCTTAGAAATCTATTTGATTAAAGGTCTGTTTTTATGCTCAGTTATGCCAAATAGATTTTTCTTGGTTGAAAACCTTTATCTTATGCCTTTTGGAATATCATATTCTAAGTTCTCCTCTTTGTTATGGTGGTAGCTCCAAGACTTACATGACCCTGACTGTGACTTCTTGTACTTGAACTTTCTTTTTGGCTGATTATAGAATTTTTTTCTTTGACCTAGTAACCTTAGGTTTGGCTATGACTTCTTCTGGGAGTTTCCATTTGGGCATTTCCATAAGCAATGACTAGTGGATTCTTTCTGTTTTTACTTTGTCCTCTGGTTCTGATGAAGTGTGTCCTCTGTTCTTGAAGAAGATGCTGACATCTGGATCCAGTGGCCAGATATGAATCAGAATGACTGGAGATTTGAAGCCCTGGATTTGAAGCAGTCAAGGTTAAGGGACTTGCCCAAGGCAAAACAGCTAGTGAGTGTCAAGTGTCTGAAGGTAGATTTGAATTCAGGTCCTGACTCCAAGGCTAGGGCTCTATCCACTAGCTGCCCTATTGTTTGGTTCTGGGATAGAGGGGTCAGACTTGTGACTTGCAAAACTCCTGAGTGCAGCCCAGCTCAGATCGAATTGTCACTGAAAAACATCTAAATATTGTATGACATGGAGAATGTTAATTTGTAGTTTTCTAAGTCAACAGACAGCTCACAGGATCTGTTTGATACTCCTGTTCTAAACAGCCTATGTAGTTTTCTTTTATGATTTTTCAAAATCTGATATCCAAGATATTTTTTGGTAGGGAAAGGAGCGGTCATGATTTTTAGGTAGTTTGATTCTGAAATTCTCTCTCCTTGGCCTGTTTTTGATGCTAAATGTCTAACATTCTCTTGATTTTGTTTTAATTCTTTTTTGTCTCTGAGAATCCTTTTTTATTTGACTTATTCCACTTTTCATTGAGTTCACATCTTGAGTAAGGTTTCCTGCCATCTGCTCCTTGGCCCTTTTTCCTCCCTGTTTTCTGTTTTTTACATCATAGTCCTTAAGATGTTTTCTCCGAGATTGGTCAGTTCCCACAGTGTCCAGTAGAGTGTCAGCTCCTTGAGAACAGGGCCCATTGGGTGCCAACATAGACAGAGTGCTAGCCTGCAATCAGGGAGGTCTGAGACATGACAAGCTGTGTGATCCATGGCAAGATGGACTCTCTCAACCCAGTAGAAATGAAAATAACCCAGGATGAAATGAGAGATGGGTAAAGCACTTGGCAAACCTCAGAAAGCTATTCAAATACCCGCTGTTGTCAGGCTCCTCTCTGCCTTTGTAGCCATAGCACTTGGCTCTGGACCTTGCAAATAGCAGGCATTTTATAAGTGGGGCATGAGGATGGGGTTGTCCCTTCTGCTGATCTGGAGAATGTACCATATTACAGGTGTCGGTGACATTTAAGGATGTGGCTGTGGACTTCACCCAGGAGGAATGGGGGCAGCTGGACCCTTCTCAGAGGAACCTCTATCGGGATGTGATGCTGGAGAACTATGAGAACCTTGTCTCCCTGGGTAAGCACACCCTTCTTCTGACCCACCCTCAGTCCTTGGAGGGGATTTCTAGAGGAGTTTATTTGAGATTTGGCTTACTGTGTTAGGGTTCAAAAATTCATGGACTTTGGGGTTCATCTTAATCCTTTATGACGAAGAGACAAAGTATTTCTCTTTGCTACCCAGGTGACTAAATAGTCTTTGCTTGATGTGATTTCAAATCCCCAGAGTCATGAAAATGGTCTTGGGAGCTTTCCCCTCCCTTTTTCGTTTTAGTAATTGGGCGGGGGGTGGGGGTGGGGAGTCTTTCTCTAAAGTTGGAAGGCAGCCCTGAAGAAAGCAGTTAATAATTGTATCTGGTTGCAAATGTCCCCAGTGCCTGAAAGACCATTTTGAAACAAGGAAAGAATGTTTGAGTTGGCATCAGAATCCCTCCATTCAGATCCTAGGACTTTGGGGGAAGGATAGATTCCTCCCTTGGACCTCCAGCTCCTCACCTGTAAAGTGAGGCAGCTGCACCAGGTGGCCTCTCAGGTGCCTTCCAGGTCCAGAGCTCTGTCTGGTGTTTCTGGGAGGGCCATGTGATCCCTGCTTCCTAGCAGCCTCGATCCTTTCTTCCTGAAGAAGAAAAGGTTGGGGACGGTGAAGTTGGGGTGATGCTTTGTTGACTGTCTTTTGAATCTCTTTGTCCATGAGCAGGGCTTCCAGGGTCCAAACCTGATGTGATCTCCCAGTTGGAGAGGGGAAAAGCACCTTGGATGAGAGATGGTGAATTCCCAGGTGAGTGAGGAAAATTGTCTTCTTTCAGAAGCAGCAGCCCAACTAGTTCCCAACCAGTGGCCAGGCAGCTGGTGAGCTGCTGTACCTGACCTTAATCTCAGGGGATCCAAATGTGGACAGACATTAGAAGACTGATGTTTAGGTGCTAAAGGTGGTGGGCAGTTCCAAAATAGCTTTGTGAGGAGAATTTCAAAGTAAATGTGTGCTTCTCTGAGGTGGAAGTCAGGAAGGGGAATTCGTCCCAGCCCTGGAGACCAGTTACATGTTCACATGGGCAATAAGGCCACTCAGTCATTTAAAAAATTTTTTCTGTTCTAATTAGTTAACATTCATCTTCTCAATCTTCCCATACCAACTCTCTGTATTCAATTGAGAATACAAGAACATAAAATTTATTATAAACATATATTATTATTGTCCATGTCCAAAAAACTCTTTGACTCATTCTGTTATCCTGGACCTTCTCCTTTCAGAGGTGGGCAGAATGTCTCCTCATCCATCTACTGGAATTGTGGTTGGTAGTATTCCATAACATCGATACACCCAATTTATGGGCAACCCTCAGAGTGCCATTTTTTGTGTTGTGAATACATCTTTGAATCACCCTCCCTTTAACTTCACCTCCTCCCTTCTTTCCTTTCCTTCCTATTTCCTTGTTTTTAGGAAATGTATTTCTGTGTGTGTGTGTGTGTGTGTGTGTGTGTGTGTGTGTGTGTGTGTGTGTCTTTTCTCTTCAATGGCCAGTTCAGATGAGTGATGTTCAAGGGTCACTTACTCTCCTCCGCTCCTTGTTTGTTGAGATATTGGTTTGCGCTTGTGATTATGTGAGAAATTTTCTCCTCAACTTTCCTTTCTCCTTTCCCTGCCAAATCAAATCCCTACCCCCCCTTTTTGTGCCTGTGTCCCCCTTCCCCTCTCTTTCCTCTTCACATCCTTACAGAATCACTCCCAGACCTTGTCTAATGAGACCCCCCCATGACCCCTGACAATAACAAGGTTTAGCGGTAACATGGATCACCTCCCCTCCCCATCCCCGCCAATGTTTGAATGTAAACAGTTTAGGCTTGCTTGATTTTTTTATCAATATTCATTGTTGTTGACCTTTTTTATGTTTCTCTTCCCTCCTGTTTCATGTTCATAGTTTCTAGTCACCTTTGATGCATCACTGTTTCATTAAGAGCCCATTTTTTCTCTGTAGCATTAGACTCAGTTTTATTGGGTGTGATACTGTTGGCTGAAAGTCCATCTTTTGCCTTCTGGAATATTTTGTTCCAAGTTCTCTGCCCCTTTATAAGCATGGTTGCTAAATTCTTTGTGACACTGCCTGTGGTTCCTCAGGACTTGAAATTCTTTCCTTCTTGCTTCATGTAAGATTTTTTCTTTGTCCTAGAAGCTCTGATTTTGGGCTAATTTTGTTCCTGGGAGTTTTCATTTCAGGATTTCTTTAAGTGGTGGACAGTGAATTCCTTTTTGACCTTTAGTTTGAATTACTCTGAGCAAGATTTCTTGAAATAGGATATCTCAGTTCTAGGCTTGCTATAAAATACCTGATATCATTCTCTATTTTTCCAGTTTTGAGTCTCCATTTTAATGCCTCTTGTCTTATGAATTCATTAGCTGCTTTAAATTCTTGCTTCATCTCTTCCAAGCATCCTAATGGCATTTCTATGAAGCAGATTGATTTTCTCCAAGGTTTTGCTTGTAAATGTTTCTTCTGGGTTTTTGTCCTGAGCATACTTGCACCATACTAGCTCATTACAGAGAATTTCTTTTTTTGCTGACCCATTCTTCTAGCCTTTTCCCTGACATCCAGATGAATATTAGTTTAGGGCTAGATTCTGTGGCACTTGGTAAGAGGAAGTCTGGCTTAGTGTTGCCTCTGCTTCCTTGGTCTAGTCCAGGATCTCGGAGCTCAGTGCTCCAAAGGGAAATGATCAAGGGAAAAGTCTTGTTCATTGACCCGACTGAGGTTTAGGTCTAAGCACTGGAAAGCTGCTAGACTCCACCCCTCTCAATTAACTGGGAAACCCTAATGGGTCAGAGTGATGGAATTCCAGGTTTCCCTTTGGTTTGGGACTTCTGTCCATGCTGTTTGACCCTAGACTGAGTCAGCTGCTGCAAAGGAGATCTTGCTCTGCTTGGAGAGTTCTGGATGCCTTGGCCTCTTCTGCTAGCCTCTGAAATGCCTCTTGTCTTGGTACACCTGTCCTGTGTGCAAATCCCTTTCTCAGTTACCTTGGGTCTGTGCCCTAAAACTGAATAGTAGCCTTCAAGGCTATATATTTAACAAAATAGAAATGAAAATCGACATTTGCTTCTGTGTCTATTCATTAAGTTTTTTGGTGATTTTTTTTCTCCCTAGTTATCAGTGTGTATGTTATTGCTTTGACGATGCTTTTTTTCCACTTTGTATCACTTTATACAACTTTTTCCATAGGTCTTTGTATTCTTTTTATTACTTCTTTTTAGACTTATTATTTATTTTTATGTTCCCATAGCTATTGTTTTGACTGTTCCCTATTAGGAACATGGGTTGTTTTTAGTTTTTTTTGCATTTGAGAAAAAAAATTCCCTGTATAGTTAGGGTTTTTTTTGATAAATTTGGTAGACCTTATGGTATATTGTCATATTTTCCAAAAATTCTTCAGTAGGTCATAGTTTCACTACCTGCATTGAATTGTTTTTCATATTTGCCCATTAGAAAGGGTTTAGGAAGATCAGAGAAGGTAAAAGTCATTGTAAGTCAAAAAGTCAAAATTGTGATGTTCTCTGGGGGGGGGTCTCAGGACCCTCCCTGCCAAAGTCTTTTTTTTCAAAAACCCAATTTTATATTTTTCTTACTCAAAAACAAAGTTAGCAAAAACTGCCTCAGACCTTCACTGGAGTTGACTTGCTTTCCTTGGTACTGACTGTTGTATGAATAATGAGGGTGGACTGGTTAACTCAGTTCCTTCAGTATTCTGGGCCAGAACAGAGGGAAGTTAATACCTCTCATTGTTAGGTTTTAATTTGGGTGTTTTTTTCAGGTTTTGGGGTGTTTTTTTGTTTTTTGGGGGTTTTTTTGCAAGGCAATAGGGTTGGTTAAGTGGCTTGCCCAAGGCCACACAGCTAGGGTATTTATTAAGTGTCTGAGGTCAGATTTGAACTCAGGTACTCCTGACTCCCAAGGCCGGTGCTCTATCCACTGCACCACCTTACTGCCCCCTAATTCTGTTTTTTTTTAGGATCAGTATTGCTAGTTTGTTTTTTGAATAATTGTGTTTCCTTTGACCACTACTAATATATTTCTAAGAGAAAAGCAAGCGGAGGAGTCATCTCCTAAAACTGGGGGTGGGAAACCTTTTTACTGACAAGGGTCATTTGAATATAACATTCATAGGGTATATTTGGTCAAATAATTCACCCCTATAAAGCTACTCGATTTATTAAGTATCAAATCCCATCCAGCAATGGCAAACCCATACAGCCAGGATGTTCCTGCATCTGAATGGGATTCATCACTACAGATGGTCAGTAAGTTCAGCATTTCCTTGGAGATGAGGGCCAACTCATTCCAATTTTTGTTTTGCTCTTATTTAAGGAAGCTTTTTCTTAAATCAAGGCTATTTCAGACTCAGCAATCATCAGTTACTACTCTGGGGCAGAAAACAATTCTCTTCTGTTTGAATGTCCTTCACCACTGTACAGCAAGAATTGGATGCATCCTTAGATAAGATTTTATTTCTCAAGTATCTACACTTGTCTCTTTTTCAGCAAATATTCTTGTTTTTTATTTTACTGAGAGAATTGGGGTCATTTATTGGCACAACTTGCTTCCTTCTTTGAGAACTGATTGTTTAATCATTTCTTGCGATGTTAAAAGATGAGATCTTCTCTTTCCCAAGTCTGACCTCTCTACTTGCACCATTGATTCCCTCTCCTGCAGGATTTATTTCTCTCTCTCTCTCTCTCTCTCTCTCTCTCTCTCTCTCTCTCTCTCTCTCTCTCTCCCTCTCCCTCTCCCTCTCCCTCTCCCTCTCCCTCCCTCCCTCTCTCATCTCTTTCAGTCCATTGGCTTCTCCTTTTCTCCTTACAAGCCATATCTGTATGTATCTCATAAATTAATGATATCAGGCCATTATTCCAGGTCCCTTATCTGGGGACCAGGTCAGTATGTCATTTCTTTCTCTCTTTTCCTTTGCTTTTGATATAATTCTGCCCGTGAATCACTGAGCATTTAAGCTACTGCATGCCAGCTGAGGAATATGAAGACAAAAGGGAAACAGTTCCTACTTTTTGGAAACATCAAGTGCACATAGAAGAATATACAAAATAAATAAATGCCCATTTTGGGAAGGAGACACTAATATCTGGAAGAATTAGGGAAGATCTCATTGAGAAGGTGGTCTTGAGCTGAACTTTGGAAGAAACTAGAGATTTTAAGAGGCAGAAGTAAGGAGACTATGCAGAGGCAAAGAGATGGGAAACAGAATAGCCAGTGAAGGACTGAGGCCACTTTTGCTAGAGTTTAGTATGTGAAGGAAAGTAATATAAAAATAAATTTTGAAGGTAGATTGGAGCTGGGTAGGGATGGTCTTTTAATAAGAAATAAAGAGTGCACATTTGATCCTCTTGGTAATTGGGAGCCAGGGCAGTTTATTGTACCAGGAACTAATGTTAGTCTAACTGGGAGAAGATTAGACCTGTACAGTCAGAATATGCCCTTGGCTCTGTGTAGGATGAATTAAAAAGGGAAGATTTGAGGCAGGGAGGATTATTGGAAAGCTTTCATAATAGTTTAGGAGGAGAATTATTAAAGGTCATGGTAGTTCTTAGTAGTGAGGGGGGGAAGAATGAAAAGGTTTCTAGAGATAGGAAAAACCAAAGGTTAACTTGAATGACTAGAAGGATGGTGGTGCTCTCATCGGGGTTTGGGATATTGAAAAGAGGGGCTGGTTTGGCAATGAAGATGAGTTTTGTTTTGAACATG
This sequence comes from Macrotis lagotis, assembly GCF_037893015.1. Taxonomy (NCBI): domain Eukaryota; kingdom Metazoa; phylum Chordata; class Mammalia; order Peramelemorphia; family Peramelidae; genus Macrotis; species Macrotis lagotis. The sequence continues at coordinate 931,740,245 of NC_133658.1, read as the reverse complement.
AAATGCCTATAGCATTATGAATATATGTCCAATTCTTGGTCATAGAAATCACTTAGTAAACCCTTTTTTTCCTTATTTGTTGCATGTTAGACATTGGTGATCTGGAATGGAAGTAAGAAGAGAAGCTAAAGATCATGTATAAATTTGGGTGTCCTTTCCATGGAAAGGATAATTGAATACTTGATGAGTGATTAAATGAGAGATTATAGAGAAAAAAAAGAACAATACCCAGGATAGAAGGGTGGAGTTTACCTACACATGGATTAGAATTCAGCAAAGAATGAGAACTGAAAGCAGCTTCATGAAAGTCCAGAGAAAAGAGAACTTTCTAGGAAAGAGGATGGCCAATAGTTTCAAATGCTATAGAAAAATAAAAAATATATATTATTATTGGAGATGGCTAGGTGGTGTAGTGGATAGAACACCAGCCCTGGAATCAGGAGTCCCTGAGTTCAAATCTGGCCTCAGACACTTAATAATTACCTAGCTGTGTGGCTTTGGGCAAGCCACTTAACCCTATTTGCCTTGCAAAAACTTAAAAAAAAAGATCATTATTGAAAAATGACTATTAAATTGTGCAATTAAGATATAATTGGTGATTTTGGAGAGAGTTATCTCTGTTGAGTGATAGGTTAGAAGCAGAATGCAGAGATTTTAGAAGAGAGGAGAGGAAGTAGAGGAATTTTCTCAAGGAATTGAGCAATAAGGGGAGAAAAAAGGTGATAGCTCTTATTGATTAGGAGATAATGAAGTTCTTTGGCTTTTCAAAAGAGTGAAGGTAGGAGAGTATGTGTATATCTATCTGTAAACAGTAAGAAAGGAACCCCTAGATGAGAAAAGATCGGTGATAAATGAGAATGAGGGTGACGATGGTGGGCAGTTTGTTGGAGGAAGGGAGGAGATAGAATGAAGAGTACATACAGACAGATTTATCAGCCTTGGTGAGAAGGGCCATTTTTTGATCAGAATGTAGTGGTAGAAAGCAAAGAGGTGGAGACTAAATTAATGATAATTCTCATTTTCATACTGTGCATCATCATTCTTTTTTTTTTTAGGGTTTTTTTTTTGCAAGGCAAATGGGGTTAAGTGGCTTGCCCAAGGCCACACAGCTAGGTAATTATTAAGTGTCTGGGACTGGATTTGAACCCAGGTACTCCTGACTCCAGGGCTGGTGCTTCATCCACTGTGCCACCTAGCTGCCTGTGCATCATCATTCTTTATGGAGGAAATCACACTTTTTGTTTGCTTCTTTCAGATTCTTTTATTCAAGAGACTAAGTCTGAAACTGTGGACTCTACTCGAAAGCAAAGTATTTATATAAGAGTACCATCCCAAGGAAGACTCAGAAAGGATGACATCAAGATAGAAAAGACCTGGGAATGTGATGTCAAATTAGAGAAGAAGAACAACCAGAGGAAACAATCCAGACAAGTAATAATCTCTCCAAAAAATCTTGCTAAACAGAGACATTTCCATGAAAGTAATACAAATGGGAGAAAGTTCAATTTAGGATCAGTCTTTGTTCCAAAACAGAACATTCCTTTAGGGAAAAGTCACCAGAATTATGGTACACAAGGAAATAACATCAAACCAGTATCAGACATAAGTAAACATAGTAAAGTCTCTAAAGGGAAGACCCTTTCTAAGTTTAATAGTAAGAAGTCCTTCAGTTATCACTCAGACTTTGTTCAGTTTCATATGATGCATTCTGGAGATAAACAATGTAAATGTAAAGAATGCGAGAAAGCCTTCAGTAAGAGCTCACATGTTGCTGAAAACCAGAGAATTCATCCTGGAAATAAAAGTGAATGTGAGAAAGAGCTAAGCCATAGTGGAAGCCTATCACAAAATAAGAGGGCTATTTTTGGAGATAAACCCTTTAAATGTCATTATTGTGGCAAGGCCTTTAGTAACAACTCAAGCTTGATTCTGCATCTAAGAATTCATACTGGTGAGAAACCCTTTGAGTGTAATGAGTGTGGCAAAGCCTTCAGCCAGAGGGGAAACCTTAATGAACATAAAAAAATTCATACTGGAGAGAAACCCTTCAAGTGTAATGAATGTGGCAAAGCCTTCAGCAGCAATTCTAGCCTTACTCTACATCAAAGAGTTCACACTGGAGAAAAACCTTTTAAGTGTAATGATTGTGGCAAAGCCTTCAGCCAGAGGGGGAACCTCAATGAACATAAGAGAACTCATACTGGAGAAAAACCTTTTGAGTGTAGTGAGTGTGGGAAAGCATTCAGCCAAAGGGGCCACCTTACTGAACATCAGAGAATTCATTCTGGAGAGAAACACTTTGAATGCAGTGAATGTGGGAAAGCCTTCAACCATAGAGTATCCCTTATTGATCATCAAAGAATTCATACAGGAGAGAAACCCTTTGAGTGTAATGAATGTGGAAAAGCCTTCAACCAAAGAGGGCACCTTAATGAACATAAAAGAATTCATACTGGAGAAAAACCTTTTGAATGCAATGAATGTGGGAAAGCCTTTATCCATAAGGGAAGTCTTACTGAGCATCAGAGAATTCATGCTGGAGAGAAACCCCTTGAATGTAATGAATGTGGCAAAACCTTCAGCCATCGGACTTCCCTATATTCTCATCTGAGAATTCATACTGGAGAGAAACCCTTCGAATGTAATGATTGTGGGAAAGCTTTTAGCCATAATGCATCTCTTATTTATCATCAGAGAATTCATACTGGAGAGAAACCTTTTGAATGTAATGAATGTGGGAAAACCTTTAGCCATAGGAGATCCCTTCTCCATCACCAGAGAGTTCACACTGGAGAGAAACCCTTTCAATGTAATGAATGTGGGAAAGCCTTCAGTCAACGAGGGAACCTCTTTTATCATCAGAGAATTCATACTGGAGAGAAACCCTTTGAATGTAATGAATGTGGAAAAGCCTTCAGTCATAGTACATCCCTTATTTATCATCATAGAGTTCATACAGGTGAGAAGCCCTTTGAGTGTAATGAATGTGGGAAGGCATTCAGCCAGAGGGGGCAACTCAATAAGCATCAAAGAATTCATACTGGAGAGAAACCTTGTAAATGTAACGAATGTGGGAAAACTTTCAGTCAGACAGGACATCTACTTAGACATCAGAGAGTTCATACTGGAGAGAAACCCTTTGCATGTAATAAATGTGGTAAGTCCTTCAGTCAGAGAGGAAGTCTTGTTCTTCACCAGAGAATTCATACCAGAGAGAAACCCTTTCAGTGTGGTGTGTGTTCAAAAGTCTTCAGTCATAGGACATCCCTCATTTGTCATCAAAGAATTCACAATGGAAAATAAATTGATAAATATAATGAATTTGGAAACTTCTTCAGCTTTGGTCATCCATGAGGATCATCATAAACAGAAGCTACCAAGAACCAACTAATTTGGTAAATCTTAACCACAGGGAATACCTTACTAAGTACCAGAAAATTCTTCATAATGGAAAACCCATAAGTATAATAGCTGTGAGAATGCCTTCAGCATTAGCTGAACCCTTCAAGTACCAGAGAATTCATATTGAAAAACCGTACAAAAGTTGTAACTGACAAAAACTTTGCTATGGTTCATGCCTCATAAGGCATGAGAAACTTTATGTTGGAGATTAATGGTTAATGATGGGCATGGAATATTCTGGGGGAAGCTTCATGAAGAACTGCCACTTGTCAAATATGGTATAATTAAGATGGGAGACTTCACCACCAACTACGCTATTATTTGGTTCTTTAAGAAAGGAAAAAAACAACTATCTCCCTTTATCATTCTTCTTGTAATACATATCAGCTGCCTTCAATAACACATTCTGCAATAAGTATGCTTGAGCAGGATCTGAAAAGGCATTTGAATAACCAAGATTGCAAAATTGTTTAGTAAAACCATTAAAGTGTTATATTTATTTAGTCACAAGGGTTTCTGTTCTCCCCATACTTTTCTTAAATTTTTTCTTTTAAAAATTCTAAACTTACTATCCAACAACAAATAATATAGTCGCACAAGCAAGAATAAAATATTGTACTTGAAACTATAGACCCCATTCTTTGCAGTTTTTTAAAACAAAATGGGTACATTCACTTGAGGAGGCCAGTCATCATGGAATAGTGGGTTGTGGACTATCTGACATACCTTTGTGGCCTTTGGTAAGCCACTCAACTCCTCTCTGTATAATGAGTAAACTTCCTAGGAGTTAGATACTAACAACAACAAACTATTTCTATTGTGAGTACCCAAAGCGTTCTAGTCACCCAAATTTGCAACCTTCGGATCATCTTTTGTTATCCATTCTCTTAATCCATCTGTTACTGACTCTTGAATCTGTCCTCTTCTTCCCCCTTAGTTAAAAACTTTTAACATCTCACACTTGGACTAAGGTAATAGCTTCCTGATTACTCTCCTCATCTCTTTTCTTGAAAAGAACAGTTTGATCCAAGTGGTGTGATCAAAGAACCAGACTGCAAGCATTTAAAGAATAGGATTTGAAAAAAAAAAGAGAAACCCCTAAGTGTAGGTGGCTTTTTTCCATCTTGAAATAATAGGTCATTTGGAAATTAAAAAAAAAAAATTGGTGTAGGTAAAGTGCAAAGTGAGATCCTCTAAGCAGCATGGGATATTGTCTAATGTAGGTAACTTGAGGATAAAAAGGAACAGACTTTGTAGGGAGTAATTTTTTTAAGGCTATTAGTATATGAAAAGTTGAAAAGAAATATCCAGTCTTGGTTTTTCCTAAGCAATCAGTTATCTCCTTTAATATACATATTTGTTATAAACTCTCATTGCTGCTGGGGAAAGAGAAATGCACTCTCCCTCTTGCCCAACCCCTTGCCGAAAATACAGTGGATAAGAGTACAAGAAGAGAGCAGTTTCCAAAGCTCACTCTTGTAGAATATAGAAGGGAGAGGTTCCATGAGATCACGTACCCTGATAATTAATTGGCAGCCATATATGAGTCAGCCCCTAGTCACTGGAGACTAGTCAGTTTTTTTACATCTTCAGAAATGCTCTAGGATAAATGTCTAGTTCCATGAGAGTTCTTCAGAAATCTCATCGAGTGGATTAATGGGAAAATTTATCAAATTGAGCAACGGTGGTTCTTAACCGGTCTACTACAAAAATGTGTTTAAAAAAAAAAACAATGTTCATTTTAAATCAAGGAATGCCATGTTTTGTTGGACTTTTCTCAAATATATTCATAGTGTGAATTTTTTAATTTATGTGCTGTAATATGTTGATAATATTTCTTCTGTATACCAACATTTCATTCCTGCAATAAACCCAGCTTAGTTATTAGAATGTCAACTCCCTGAGGGCATGAATTTTTTTCTTTTTATCCCCAACATGTAGCACAGTGTCTGGCACTTTATGCTAATCTCTAGGTGATTAAATAATGCTGTTGATGGATGATGAATAATTTTGTACCCATGTTTTATAAATTCATATTTAGGGGGGTTTTTTTGCATGTGTATTCATTTTGCTGAAATTCACCCATTTTAGTACCAATCAGAATTTTTTAAAGGGTACTATTATTATTCATGAAATTGAATAGGAGAATAGTAAAATACACATGGAAAAGCCTTCTGAGCTTCAGACATCTTCCCTTATGAGCTGACTGGTGATTACTTGGCCTCCTTGGCAGTCTCGGTTGGGGCCACCCTCTGTGTCTTTTGTAGGACCTCTTACCTTTCCTCATTCCCTGACCCATTCCTTTACCCCTTCCCTCAGCGCTAAGCAAAATGTCTGGCAAGGAGTGATACTTAATATTTATTGACTGAACCATTGGGAGGAATAAAGAATCTTATACCCAATTTATATTTTTTACATTGGATGCTTTTTAGAGAAACATTTAGAATTTTGAAACATAACTCATATAATTAACATCATCCCTGGGTGTATGAGTTCATGAACTTTATTGGCATGAGAATGGTGACTCTCTATTTAGAGGTTCTCTAGATTGAACTTAGACTTCAGACTGTGTATGGCAAAACTGACAGAGTTCTCTAGCCCCTGTGCTTCCAGCCATAATCCTTAGGAATTAGATAAATGAATACAAAATATATTCAAAGCAAAGTGATTTGAGGAGAAAGACTAGAGGAATCTCAAGTCCTACTGACTTCAGGGCTGGTGCCTCATCCACTATGCCACCAAACTGCCCCCAATTCCATGGTTGTTAAGAGGGACCCAGAAAATGTCTTTGTGTCACTTCTTTTGACTTTTATGTGAGCACAAACCTTGGTGAGTTCTCTTTTTAGGCAAATGAAGCATTTGGCATTGGAATAATGTGGTCTGCCCTTTGGAGTTGTACTCTCTGCAGTAGAGTCTGAATGCTTAGCAGTTTAGCTCAAGTTTCTGGTAGCTTATTAAGTGCCAGTGGTGAGGCAGATGCACTATTCTAAATGCTGGGAGGTGGCACTTAGACTACACCTTCTTGAAGAGAACCAAAGGGATAGAAGTGGTAAGGGCACCATAATGCAAGAAATAATAAAAGAAAACTGCTTAGAACTTCTGAACTCAGAAAAGAAGTGCCAATTGAAATAACATTCAGTTGTGTCTCATGGAGGAGAGGCAGGAAACTTGCAAACGCCAAAACTATAGTTAAATTTTACAAATCCAATGTTCAACCAAATGTTCTTTAAATAGAAAAGTAAGGAAATTTGAATAACAAGATCATTTTGAAACCACAAAAGAGAATGGAATTACATCCTGAAGAGCAAAGGTGCTCGAGAATAAATCGAAGGTTACATGTCCTTTCTGTTGGCAAATTTTACTTTATCCCATTCCTGTAATTTGTTTGCATATAGTTGTCTTCATGTTGTCTTCCTTACACTGAGTTTAATAAATGTTATCTACCGATATTCTGCAATCATAAGCCTAATAATGGGGGAAAGAAGTGGATAATCAATGAGAAGCATCTGAAGCATTCCTATCATAAAAAACCCCAAAACATAAGTGTGACTGCAAAAACAAAAGAAAATCTGTCCAGACCACAGAAAAAAAAAAGGAAAGGTATCAGGGAAAACATTCAACAAAATGAATTATCCCAAGAATAAATGAAGGAAAAAACCTTTAAAAAAAGTTAAAAGGAGATTTGGGTTATGTTGTAGTCAGGTCAGTTGTAAGCAATGAAGGGGAAAAGACTCCTGTAGTCTTTTTAGAAGAGAAGCTTTAGAGAAAACGGGAAGGTGGCAGAGGGAGGGGGTTGAAGAAGGAAACCCTGAAAGATGTGTTGCCACCTTTGTGAATAATTTTTCAGAGCTTAACTACAATTGGAATAGATTATGAAGGTTTTTGAAATTTGATTTTTTGATTTCCTCATTTATAGTGAATTAAAATCCTTACACAGAAATAAGCACTGCACTAATTTGAGGAACTCAGGAAGTAATCAAGCCTTTGGTTTCAGAGTAGTAGATATTAAATGCTTAGAAAAAAGGATGACAATGCTCAATTATAAATGCTAAATTACAAATCTGAAGCTCTATATGATGTTAGGGAATAAGATCCAGGGGCAGCTGGGTTCATTTCTAGGCCCAGGCTAAATGAATGTTTTTAAATGTAAATTCTTTTATTTTGGTGGATTTTTGATTTTATTGTTAAAAAATTCATTTAAAATGATCAGAGTATCATCTAAGATGTCATCATTTTAAGTATTTGGAGTCTAGCTCCATACTAGAATATTTTAAAGAAGTGTAGTGATTTGATTTCAGTGAGAAACCACAAATAAAGGCTTCCTTTTTGGAATATCCTGTGCAGAGTAGTTGAAGAATCTGTTGGATGGACTAGAAAAGAAGGCTGGAGGCAGGAGAGCAATGAAGAGGCATTTTTAGAATGTCCTGGTAAGATGACAGGAAGGCCCAGGCTAGACTGGCAACAATGGAAAGGGAGAGAAGGGAATGCAAGGTCATGAGAAGATGGGAGCGGGAAGGAGAAGTCAAGGACCCCAGATATTTTTATCCTAGTGAGGTAAATGCGATCTGTCAAATCACAGAATCTAACATAGCCAAAATTGGTCCAACTAAAGTATGTTTGAGGGATCAGTGATAGCCAAAGATGAGGCTGTTACTTTCACCCTCAGGGATTGGACCCAACAAGGTACTGCTCCAAGACCTTGTTCAGGGAGGTGATGCTGGAGGAGCACCTTGTCTTCCCACTGGAGATGCTCAGTATCTCCTCAGGATATTGTGAGTCTTCCTAAAGGCTGTGGGCCATTGCAAGTGCTTGCTTTGTTGGCTGCTGCCAGCAGTCATTTTGAGAAATGCATGAAATGAATCTTTCCTTTACCAGAAGAACCATCTTTCCTTAGTACATCTACACCTTATCAGTTCTCCAATGGGAGCAGAACTTCTGGCCCCTTCCTCCCAAGACAAGATTTCCTTCTAACCAAAGGCCACACAAAGAGATCTGAAGATAGGAAAAATGCCCATTCTCTTCATCAGGGAGGGCCAAATGGAATCATTATGGAATCTTTGCTCCTTCCTCACTTCCTGTGAGTGCCATTCAGAACTCCCTTGGATTGAGAATTGAGATGACCCTGCCCCTAGCCCCTTCTTTCTGTCCCTTATGTATGTCATGTTTCCTTTGAACTGCTTCCATTCCACCTTCCTCATAGGTGTCCTTCCAAACCAGCTCAACTCTTCCCCCCTGTATTTCTGAAGGTATTTCCCAAGAAGGACAAGACTGCAGGCTCCCTTTTGGTCTGGACTTTCTGCACTGGTTGTGCCACTGCAGGCTTCAGATTTGACTCGAAACTGTAGCTAAGTCCTCGTTCTGTTCCTGGGTTCAAAAGCCCCAGTTGCTGATGCTGAATTTGGGCTTCCTTCAGCCTTGGTCTTGCTTCTGATTCTTACCCAAGAATGCCACAAGTGGTGGTAATCCACCTCAGACCCTGTGCCCTAGTCAGGCTGTTTGTAGGGTCTATCCCTTTAAAAGCTCCTCCTGACCCTGTCCCCAGTGACCATAGACCTCTCTGTCTCCCTCTACCCTATGGGTTCCCTGTGACTTGCTTTTTGGATTTCCCCATCAGGCTCCAATCTAGGGGCATGTTCAAGATCTGGAGGAGTTTGGGGGTGGGCAAGTTTGTTGTTCTTATCGTGCTGCTCCTTTTTTTCTCTGCCTTCATTCTATACACATATTCAACTCCACATGTCCCAAAAATGAATTTAATATCAACCCCCCCCATCCCTCCTCATGTTATCAAACTTCCTTTTTGCTGTTAAGGGCACAATATATCTCCAAGTCCCCAAGACTTGCAGCCTGAGGTCCCCTCATTTCTCACCTCTAATCAATGGCCACATCCTATAGAGTCTACCATTGTAGCATTCACTGAAGACTCCCCTTTCTCCTCTCTGCCCCTGTCAAGGTCAAGAACACCCCACCCTTGCAGCAGTATTAGTTCAATAACCTCATTTGGTTGGTTCTTGTCCTTTATCAAAGACCAAAATGACATCATTATGTCTGAGACAAATGACAGTGTGTCCAACTGGGGCTGATCAGACCAATACAAGCTCGGAATGCTCTGCCACAGGTCTGGCACAAATAGTCCATGTGAACCTTGGGGTGGACACTCTAAATTTACACATGTCACATTTCCTTTGAGATGCTTCCATTCTAATTTCCTACTAGAGTGCAGCCCCCTCACTGATGAGGGCCTGGCATGTTGGGTGGTCCTGTGCCAATGTCTCCCATGCTTCAAAATCAATTCTAAAGTTCTTCAATACTTTCAGGCTGTCTCAGTGTCGCTTCTTCTGACCCCCTTATGAGCCTTGCCCTGTGTGAGTTCCCCATAGAATAGTCTTTTTTGCAAGTGTACATCAGGCATTCTAACAATGTGTCCAGCCCATCATAGTTGCACTTTCTGTAGTAATGTTGGAATGCCAGGCAGTTCAGCTCAAGAAAGACCCTCAGGGTCTGGCATCTTCTGCCAGGTGATCAATTTAAATGGAGGTGATTCAGTTTCCTGACCTGGTGCTGGTAGACTATCTAGGTTTCACAGGCATAGCGCAATGAGGTCGGCACAATAGTCATTAGTTTTAGACCTCTTCTCTCCCGCACTTTCTTTTGGAGCCTCCCAAATACTGAGCTAGCTCTGGTAATGCAAGTGTCAACCTCATTATCAAGGTGTATCTCCTTGGAAAGGACATTACCAAGGGAAGTGAACTTGTCCACATTACTCAAACCTTCTCCATTTGCTGTAATCGATGGTTCTACATATGGATGGTGCCATGCTGGCTGATGGAGCACTTAGGCTTGCTTGGTGTTAATTGTTAGACCAAAATGAGCACAAACATGAGAATCGAACCATACTTTGTTGCATCTTGGCTTCAGAGGCTGCATTGAGGGCACAATCATCCACAAATAAAATATCACACACCAACACTCCCTCCACTTTTGTCTTGGTTTGTAGCCTTATTCTTATTTATCCTCAGTGAAAGTGTTTGATAACATGACTGAAAGCATCATGCTATAGAAACAAATGTAAAGACTATATTAGATTGCTATAGGGAGGGGAGAGGGAAAGGAGGGGGTGGGCAGAATTGTAAAATTCAAAACCCTTACCAAAAAGAATGATTGGTAGGAACTGCCATTGTATGTAATTGGAAAGCAAATAAAAGCATGAAAGCAAAGGACACATCCTTGTTTCATTCCGGTGGTGACTGGGAAATCTTGGGAGCATCATCCAGTACCCAGAACCCAGGCATGCATACCATCATGGAACTGACATACAATACTGATGAACTTCTCCAAGCAACCAAATTTTGATGTAATTTCCCATAAACCCTCAAAATAAAAAAGGCCTTGGTCAGATCTACAAATGTTGTTTACAGACTTCTGTTCTGTTCCTGTCATTTTTTTCTGGAGTTGTCAGGTAGCAAACACCATATTGATTCTTCCTCTACACTTTCTGAAGCCAAAAATGGCTCTCAAGGAGGTGACCAACTTCCAGATGAAGGATCAGCCTTTTGAGAGGGACTCTGGCAAGAATCTTACCAATGATGAATAAAAGAGAAATACCTCTGTGATTGTCATAGGACAATCTGTTCCCTTTACCTTTATAGAGATGATGGAGGCATCCTTGAATTCTTAGGAGATAACCTCTTCCTGCAATTTCAGTCAGTTTTTGGATGAGCAGTGAACCCCCCAACCTTGTAGATCTCAGCTATAGAATCTCAGGTATAGAATCAGCATCAGGTGCTTTGTCACTTGAAAGGAGTCTAACGGAATTCAAAACCTCCTCTGCAGTTCAAACTTCAGCAAGGGACTGAATGACTTCAACTTGAGGTAAATGGTCAATGGCTTCTGCATTGATTGATGATGGTCTGCTAAGAACACTATGGAAGTGGTCAGCCCATCTCTCTAGGATCACGTCCCTATCGTTATTCAGTGTGGATTCATCAGCACTGAGTAGTTGAGATGCACCATATGTCTGGCCCATAAATAGTCTTCAGGGCATCATAAAAGCATTTTGGTTTGTTACTGTCTGAAGAAAGAAAGCTGAATTTCATCCGCCTTCTTACTGAGTCAAGAATCCTGTGTCTCTCTAAGTTGCACTTATACTTTACTTTTGATGGAATTAAATGCCTCCTTCTTAGAAATGGCTGAACTGTCCTGCTAGTAAACCCTGTGGAGTTCTCATTTCTCATTTATCAGCTTCTGTATTTCCCCATCGTTTTCATCAAACCAGTCTTGGTGTTTGCAAGTGTTCTAGCCCAATTGAGCAAATGCTGTGCCGTACACCAGATCTGCCCACTCTTTTTCTGCTCCACTATGGACCAACTGTGTGTTGGCTCAGTTTTCCCTCCAAGTTAGCAACAATCTGCTCCCATTCAGAGAAACATTCCTAGTCTGGCTCCTTTCTCCCTACCAGTCTTTCCTCTCCCTCAGGCCCCTCAGGTCCTCCCACCCTGGGCTCTGTCCTCCTTGGTCTTCCTGACCATCTCCCAACTGGACACTCACTGTCTGGCCCCATAGGGGCCTCCTCCTTCCATAGTATCCTTGAAACCTCAACTCAGAAACTTCCTTTTGCCTTTCCTAGGCCTTCTTTGAGGGTTTGCCTCTGAGATTATTCCCATGTCAACTGTCTAGTCTAGAACTTGTTTATTCATAGTTCTTGGCCTGTTACCTCCTCCATTATATTGTGAGCTCCCTGTGGGCAGGGTAATAGAAATTGCTTGGGAGTCTTCCTGCCAAGACAGCCTTGCCTTCTCTGGTGTAAGAAATAAAATGGAAGGAAGCAAGTGTCTTATCAAGAACTCAGACCACTGATGAAGCCAGGAAAAGTTTTCATTTACTATCCTGTAGGAAAGAGTGTGTAAAAGTAGGCACACTTGGCAGCTAGGTGGCTCAGTGGATAGAGCCTTGGAGTCAGGAGGACCTGAGTTGAAATCTGACCTCAGACACAATAATTACCTAGCGGTGTGACCTTGAACAAGTCACTTAACCCCCACTGCCTTGCAAAAAACAAAAACAAAACAAAACTGTTTTTAGGGGAAAGCTATGTGGTATAGTGAACAGAGCACTGGCCCTGGAGTCAAAAGAACCTAAAAGTAGGCACACCCACAACTTTTGACCAGTTAACTTTTTATCCTTAACCCTATTTATAACCCTATGCCTAATGTCAGAATTGACCTTCACCAGTTCTTATCAATCCACTAGACTGTTTTTTGGCAGCAGTTTCCTTGAATTTATTGTTTTCTCTTTCAATCTGGGATCCCTCTGCCTTCTGGAAGTGTTATGTGGGTGCAGGTCCCAAGTAGGTCTCAATCAGCACTCCATCCATTTCTTGGCTTCTGGCTGTCTTTACCCTTGGGTTCTCCTTTCACAAACTTCATATTTTATTCACAGGGATCCAGGAGTCCTGCTTTCAGCCTTTCCATCAGTGCCTAGGTTTCTCCCAATTTCTTGTTAGTGATAACATTCTTCTGCCTTCAGATCCACCCCCTGGAAGGATCCACAAGTTCTGCCTTCCTGCCCCAAGCACCACCCCCTCTGGAATCAGGCACCAAAGCTCCTACCTGGTGTCCCCTTCACCACCTTTCTGGACCCATGGTCTTGGTCTGTTTCCCCATCAGATCCTAGTTTCCCTATAAGACATCTTAACAAAAGGATCACCTCTCCCTGGGAAAGAGGGTGTGGAATCACAGCAAAGCTGGGTCTTATATGCAGTTTGAAAGACTTATTCCGCCCCCTTTGTGCTAATCATTGGCCAGGGTCACAATCTTAATTGATACAATCACCTCTAAACACACCCCCCCATTATACTAATGAGCATAGGAAGTGAACAGCAACCTCCTTGAGCAGGTGCAAAGGACAATAACACAGATCCTCATTCAACCTCTGCAAAGTTATTTTTTAATCACATTTCCTTTTGTGTAACTCTTCCCTTCCCCTTCTGACCCTTCTAGGTGGTAGCTAGGTGGAGCAATGGAAAGAGCATGGACTCATGAATCAAGGAGGACTTGAGTTCAAATCCAGATTCAGACACTTAATACTTACTATCTGTGTGACCTTGGGAAAATCACTTAACTCTGGTTGTCTGGCATCCAAGACCATCTCCAGTTGTCTTGATTCTTAGCTGATGTTAACCTAAAATTAAGAGCATTAGAACAGATTTAACATAACAACAACAACAATAATAAAAAAGAGATTATACATGAAGTTTTATTTCTCTGGAATTTACCCAGCATCTTTAGGTAAATGGAGATCATCTCAGAATGATCTCCTTAAACTGAGGGAAATCAGAAAATTTATACAGCAACAAGGGAGGGGAAACAGAATATAGGTAACAAGAGTAGACAAAACCTTAAACATATCTGTGACCATTCTGTTATTTGGTCTCAGAATCTTTCGTCAGCAGTGCTATTTTCCTTGAGGGAAGTAACAGATTTTTGAGTACAAGGAGAGTAGAGTAAAGTCTAATGGTAAACTGAATTCTTTCTTGATTTAAGGAGTGCCAGACAAGATTTGCTTTTCAAATTCTAAAGAGATTAAAGAAGGCAAGACTAGTCTTTCTTTCAAAGTTTAAGGGTCATGTTCCATTCCTCACAGTATCTAAGTACTTTGACCAGGAATAGTTATAAAAGCTTATTGTATTCATTATATTTTGGGGGGATCTGGATATTAGACATTACACTAAAAGGAGGGCCCTGTCAGTTATGCCAGACCTCCACAGATGTGAATCTCCCCTTCAGGATGTTGTGACCAGTGGGATGGGTCAACATTCTATTCATTATGAAGGGGAGATCCTCTGGGAGAGAAGGTTCACATAGTTTGGGGGACCTGGAAAAATCCTTTGCTTAAATGGAGAGATTTTTAAATAAGGTTTGAAGGAAGTTAGAATGCCCAGGGAAGAAGCAGAACATTGCCAACTATAGAGAAAACCAATTGAAAGTCACCAAGTCAGGAGATAGAGGGTCTCCATGAAGGATCAGCCAGGAGACCAGTGTCCATGTAGATTCTCTAAGTACATCATCATATCCTCTGCAGGGTGGTAGTTTCTTTTCCTCAGTGCCTATTCTAATTCCTTTAATTTCTTTTTCTTCTCATATAGCTAGATCTAGAATTCCAAATACAGTATTGGATAGTAGTGTTGATAATAGCCATCCAAACTTCACCCCTGCTCTTATTGGGGAGGCTTTTGGCTTATCCTTCTTACTAATAATGAATTCTGAGGATTTTAGATAGAGGCTAGTTATTATTTTTAAGGAAAACTCCATTTATTACAGTATTTTTGATAAGAATGACTATTGTATTTTGTCAAAACCTTTGTATCTATTGAGATATTGATATTTATTGGTTTTTGTTGATATGGTCAAGTCTACTGATAGTTTTCCTGATAATTGAATCAACTCTATATTCCCTTTATAATTAAATTTATTTTTTTATTTAAGGCAATGCAGTTAAGTGACTTACCCAAGGTCACAAGCTAGACAATTATTAGGTATCTGAGGATGAATCTGAACTCAGGTCCTCCTGGCTCCAGGACCGGTGCTCTATCCACTGCACCACCTCACTGCCCCATATCAACTCTATATTCCTGATAGAAATTCCACCTGATATAGTTTTACTATCTGTTTCCTCTTATAATTCATTTAAGTTTTGCTTTAAGATTTTGGAAGCTATGCATTTTGTACAGGGCATTTTAGCAAAATACATTTCACCAGTTTAATTGTCTTTTAACTACTTTTTTTTATGCTGTAGTTATAAACATGCTTGTTTTCCCAGAGGAAAAATGTATTTGTTAAAAAAAAAAAATTGGACTCAAGATGTCATTAAATCTTTTTTTTGCTCAAACCACTTGGACAATCAATCATCCCCAACACCCAAGGGATTCTTGATTCCTTTAGTGAAAAGTGTTGATGAGGGACTAGTGGTGAAGCAAGTTGTCCAGAAATAATCTTTTTTGGGATAGAAAGTACATAGATTTTAAAATTTTCATTTATTGAAAAAACATTTAGACCTTTTTTTCCCTTGGGGAACAGAGGGATTCAGAAATAAATATTTAAAAACAAAAAGATAATGGCTACCCTCAAAATGTGATAGATCCAAACAGAATCCAATATACTCCAGATGAATATCAAAAACATTATTGACAATCATGATGAGATCTTAGCTAAAACACAAAATATAATCTTAAATATGATGACTAGGGAAATCAGAGTGCTTAAAGATATAATAGTGAGGGGCAGCTAGGTGGGGCAGTGGATAGAGCACCGGCCCTGGAGTCAGGACTACCTGAGTTCAAATCCGGTCTCAGACACTTAATAATGACCTAGCTGTGTTGCCTTGGGCAAGCCACTTAACCCCATTACGTTGCAAAAAACTAAAAAAAAAGATATAATAGTGAAATAATGTGAATATTTAGTATAATTGCAACAAATGGTATCATATCTGCAGATCTGAAATAGATAATAAGGTAGTATAACAACATTAGTACAGCCGAAAAGAGTAAGTCTTTTCTCAGTTTTTCATGACATTTACAAATATTTTATCGTGTGATATGATAGAGCATCAAAACTGGGACATACAGAATGGTAGGAAAAGTACCTAAATAAAACAACATAAAATTGTAATCAGCTAAATGCATTTGAAGAAAGGGTTGAAAGTACAATAGAGAACATCTGTTCAGTTCCACGGAGAGAATACACTTAGGCACCAAGTTTGAGGATTTTTAAGGACCACTATTGTCTTATTGCACATCAGAGAAATCAAACTGGAAAGAAACCTTCTGAATGTAAGCAATGCGGAAAGGCTTTCACATTCTCTCCACTCTTAGTTATAAACATGAATCCACGATGAAGAGAAACCTTATGAATGTAATGAATGTGGAAAAGTTTTTAGAAGAAATTCTGATCCTGCTAGTCATGAGAACGTCCACACTGGAAACATTATGAATGTAATCAAAGTGGAAAGACTTTCAGATGTGGCTCCTCACATGCTTCACATCAGAGAAGTCACAATAGAGAGAAACCTTGAGTGGTAAAGCTTTTAATGGACATTCTTTCCTTATAAGACATCAAAGAATTCATATTAAAGCCAAAAACCTCATTAATATGATCATTGTGGAAAATCAGTATGGCTAAAGGCATGTCTTAATTCATTCTGTTCAGTTGATTTTGTCCTGAGTTCCTAATGTTTGTTATTATTCCACTTTCAGACCATAGTATTCCCATGCCATAACTTCTTCAGTCATTCTTCACTTGGTTCATGCTCACCTTGCTTTTTTTTTCTTATTAGCAGTCATCAAAAGTCCTGGTATAAATATTTTTTATATGTTTGACATTTATTTTTGAAATGAATTCTTTAAGCTGCCAGTGACACAATAAATAGAAGATTTTCGCTGAATTCACAAGACCTGACTTCAAATTCACTCTCTTAAGACTAGCTGCGTGAGCCTGGGGATGTCACTTAACCTATTGCAGTCTGAGTTTCCCCATCTGCAGATGGGAGACAATAGCACCTACCTCCAAGAGTAGATGAAAAGATCAATATTTGTCAACTGCTGTGCAAACATTAGATCACCATATAAATGTTGGCTATTACTATTTTTTCCTAGAATAATGTCTCATTGCAAAATCAGTTGATTGTAAATTCTGATCACTTTTGTTTATTTAAATTAAGTTCAAAACAGCATATTTGAAAGTAGGATATTATTCTGGATAGAGTCAGGAAGATGGGTTCATATTCTGCTTCATTCTCTAGCTGTGTCTCTCTGAGGAATGACATGTTTGTGCTTATTTACTTCTCTCTGAAGTGAGAAGAAATCTGCAATCCAAAAAAAAACTTATGCTAATTTATTGTCCAGGATGGTTCTCTCTTGGCTCCTGACCCTGGTCTCAGTCTCCAACCTCTAAGCACCATCAAAAACAAAACCTAAAAACATAACCTTCCCCAAACCCTTTAAGTGAAAGCAGAACAGATGTGTGGATAAACCACCACAACAGTTTAGGATCAGGGTTTGGCTTGAGCTCTCCAGCACCTGAAGAGGACACATCTTTGTCCCTTTCAATCCATATCTGCCTTCATGTCTATCTTCCATCCATTCATGCTCAGACACCATGTGACTATCCATGGTCCTCTCTGTGTCTGTGTTTCGCCCCCTTGTGTTAATCTCAAGTCTAACCAAGTTCCCATCTGACTGGCTTCAGCCCTCAAGTTCCTCCTCTTCCTGTCCTTTCTCTGTCTCAGATTTCCAAGTGTCCTTGTATTATGACTACTCCCCCCCACCTCGACCTCCATAGGTTGACAGCCTCCTTCCCATTTCCTTCCCTGCCTCCCTTTATCCTCCAACAAATTCACTTTACCTAGAAAATCATGTTACAAAGAAGTCTATGCAATGATCCTCTTGTATAAAGAAAGAACTGTCTCAATAACTCTTTGTTGAACAAATCTAATGACCTCAAGTGCTGGAACTGAATTTACTATTCATTACAAAATGATGGGGAAACTGCCAGGCAATATGGCAGATACACACACATATGTATGTAATTACACACATCAAAAGAAACACAAGATGTACAAATTTAGAGAACCATTCCAAATGTTCAATGGATTATTTGTGCCCAACTCATGGCAGAGCTGATATTGGTCTCATCAGCCACAGTTGAACCCATTCTCACTTGACTCTAACATAGTGATGTCATTTGGATCCTCTTTGAGAAGGAAGGACAACAGCCGACTAATATACCTACGCATACATAATGCCTTTAATATGTATATGCACCTACACACATAATTTTCTTTCATGTTATGATTTTTATTGGGTATTGATAGCTTCCTTTTAGTCATTTCTACCCATTTTGAAGGCATTTTCTCAATTTTTGATATGACTTTTAATGTCCATTTTGATATAACATTTGATAGTTTTTTGTTTTTAGGTTTTTGCAAGACAATGGGGTTAAGTGGCTTGCCCAAGGCCACACAACTGGGTAGTTATTAAGTGTCTGAGGTTGGATTTGAACTCAGGTACTCCAGACTCCAGGGCTAGTGCTCTAGTCACTGCACCACCTATTTGATAGTCTTTAAGCTCAAATTCATCTTATTTTGTGTTCATCTATTTTTAAAATCTTTTAAATTTTATGTAGTAAAATTGTCTCACATTAATAATTTTCCTTTGCATAGTTGTGTTATTTGTATGTTTTCTTATGATTTTTAAAAATCAATGTAATTTTTTTCCTATCGAGAGAGACATTCTTTTTAGCTGTCTTGCTTGTGCTCTAATTCAGAAAGGAAGGAAACAAGATTCCAGCCTTGTGTCTTAAATGTATGTCCCATTCTGCACTTTTGAGTCCTTTATCTCTATTAAGAGAGAGGTAGCATGTTTCATCATCTGACCTCTGGGGTTTGTCTTTTAACTAGGTCAGGAGACAGCTTGTCCCTTTCTGTTGTAAATACTTCTATTTGGACACCTCCATTATGTGACATACTTTTTCCTAACCTTTTCTTTTTATACTTTTATGAACACTGTAATATCTAAACTATTTGAAGAATTTCTAATTATGCCTTTCATGCCTGATCATTATTCAAAGGAGACTTGAATATCATCTCCCCATATTAGAATGTAAGCAATTTTTCCATAATGCCAGTTAGATGGTGCAGTGGATAGAGTGCCAGGTGTGAAGTCAGGAAGTCATTTTTTTAAGGTTTTTACAAAGCAATGGGGTTAGGTGGCTTGCCCAATTACAGCTAGGTAATTATTAAGTGTCTGAGACTGGATTTGAACCCAGGGACTCCTGACTCCAGGGCCAGTGCTTTATCCACTGTGCCACCTAGCTGCCCCAGGAAGAGTCATCTTTATGGGTTCAGATGTGGTCCTAGACACTTACTCTTTGTCCCTGGGCAAGTTAATCCTGTTTGCTTCAGTTTCCTCATCTCTAAAATGAAGTGGAAAAGGAAATGGCAAACCTTCGCTAAAAAATCACCTGGTGTCAGTTAGCTGTACTGGTCTGAAATGAATGAGAAACAAGTACAATCTTTGTACTTCAGAGTTTGTGTGCTGCCCTAATTTTTGTTATTACTAAATTTGGGTATAATTTTACCAAAAAAAATGAGACAAGTTTCTTTGGGTAAGATAATATTTATTAACAAGGGATTAACCTGTGAATAAGGTGGGTATTGGTTTCCTCTGTTTCTAGCTAAAGACTTGAAGCAAAAGGATCCCTTCCCTTTTTATAGGTTTGGGGGAGCAAACAATACTAAACATTCAGGGTGGGTGCCATTTTGAAGGTAAGGGCAGCGTGATCAGTGGCTTAGCTGGAGACATGAGAGATAATATAATTCCTCGAAGGCTGGCTGAAACCTTCCCGAGACTAGGCCCGGCTGCATCATGGCCTGGCCAGCCTTCCTAGGGTCGGTGGTGGTGTAAAGTGACAGCCCCAGCCCCTTCTCCTCCCAAGGTCATGGGCAGCCCTCGGGGCCAGGATAAAGAACACAGGACTTCCAAACCTGACCCTGCCCACCTCTGGCTCCGAGCTGGCTTCAGGGAGGGCCCTCGGCCCGGCCGTGGTGAGCCGAGTGTCTTCATGGCCAGCGGGTTTAAGGACGCGGAGTCACGTCATCCCCGCTCCCCCTGGCAGCCGGGGGCACACGAGTGCCATCACGGCCGCGGACCTTGGATCAGGGCATCTGTGCCCAGCAGGAGCCGCCCGCAAGCGGAGGGAACGCGAGGTCTCCTGGGCCCTCTGAAGGCGGGGCCCCTTCAAGCCAATCAGCGGCCGGGATCGCGCGCCGACGCTCCTCGGCCCCGCCCCCTGCCCCGCGCGTCCTACCGATGAGCGCGGGCGGGCGGGTGCGCCTGCGCGCGCACAAAGGGGCCGGACTGGAGCTCATCCGGGGCCGGGCCCGGGCGGGGCCGAGTCTTTTGTCTGTGCCCGCAGGCGCGGAGGAAGTGACGTGTCGGGCCGGGGCCCGACCGGAAGTGACGTGTCGGGCCCGGAACCCGCGCTGCCGCTGGGGCGGGCGGCCCGGCTCCTCGGCCTCCGGCGTGGTGAGCGTCCGCCGGCCGGAGCCCGGGCCCCGAGGGCCTCCGTGTGGCACCGCGGCGCAGGCTGCCCTCGCCGGGCCGGCCTCGGGCCCGCCCCGCCTCCCTCTGTGCCTGTGGGGGGCGGAGGCCTGGCCGGGCCCTGTGGGGCCCCTCCTGCCCCCGGGGCCCTCGGAGGGCGCCGAACCCGCCCCGGGCCCTCGGGCCCCCCGCGCAGCCGCCAGGCCGTGGAGCCCGAAGGAGCGGCCCGGCCCCAGGTGAGGACGGCTGCAGGGACGCGCCGGGCCGGGCCGCGGGAGCAGGGAAGGGACTGGCCCCGGCGCCATCGCTCCCCGCGGCCCGGCGCCCCCGGCTCCCTAGTGCCCCGGCCACGGGCGGCGGGTTCCTCTCCGCGCGGGCCTAGCGGCACCTGCCCGCCGCGCGCGCGCACACGGACACGCGCGCACGCACAGACATGCACACACCACACGGACACACGGGTGCGCACACACACTCACCACACGGACACAAGGACACGCGCGCACACACACCACACGGACACACGCGTACACACACAGACACGCACACAGACACACGCGCACACAGACACACACAGACACACGCGCGCACACAGACATGCACACACTCACCACACGGACACACGCGCGCACACACACCACACGGACACACGCGCACACACACAGACACGCGCGCGCACACAGACACTTTTTTGTGACCCAGTTCTCCTTTGCAGCCGCTGACTGAAGGTTTGGGAAACCTCTTCCCACTTGAGTCTTTCCGGACAAGCGTGGAGTGAGGGCTGCCCCCACTTCCGACCCCTGCGGCACCGTCCCGGAGCTGCTCGTCTCGTCCATCCAAGTCCTCCCGGGTCTCCTGGAACCCTTTCCTTTGACCTTTTTTAAGAAGTCAGCAGGGTCTTTAGAAAGTGAAGGAACTGTGTGGTAGCGTTGGTTGTGCTCCTTCATACTCAAAGTGACATGACTAACGGGTCAAGATACCGTGGCTGGGCAGACCACAGACCATGAGCTCAGAAGGCTCTACCACAGATTGGACATACGTGGTCCATTTGGGGGGTGGGGGGCTGTAAGGCAATAGGATGAAGCCCACAGTCACACAGCTAGGGAATTACGAAGTGTCTCAGGCCAGATAGGTGCTCTATCCACTGCACCACCTAGCTCCCCCCATATGAAGATTTTTAATGGAGATTCTCTAAAATTGCCCATCTCAAGTTTCTTTGGAACTGTTGCCGTTCTGCTTTGCTCATAGAACTTGGTGCCTTTTTTTAATACAGTCAGGCCATGCTGGGTGGTCCTTTCCCAGCGTCTCCAGTGCTTTTTAGTCTGTTCCAGAATTCTTTAGAGAGACTTTGAGAGTGTCCTTGGTTCCTCTGACTTCCACGTGAGTGATTGTCTTGTGAGTTCTCCATAAAATAGTCTTTTAGGCAAATATACATTTGGCCTTCAGTTATGTCACTGGTCCATTTGTGTTTGGCAGTGTAGCTTGAGGCAGGATCTCAGTGTCTGTCTTCTCCAGCCAGGTGATCATTAGAACCTAAGACAGTTGAAATGGTTGCAATTCAGTTTCCTGATATGTGCTGGTAGACCATCCAGGTTTCACAGGCAAACAGCCATGGGGTAGGTCAGCACCGTGGATCTGTAGTCCTTCAGTTTGGTGGACAATCTTAATACCTCTTCTCTTCTACACCTTTCTCTCCCAAACACTGAGCTGACTCTGGCAATACAGTTATCTCTTCATCTATGTGGACATCCCTGAAAAGTATACTGCCAAGGTAGGTGGAGGAAGACTTGGGGTAAGGCATTTTATTCAGAGATGACTGAGCTCTCGATGCCCACTCTGAGTCTGAGTTGCAAGAATACTAATCTTGGCCTAATAATGAACACCAAGAAAATATCAGTGCTGCATCAACCAGCACCTCACCCTCCATAGGTGGAACCCTCAGTTACAGCAGTTCTGACATAATGTCAGAGAGGAAGACAATGGAGACAGGAAAGATGGTTTAGGCTGATTATATGGCTCCGACATTTGCCAAGCACCTTATAAATCATCTCATTTGCTCCTTTTGCAAGAATTAACTTGGGACAGCCTGAAAAAAAGCAGCAAGAGATGTAGCCCTTCAGGTATGTTGCAGTTTTTGGATGCTTAAAGAGGGCTTTAGCAGAGCTATTTTCCCCAGGCCAAAGAACACCTTATTGGCCTTTGCATAGTAAGCATCCTGCCATACTAGATAGGATTAAGGAGAAGGGAAGCACTTTAATTGATAAAGAACTGTTTTTGTGTAGGGAAATTGTGGCATGATGAACTAGATAACTCAAGTGGTCACTTTCAAAAAAATCAAGTTTTCTTCAAGCTAAAACCAATCCTCTTTATTTCCAAAGACAAATCAGCAGCAGTTTAACTTAAAGGAGCCCTTTCTACCAAATTGGCTTAATCAGTTTCTTCAGAATGGGTTCCAGTATGTAAGAGAAGGTTCCCTAGCTTTTTACTCACTGTTTGCCTCATCCCTATTTTGTTTTTTTTTTTTAAAGAAAGATTTTATTTATTTTGAATTTTACAATTTTCCCCCCATTCTTGCTTCCCTCCTCCACCCCCCACAGAAGGCAGCCTGTCAGTCTTTCCATTGTTTCCATGTTGTACATTGATGTAAATTGAGTGTGATGAGAGAAATCAGATCCTTAAGGAGGAAACATAAAGTTCCTGATCCCTATTTTGATAGAATTTGATCTTGTGTTATGATGAGCATTTTATTTTACTCCTATCAAGGCACTTTCCAGTAAGGCCATTACATTCAGGGAGATCCCCCCCCCACCCCATTAAATCATTACACTCAGTAATGGGGCAGTTAGGTGCATATGTGACTTTGGGCAAGTCACTTAACCCTGTTGTCTTGTAACCCCCCCCCAAAGAAAAACCCCAAACACCTTGTAGCTTTTACAAGCATTAATTTATAGTGATATTCATAACAAGATCTCCACCGGTACCACAGAAGAAAAGGAAAGAAGTAGAAAGAGCAGATTGAGTAGCAACAGGATGAGACACAGGAGAGTCTGTAGCTAGACTGTGGAACAGTGACTTCTTGATTTCAAAGCCAGACACTGAGGAAAGAGATGATCCTGGAGAAGCAGCCAGGTGCTCCTTTCTAGTGTGCCGGTGTGTAGAACTGGAGCTAGATCCTGTGGGATACACTGGAAGTCAGTCCCTGTCACTTAAGGGATAGAAATTTAGCAATGCTCAGCTAAAAGTCTCACACACACTATCCCAGGCTCCTAGAGGTTAGCCTCAGAGGATTCAGTCTCAAAAAAAGGACCTTTGACTTTTCCAAGATTCAAAGAACTAGAGCTTTCTCCCACTGGGGATAGTAGGCAAAATCATGACAAATAGCAGGCCAGATTCTTGAATAATCACCATAATTAAATTTTGAAATCATCCTAAAGGTCAGTTTAGAGACACAGGTACCACTTCAATTAATACCCAGCCAAAACGAATGACAATGCCCCAGATAGTCAGGGCCCAACCAATAGTGAAGGGTTTCCATCACCTGTACTGCAGAAGCAATCTAAGAATAACAAGGTGAAAGATCCCAACAATTTTGCCATGCCAGAAAAAATTTCTAGCATCAAGGAATGGAGTGTCTTCCAGGAATATGGATGATTTTGGTGTCATTGAAACAGTATCTGGCTAAAGGGAAGGTAGAAGACTAGAAAAATAGGGGATGTCTAGGTGATGTAGGATATTGAATTCCAGAGGTTTTTGTATTTGATCTGGGAGGAAGTAGGGAGCCATTAGAGTTTATTGAGAAGGGGAGTGATCTGGTCACTTGTCAGATTTGGGAAGATCACTTTGTTAACCAAATGGAGGATGCAGTGGAGTAAGGGAATCTTGAGGCAGGCAGGCTCTGTCGAAAGCTGTTGAGATATCAGTGGAAAGAAGGGGCTTTATTTGA
Source organism: Macrotis lagotis (assembly GCF_037893015.1). NCBI lineage: Eukaryota > Metazoa > Chordata > Mammalia > Peramelemorphia > Peramelidae > Macrotis > Macrotis lagotis. The sequence continues at coordinate 931,715,817 of NC_133658.1, read as the reverse complement.
GTTGCAAAAGGTTGCTTTGAGTTGCTTTGTCACCAGATTGGATAAGGGAGGTGAGATATACACCATGAGAGTGGCTACTAAGTTGTGAGCCTGAAGAACTAAGAGGATGGTGATACCCTTGATAGGAATAGAGAAGGGACAGGGAAACCATGTATTCAGTTTTGCCTATGCTAATTTAAAATATCTATCTCCTGAACAGATAATCAGAAGACTGAAAGAGTTGGGAGAGGAAGGGACCAACGTTGAATGACTTCAGATTTCAAAAGAGAAGCTATTTAAGCATCATTCTCAGTCCTATGTATATCCTTCACCACTATGGGCTGGGAAAGATGTGAACTTCAAACCTTCATTTAAAGAGACTTCTCATTTCTTAGCACTTGCCTGTACCTTGGGACCTATGTGATTGACTTATTTAGCACAAACTGATTTGGGTACCTTCTCCCCTAACCATTTTCAGCTTTCTTTTTTGTCTTTCTCTTTCTCCATCAAATAGTATGCTGCTTGAAGCCAGGCGTAGTTAATTTTTTCATATTTATACCCCCAGTCCTCTGTACAGGGCTTGTTACATAATAGTCACTTAACTGAATGTCTCCTGATTATTGGCCATTCAGACATTGTCTACTATAGTTGATGTAATGGAAATTTCACCCTTCCTGGGGATAACAATCATAGGGTCTTCATTAAATTAGGAAGGTTTTTCAGAACTTTATAGAAATAAAGGAAATTAAAAATGAAATGTTATATAAAAAGGGCATAAATAAATAATTGTACTCGATGGAGATAATGCTCTAATGTAATAGGATCTCTGATAAATGGAATGATATCACTGATTGAAATGGAAGAGCATCAAATACCAAGCAAATTGACCAAATTTTTTCGTCACATAACAGGTGGGGGAAAATAATGACCCTTGTGCGTGTTTCAAAGAACTTTCAGATCTAGACAATCCTATATTCTTCAATCTACCTCTCATTTTATTGCCTCTTCTTCGAAGGTTCAGGATTCTAGGTATGTTTAGATCACTGATCTCATAAAGAAACTCAATTTTATCTCACGAATTGGCTTCCACATTAGGTAATAAAAAAACATTTTATATGAATGAAGGAATCCTCCTTTTTCCATCATTGTTCTTCATTTCTTTTTTTATGGTTTTTTTTTTTATGTTTTTGCAAGGCAAATGGGGTTAAGTGGCTTGCCCAAGGCCACATAGCTAGGTAATAAGTGTCTGAGGCCAGATTTGAACTCAGGTACTCCTGACTCCAGGGCCAGTGCTTTATCCACTTTGCCACCTAGCCACCCCTTTGTTCTGTAAGACTGTCAAAACTCACTAATAATAGCAACCATAAAGCAAGAAATAAAATGTTTTGGCTATGACTTAAAATACCCAGAGCTACTTCAAACTCTCATTATAACAATAGATAATCCCCTTCAGTTTAGATTCTGATATCACTTAAGCATACTCTTCATGTTTCCATCTAGACAGTAATTTATTTCAGTCTTTTAGGAAATAAACCATTATTCCTTTTTCTTTATTCTCTATTCATTGATTATATCCCTAGAATACTCCTCTCAGATTCTTCATAGAGTTTTCTTAATGTAGCATTTATGCCAATTTGAATTGGGAAGAAATTTCATGCCACCCTATATTTTTCTTCTCCAAGGTTCCTCATATCTTTTCTAGTAAAAATATATAATTTCTTAACTTCTCTGATCCCATGAGGGAGTAGAAATTCACAGTAAAGCATTTCTAACTTTTATTCCAATTGAAAATGTAAAATGCTTTTGTCAGTATTCTGTTCTTTTGAGCTTTGCATGACTATGATTCCAAATGTTGACTCTGAATAACAATTCCCTACTGCTGTATCTAGATGAGCATTGGACTGGATCAGTTCTGACTAGGGTTTTAGCTCTTAAGTCCTATGATTTTTGATGTTTTAGGTGGTAACTTTCAAGGATGTGATTGCGGACTTCATGCCAGAGGAGTGGGGTCTGTTGGACCATGATCAGAAAGAGCTGTACAGGGATGTCATGCTGGAGAATGCTCAGAACTTGCTCTCCCTGGGTAAGAACCACTTCCCTTGCAACGCTGAATCTGCCATCAATTCTTAGACCAAAGTGCAGGCCTCCAGTGTCCATGAGACGTTTTCCTGTGAGATGTTCTTGTCTTGTAGGATAGAGAGCTGGGGTTCCTTAGTGACTCCCTAAGCTTGTTTTTTTCTCTGATTCTGGGCAGCTCCAGGTCAAGTACCAAGTCAGTGTCCTGACTCTCAGATTGGGATGAATCTCAGGCATTATTATCATGTCTAACCTCTATATGGATGTTAATTTTGTCTGTAAAATCTTTAAAAATCTATTCCTACTCCTTTTCCTTGAAGATGCACAATGAAGGGAGCCCCCTTCCTTCCCAGGCCACCCTTCCTCTTTGGGAAGTGTTTTGTCATTAGAATGTTCTTTTTTGTTAATAGGAAGAATTTGTATTTTGCTGCCCAGGGTGTTAATCTCAGAACTCTTGAATACCAAGTGTGTCCTTGTTCTTCCTTTATATATCTCCTAAATTTCAGTATAGATGCAGTTCAAGAAAGAGAAGGGAATTAATTATATACATTGACTGTGAACTAAGCCTTGTGCTAAGAGTTTTCTTTATGAATATTCTCTCAGTTGATACTTTTCCACAACCCTTCGTTTTTGGTTTTTATAATATCCCCATTTTTTAGTATAGAAAACTGTGGCAAACAGATTAAGTGACTTGCCCATGGTTACAGAGTCAGTAAGTGCCTGAGCCCAGATTTGAATTCAGGTCTTCTTGACTCCAGATCCAATGTACTCTCCTCTCTACATTATCTAATTTCTAGGAAATGAAAACTGGAATGTGGCCGTTCCTCTATGAAGGGGGTAGACAAAGTTGGAGTTTTCTGATTCTAAATTGGTTGTATTATCCTTCCCCCTTTGGCCTTCAACTGTGAAAACTTATCTTTGAATATTTCTTGGAACCATCTGTGGTCCTGGGTTATCTTTCCATCCTCATGCCTTACTTATTCGCCATGCCTAGGATTTCCCATTCCCAGAGAAGATTTGGACCCCTACTTGGAGCACGAAGACCTGAGGAACTCCCATCCAGGTAAGTGAGGTAAAAGCTGGAGTGTGGACTTTTATCCCTAGAGTTCTCTTCACAAGGTAGGAAAAGGATTGTTATACTTGGGGGAGGAAGACCTGACTTGGAATTCTTTTTCAGATACTTTTTAGCAGTGAGATCTTGGGTAAGTTACTGAACCTCCTTGCTTCAGTTTCCTCATCTGAAAAATGAGGGGCTTGGACTCCATGGTTGTCCCCTTATCTTGTAATGGTGAATCAGTGACACTATTAAAAGACTTTGTTGGGGGGCGGCTAGGTGGCGCAGTGAATAGAGCACTGGCCCTGGAGTCAGGAGTACGTACTCTGAGTTCAAATCTGGCCTCAGACACTTACTTAATAATTATCTAGCTGTGTGTCCCTGGGCAAGCCACTTAACCCCATTGCCTTGCCAAAAAAAGAAACAAACACAAAGACTTTGTTGGAAACTCTGGAATGAAACTTAACAAAATCCAACAGATAGACAATTTCAGGCTAGCAAGTAATCAAGGGCCATGTGATATAGGTCTCGAACAACCTAAAGAGGATGTTATCTTTGGGTTTTCATGACTGGGAGGCACATGGGGTTTTTAGTTTGGGGAGTGGCATGATCAGGCAAGACCTTTAGCTTGTGGGGTGATTGAGTGGACTGGGGATAGACTTGAGAGTGAACCCAATCAGTCTGTTCTTGTGATGACTATTGAGGCCCCTGGGCAAATTGAGAAAGAAAAGAGATAGTCAAAGGATATTCCAAAGGTAGAATCAGCACAACTTTGCAATAGATTGAATATGGGGAGAAAGTGCCTGAGAAATGATGAGGAGTCAATGATGCCTGTCAAGAGCATGGATGATTGGGAGGGTTGTGTCCTGGACAGTAGTAGGAAAGTAAGAAAATGAAAGTGTTCTATCTTTGAGATACCAACCTCTGTAAAAGTCAGGCGCTTGAAGGAGAAAAGATCTCCTGTCATAAGGAAGATCTAAGCTCCACTTTATTAGAGGGAATCACGGACCATTTAATGGAAGGTCATTGGCTCAGAACTCTGCCTCAGTCTCTTATTGTAGGACAATTTTAGTGGCCACATTGTGGAAAGAGCTATTTCAGCTGAATAATGAAGCTGGGAGCCAGACTGCATCGAGTTTTGTAAAAACTAAGAGGAAGGAAAGTAACAAAATACCTATTGTGGATGGCCATCTCTAGCTGTTTAGCCACAAAGGATTGGAAGATATCAGACAACATTATATCATGGGGAGGAAGAAATCAATAGACAGGGTTAGACAACTTATAAGTACCTGAGCCCAAACTTGAATTCAGGGCTTCCTGACTCCAAGCCTAGCTCTCTATCTTCTATACCACCAGCTATATTTTGATGTGAATGAAATGATCCCTTACATGTTTGAAGTGGAAAAATGGGTGAATAATTTTACAAACTCTGGTAAGGGAAGGAAATTCAACGGAAGGAAATTCAGCTTTTGTTCTTAGTTCCCTAACCCATCAACAAAATGTATCTTTAGTTAGCATATACAAGCTTTATAATAAATTAGTGTATTTTTGATAATTGGCTAGTAACAAACATTGATACATGTACTTGAACACCAATTGCATATGTTATTTTGATTCTTTTTTTAAAGAGCTGTTTATATATAAAACAATCTTTTTAAGGGAAGATGCCTTTAACTTTCTTTTTTACTATTCTATAATACTTGCTACATTCTCACAGATAATGAAGGACTGACCCAGGGAGCTAATCAGTACCTTTGAATGTCAGCCTTATAGTGGAATTATAATATAAATCAAAGATAATGTCAAATCAAAAAATAGCCTTAAACATCAGTGAAAAAAACAACATAATGTCTCTCTTCTTTATAGATTGTCGCAATCCATGATTTTTTTTAAGATGGCTTATAATATCAATGCCTAGTGAGATATATGATTTATTTGATAGCCTTCAACTTTGCTAAAGTGGTTATTTATTTCAAGTAATTTTTTTAGTTCATTCTCTAGAATTCTTTAAATAGGGAGGTAGGGAGAGGGAAGGGTGGATGGGGGGGAATATTGTAAAATTCAAAGCCTTACAAAAAAAAGTAGAAACTAGTGTTGTATATAATTGGAAAACAAATAAAATATTTATATAATAGAATTCTTTAAGCATAACATATCATCTGCACAGTGATAATTTTATTTCCTTAAGTTAGCATCAGTTCATGTAAATCTTTCCAGGTTTTTCTGAAGTCTGCCTGTTCACTTTTTTTTTTAACATTATTGCAATAGTCATGTTGTAAAAGTAATAATTCCCCCCCCACACACACACATACACAAAGAAATCTCAAGAAAAATAAAGTGTATGTGTGTTAGTCTGTATTCAGGCATCATCAGCTCTTTCTTTGGGGTAGGTAGAATTCTTTTTTTTTTTTTTTTTTTTTTTTTTTTGTTAGGTTTTTGCAAGGGCTTGCCCAAGGCCACACAGCTAGGTAATTATTAAGTGTCTGAAACCGGATTTGAACCCAGGTACTCCTGACTCCAAGGCTGGTGCTTTATCCACTACGCCACCTAGCCGCCCCTGGGTAGAATTCTTTATCATAAATCCATCAGAGAAATTTCTTTAATATCTTTTTCCCACAGTTGCTGTTAACTATCTGTATTTCCCTCTATCCTATCCCCTCCCCCCCTCATTTATTCTGTTCTTTCTCGCCTTTCACCCTGAGCCTCCTTAAAAGTGTTCTCCCATCCCTTTGCTCTCTTATTTTCCTCTAGGGTAGTATAACTTTCTATACCCAATTGAGTGTTTTTGTTATTTCTTCTTTGAGCCACTTCTGATGAGTAAAACCTCCCTCACTCCCCAGCTTCTCCCTCTTCCACTCCATTGCAAAAACTTTTTATTGCCTTTTGTTGCCTTTTATGTGAAATAGCTCACCCTATTCTATTTCTCCTTTCCCTGTCACCCAGTGCATTCCTTTCTCATCCATTAACTCCATCTTTTTAATTATTATACCTTCAAATTCAACTTTCTCCTGTGCCTCGTCTATGTATGCTCCTTCTAATTGTCCTAATAAATGAGAAAGTTCATATGCTGCTCACCATTTCTTACAGTACAAAAATATTCCATTATATTCATATACCAAAATTTGTTCAGCCATTCCTTAATTTGATGGGCATCCCCTCAATTTCCAATTCTTTGCCGCCACAAAAAGAGCTGCTGTGAATATTCTTGGACATATACACATATGATTTTTGTTTTTGTTTTTTTGTTGATAATGGCATTCTTGGTAGAAATTCCACCTTGTAGAGTTCTGCTGTAATTTGTAATTCCTTTAAAGGAAACTTTAAGAATTTGCAAGCCTATGCCATTTCATATAGTGCATTGTAGCAAAATGTAATTTCCCAGATTATCTTTTTTAACTAGGTCTTCTATGCTGTAGTTATATACATACTTGTTTTCTTAGAGATATTTGTAAGAAAATTGGGCTTAAGGCATCATTAAGAAGTTTTTAGGTCAAAGCACTTGGATGGTCATCACTAGTTCCCTAGGGATTCCTTTTTTTTCCCCTAGGGATTCTTATTCCGTGCTTACTTTGGCAGCACATGTACTAAAAATTGTAACGATACAGAGAATATTAGCATGGCCCCTGTGCAATGATGACACGCAAATTTGTGAAGGGATTCTTGATTCCCTAAATGAGAAATGTTGCTGAAGAAGTAATAATAATGCATCCTTTCCAAAAATAATCTTTTTTTTTAACATGGAAAGTTTATAGATTTAAATTTTTTTGTTTATCAAAAGGGGGGCATTAAAAGATAAAAATTTTAAAATGAGGAGATATTGACTATCCTAAAAAATGATAGGCCAGAACAGAATCTAATGTTTCAGATGAATATTAAAAAAAAAATAGGACTGGCATTCATGATGGGGTCTCAGCTACACCAACAAAATGCAATTTTAAACATGATCATCAGGGAAATCATAGTATGCTTAAAGATATAATATGACTATATAGTATATGTGCAACTAAAGGCACTAAATCTATAGCTCTGAATAGATTATAAGAAAAGGTGACTATCACTCTGAAATTTATTAACTGCTGAATATAAAAAATTGTTTTCTCAGCTTATCATGAAATTCAGAGTTGGCTTAGTGATAGAGGGTCAACACCTGTCCCTTCAGAACAGTAGAAAGCCCACCTTGTCGTCAACAAGTGCATCTGAAGAAAAGGATTGAGAGTAAGATGGAGAAGACTGCCTGTCTAGTGCAGTGGGCACAGCGTATCCACTGAGTTTAAATTTGAGTCTCGGCTGCTGAGATTTTGGTCAGGTCACATAACTGATGACCTAACTTGCAAAGTATAACGAGAAGGCTCACTCTGCCTGTGACTTAGGTTTGTTGCAATGATCCAGTGGGCTTGTATGTCAATTGAGTCTTCTTTTTGGTGTGAGCTAATAGTATTTTCAAATCATTGATTCTGCCCATTTAAGTTGAAAGACCTTTGTGATTGGAAAAATTGGATGTTGATCTTAACTTTCTGCCAACAGAAGAAAGAGGATGTATTAATATTTATTTGTGTGTGTGTGTGTGTTTGCTTCTTTCCATTAAATGTAGAGACCTGGTTTGATGAGATGAGTGCATGGCAGACAAAGACCTTCTGGAGGAACTATTTTCAATATAATGGAGACAAGACTGATCTTACTACACATGAGAGAATTCATGGGGTAGAGAAACCTTATAATTGTAATCAACATGCAAACATCTTCAGCCAGAGTTCCTGTGTGGCTAAAGATAAAAGAATACAAACTGAAGGGAAACCTCATGAGTGCCCTGAATGTGGTAAAGCTTTTAGAGACCACTGTACCCTTATTGTACATCAGAGAATGCACAGTGGAGAGAAACCACATAAATGTCCTGAATGTGGTAAATCTTTTACTGTATACAACTCCCTTACTGTACATCAGAGGATCCACACTGGAGAGAAACCGTATGAGTGTCATGACTGTGGTAAATCTTTTGGTGTCCACTCTTCCCTTATTGTTCATCAGAGAATCCACACTGGGGAGAAACCTTATCAATGTAATCAGTGTGACAAGGCTTTCAGTAAAAACTACAATCTTGATCTACATCAGAGAATCCATACTGGAGAGAAACCTTATGAATGTAATCAATGTGGAAAGGCTTTCAGACAGCACTCAACTCTGCTTAAACATCAGAGAATCCACATTGGGGAGAAGCCTCCTGTGTGTAATCAGTGTGGGAAGCTTTTCACTCAGCACTGCCTTCTTACTCATCATCATATAATCTACAGTGGAGAGAAACATAAATATAGTCAATGTGGAAAGGCTTTCAGATGTAGTTCCAAACTTGCTTCAGATCAGAGAAACCACACTGGAGAGCAACCTTATGAGTGTCTGGAATGTGGTAAAACTTTTACTGTACATTCTTCTCTTAAGAGACATCAGAGAATCCATAATAAAGAAAGACCTCATTAATATGATCAATGTACAAAATCTATTATTAAAGATATCCCTTATTTCATATTGTGCAATTGAATTTTTATCTGACATCCCAAGCTTTTTTATTATTCCTTTTTTGCCATGACATTCCTATGCATAACTTCTTCAGCCATTCCCCAGTCGATTGAGGCTCACTATTTTTTTGCATGTGAGGAGGCATCAAAAGTTCTGATACAAATATTTTTATATTTGTTGGATATATTTATATTTGTAATGATTCTATAATCTGCAGGTGGCACAATGGATTGAGAGCTGTTCTTGAATCCTCAAAACCTGAGTTCAGATTCAATCTCTTAATACTTGCTAGCTGTGTGAGCCTGGGGAAGTCACTTGACATATTCCTGTCTGAGTTCCCCATCTGTAGAAAGAGGAAAACAACATTTACCTCCCAAGGGTGCATGAAAGGATCGATATTTGTCAGCTGCTTTGCAAGCATTAGATTTCTATGTAAATGCCAGCTCGTGTTATTTCCCTGCCATCATGAATCTCATAGCAAGCTTAGTGGGCTAAAAGCTATGGATAGTTTACTCACTTTTGTTTTATTCAGATTGATATTCAGAACAGTCTAAATGAAAGCAGAATGTTTTCCTGGGATAGGGAACCGGGTTAATGTTGAGTACAATACTGCTTCAGGTAACATTCTCTAGGTGTGTCAGTTTGGGTGGGGAACAATATGTGCTTCGATTTATTTCTCAGTGAAAAGAGGAATTGGAGTCTATGGCCTAAAGGGGCCCCTCCCAACTCTTATTTTCTAATGAAAAGCACATTCATATTTTATGAGTTTCCCTTAGTTAACTATATGTTTGAGAAATGAGATGTTTATCAGAAATTCTAGTTGTAAAAACTTTTTTTATCCAATTTTGACTGCATTGGTTTTGTTTGTGCAATAGCTTTTTAATTTCTTATAATCAAAATTAACTATCTTGTTTCCTATGTATAATCTCCTCTAACTCCTGTGGTTCTAAACTCTTCCTTTATCCATAGATCTAACAGGTATCTTTTTCCATGCTCCCTTAGTTTATCACTCTTTATATCTAAATCATTTATCCGTTTTGACCTCATCTTTGTGTTCAGTGTAAGATGTTCATCTTTACCTGCTTTCTTCTCAGCTGCTTTCTAGCTTGCCCAGCAGGTTTTGGCAAATGTCGAGTTCTTATCCCCAAAACTTAGATCTTTGAATTTATCAAACACTAGATTGCTATAATTATTTAATAGTATGTATTGTGATCCACACTGTTTCTTAGCCAGTACCAAACTGCTGCTTTGTAATATTGTTTGAAATCTGGAAATACTGGGCTGCCTTCCATAACATTTTTTCCCCATCAGTTCTCTTGATATTCTTGACCTTTTATTCTTACACATGAATTTTCTTATTTTTTCCAGTTTTATAAAATAATCTTTGCTACTTTGATATGGCACTGAATAGGTGAACTAACTTAGGTAGAAGGTTATTTTTATTATATTGACTTAGCCTGCCCGAGAAATTGACATGTCTCCAATTGTTTCCTTACGTTTTTGAGTGAAAAGTGTTTTGTGTTTGTGTCCTTGTAATCCCTAAGTTTCTCTTTGCAGGTAAATTCCCAAATATTTTGTCTGCAGTTATTTTAAATATAATTTCTTTTTCTGTCTCTTCTTGCTGGGTTTTGTTCTGAAACTGAAAGACTTAAGTACCTTGTTCCAAACAGTAAACCAAGACAATTCCAAAGGATTTAGCATGGGGGAGGGGAATGCTGTGCATATCCAGAGACTAATCTGATGAACTCTGAATGCAGGTTGAAGAATATTTCGCTTTCTTTATTTTTGTTTGTGTTTTCTTGTGCAAGGTGGCTAATATGGGAATCAGGGAGCTAGGCAGCACAACAGATAGCACCCTGAGCCTGCAGTCAGAAAGAGTTCAAAGCTGTCCTCAATCATTACTGACTTTTGATCCTGATGAAATACTTTTACCCTATTTGACTCAGTTTCCTTGTCCTTAAAATTTGTTGTAAGAAAATGAGACAATGCCAAGGAAACCGCAAATGGGGGCCATAAAGAGTTGGACACAACTGAAATGAATAATGGTAACAACAAATATTGAAATGTTTTTAGTATGATGTCCATGTCATACTTGGCTTCTCAAAGTTGGAATGATGACTGGGAATAAGGGAGTGAATTGGGAACTCAAAATATTTAGGAAAAATTGTTAAAAACATTTTACATGTAATGGGGAAATATTTAACAATGCAAAAAAAAGTTGTTTTGTTTGAAAGCGTTATTTATTTCCAAAGTCTTTTCTACTATTGTAAGAAGAAACTCTATCCGGACCAAATCAGAAACTCTAGTAAAAGTGGTGATCACTAAACCTAGCTTTCAGCTACCTCAGAATAGAGTGTGTACAGGTTACAAGTGTGATTTACAAAGGAAAATGACTGCAGAATAGTTCGTTCTTTATATAAATTGGCATTGTGCAGAGTCAACTAAGTAAAGAGTCTTGAGAGAAAATTGCTATCTTGGCTCCTGCCTCAAACCCCATGTAAAAGAAAATAAAACCTAAAAAAAAATCCACCTCCCTGCAAAATCAAGTGAAAGCAGAACAGGTGTGTGAAGAATCACCACAACTGCTCAGCATCAAGGACTTGACTTGAATCTCCAGTACCTGGAGAGGACACACCTTTGTCCTCACCTACCCAACTCCTGTCAGACCCACATGTCTTTCTTCCATCGCTTCGTGCTCAGCATGAGTCTGTCCCTGATCCTGTCTGTCTAGCCCCAGCATGTTGATCTCAGTTCTAGCCAAGTTCCCACCTGGTTGGTTCTACCCTTCATGTCCTTACTTTTTTCTGTCCCAGGCCTCTATGTATCCATGAATGATGAAGAGGTCCCTTGCCTCCAAGGACTTGGAGTCTCCCTTCTGCCTCCCCCCCCCCCCCCCCCCGCAGCTCATCCTCCAATTTATTCACTTTACATAGAAAATTGCCTTACATAAAGATCCATACAATGGTTTATTTGCATAAAGTGAGAATTGTGTCTCACAACCATTTATTGAGAAATCCAAAGATCTCAACTGCTGGAACGAGATTTACTAATCATTACAAAATGGTGGGAAAGGGGACACTAGGTGTCACAGTGGATAGGGCACCGGCCCTGGAGTCAGGAGGACCTGAGTTCAAATCCAGATTCAGACATTTAATAATTACCTAGCTGTGTGGCCTTGGGTAAGCCACTTAACCCCATTTGCTTTGCAAAGACCTAAAAAAGAAATGGTGGGAAAACAGGCAATATGAGACCTAGCTAGAGAACAATATCAAAAAAAATATCAAAAGAAATATGAGATGTGTTAATTTAGAGAATCCATTCCAAATGTTCACTGGAATTATTTGTGCCCAGTATGGTAGAGTAGTCCAAGCTGATATTGGTCTGATAAGTCACAGAGAGAAGGAAGGACAGCAACCAAGCAATGCACAAATAATGCATATATAAATATGTACAGATTCATGTATCTATACTTGATTTCATGGTTCTGAATTTTGTAATCAAATTTTTTTGTCATTTCTGCCAATTTTGAGGTCATTTTCTTAATTTTTTAAAATTTTTGCAAAGATATAGAATTAAGTGATTTGCCCAAGATCACACAAGTATTATGTATCTAAGACCGAATTTGAACTCAGGCCCTCTTCTATTTTTTAAGGTTTTTTGCAAGGCAATGGGGTTAAGTGGCTTGCCCAAGGCCACACAGTTAGGTAATTATTAAGTGTCTTGAGGTTGGATTGGGACTTAGGTCCTCTTTCTTGACTCCAGTTTTGGTACTCTATCCATTTGTGTCACCTACCTGCCCTCAAAGATTTGATATACTCTTAAAACTATGATTTTGCCTTTATCTTCATTTATTTTTCCAAATCTTTAAAATTTTATGTATTAAAATTGACATTTGCTTATTAAGAATTCTCTCCATAGTTGTTAAAGTTATGTTTCTTATGATTTTTAAAAATGAATTTTTTTCAATCAGTATCCATTGCCCCAGTTGTCTTACTTGCCGCCTAATTCAGAAAGAAAAAAACATCCCAAATCATTACAATCATGAATAAAGAATGATTTTCTAGCCTTGTTCTTGTCCAAAAAATATATGTCCCTTTCTGCATTTTGAGTCCTTATCTCTATTAAGAGACAGGTAGCAAAGTCCATCTGTCCCGAAGTCCCTCCAGACAAAAGATCCTCGATCTTCCCAGCCATCTCCCTGGAGCAGAGGAGTTCTGAAGACCGAGAAATAGTGTCATCTTTTTGTGTTGGGAATCAATCTTTTTTGTATTGTTATAGTATTGTGATGTACTTTTCTGTATTGGCCTGGTAGGCAAATAGGATGGAGGCTGTGGCCACGGTGCATGCTGCAGCATCTTAGAGCCACAGGTGAGCTTTGGGGGACAGGTGATCCTAAAGGTGCAGTCCTTGAGCAATACGGGGCCTGACCTCAGTCATGCTCTGGGACCAGGCACAGCAAAAACCCACTACCCAGGCCCACTGCCCTTGGAGTATGTGCAGGAGACTTTCCCATTCCTATACCAGGTTTCACCCACTCCTTACATGTCGCCCCAGTTCTGCTCCTTCCCAGCTGGCTCTCTTTTACCTCTGACTCTGCCAGGCAACTACTCTGGCATTTCTTTCGCCTTTCCTTCCTTCAGGATGGATCCATGTGACCCCAGCTTCAGGTGATTGGATCTGTCCTGATCTTTCTTTTCCCCACTCTGTCAACTTGACCATCTTCTTTGCTGTTATTCTTGCTCAATTTAATCTTTTTGCCTAACCCTATTACCTTAGAAACTCCCTCTTTCTTACCTTAACTCTCCCTCAATTCTCTTGTTGCTTAACCTTGTTATCTCTTTAGAAACTCCCCTTCATCTCATTAAAGTACCTCAAGTTGACTGCCATTGAACCAGAGTCTCCCCTCCTTCCCTGGGACCCGAGATGCCTGTGCCTTCTGGAAGCTGGCACTGCAGGGCTAATTTTCTTTTGTTAATTCGGGCAATTTATATTTTTGTAAATATTCATCCTTTTCACTTAGATTGTCAGATTTATTGGCTTGCTGTCAGGCAAAAGAGCTCTGAATTATTCATTTAATTTCATTTTCATTGGTGATGAATTCACCCTTTTCAGTTTTGATACTTGTAATTTGGTTTTCTTTCTTTTTAATCAAGTTAACCAATTATAGTAAAGGGAAAGAAGGGAGAGCATGAGCATTTAGTAAAACCCACTCAATAGATTTGGGTCAAAGAGTGAATAACATACATTCCCAATTAGGTTTAGAAATTCTTCCTATCCTACAGGGAAATAGAAGAGGAAAGGAGAAGGAATGTGGAAGGGAGGGACTGATAAAAGGGAGAAGGAAAGGGAAGGGGGCAGTCAGAAGCAAAACACTGGTGAGGAGGAATAAAGGAGAGAAAAATACAAAGTGGGCAAGAGCAGATGGAGGAAAACACAGAATTAGTAACCAAAACTGAATGGGAAGGGATGAACTCTCCCATGAAACAAGTGGAAGCAGAGTGGATTTAAAGCCAGAATCCCACAAAATCAAGAAACACATATGAAGCAAAAAGATACACACATCATTAAATGTAAAAAACTGGAGCAGAATGTATTATGCTTCAGCTGAAGTTGAGAAAAAAATGATCTCAGCCAAAGCAAACAAAAATAGACCTAATTAAAAGGGATAAGGAAGGAAATTATCTTCCTAAAAGATACCATACAATGAAGTAACATCAATACTGAGCAAATAAGCACCAAGTGTTAAAGTATCTGGATTCCTAGAGGAGAAGTTAAATGAGTTACAGGAAGACAGACAGCAAAACTATATTAGTGAGAGGCCTCGGCCTTCCTCTCTCAGAGTTAGAAAAATCTAACCACAAAATAAAGAGGAAGTAAGATGAATAGAATTCTAGAAAAGTTAGATATGATGAACTTCTAAAGAAAATTGAATGGAGATAGGAGTATGCTTTTTTCTCTATGGTATTTGGCACCTACATAAAAATCGACCACTAGGGCATTAAAAACCTCATAATCAAATGCAGAAAGTCAAGAAATTCATCCTTTTCAGATCATGATGCAATAAAAATCCCATGTAATAAAAGGTCATGGATAGGTAAGAAAAAAGATAATTGGACACTACTTTTAAAGGATGAGTGAATTAACAAATCTAAGAGCAATTTCATCCAAGACAACGACAATGACGAGACTTCACACCAAAATTTGTCGAATGTGCCCAAAACAGTTATTAGTGAAAATCTGATATCTTTAAATGCTTATATGAATAACATAGAGAAAGAATAGATTAATGATTTGGGCAAGCAACTACAAAAGCTAGAACAAATTAAATTTCCCCAATTAAATACCAAATTGAAAATCAAAGAAGTTAAATTGAAAGTGAGAAAACTATTGAACCAATAAATAAGAGTTTTTTTATGATAAACCAATAACATATGATTAAAATAAAGAAACCAAGTTACCAGTATCAAAAATGAAAAGGGTGAACTCACCCCCAATGAAGAAGATATTAATAATATCTATGCCACAGGATCCTCAGACTACCTCAAGCTCTCAGTGTAACAATAGTTAATCTTCAGTTGGATGAAATCTGGAGGTGAGTTCACCAAACTCCTCAGAGTCCTCCCAGTTTTCCTTTCGAATCAGGCTGATTTCTGGGGACATAAATATGAACAAGCTAATGTTTCCGGCCTCCAGGTACATACTATTTGTTGAAGAAAGACTGGACACAAAAAGTACCCAGGTAGGGGGTCTGGTTCACCAGTCAGTCCGAAGCTCCTGAAGTACAGGAGCCTGGTGAAGCAGGAGGGCCAGGCTGATCCCAGAGGAGCTTTCTCTTTAAATGGAGGTTTGGAGTTCGTGTACTCACCATCTGGGGTGAAGGATATTTGTGGGAGGATTGGGAAGGAAAGAAGTTTGAAATAATTTCTATTAGAGATTTAGAGAATCAATTGGGCACAAATGATCAATCAATAAAAGGAATGCCTTTGTATAATAAGAACTTACATTATGAATACTTTTCAATAAAGAACAGCGACTTAGAAAGTGGGAAAAGATCAACAAATTCCTTCATTGTCCATAGGAGTCAGGATTGAAGGGAACTGAGGCAACAAAGATCTGAGATCAGTTTCCTAGCAAGGCTGGCTGTTAAATCAGTGGGGTCTGAGACTCCTCAGAAGACCGGAAGACCCTTCTGGCAGACAGAGTACTCCTTTTATAGACATCCAGAGGAATCCTCCAAAGTTGAGCAGTATAGGTAAGTCCCCAGCCAGATTTGACCTCCCATCCTCCTGACTGCAAGGCCAGTGCTCTATCCACTATGCCACCTAACTTGTTTCAAGGGACCAAGTTATTGATTCCTGATTGAATTTGTGACCTAAAAGTGCTCATGGAAGCAAAAGTAACACAGAGAGTTATTTGCTCAATTGTTTGGCATGTTCTAGGACAAGGTCAGATAGTTTTTCTTTGTGGTGTTTGAAGTGTATTTGAGGCAACTTGATATGAAAGAATAACACCATTGCTCAACTAACCATGCATAAAGGAGAATAATAGATAATAGATAATAAATATATCGATTTGTTTAGTCCTTAATAAGCCATTTGCTATAAATCACACTTTTTGGGGGGTTGTTTTTTTGCAAGGCAGTGGGGTTAAGTGGCTTGCCCAAGGCCACACAGCTAGGTAATTATTAAGTGTCTGAGGCTGGATTTGAACTCAGGTCCTCCTGATTCCAGGGTCAGTGCTCTATCCACTGTGCCATCTAGCTGCCCCATAAATCACTCTTGATGCTTAATTTAATTCTTTCAGAAGATAGGAGGAAAAAAGGAAGTTAAAGATGAAATATAGTTTCCAAGTAGAACACAAATCTGGTGTTGTAAAAACATAAAAATAATAAAAAATAGAAAAGACAATTTTATGTTCATGATAGAGACTTGCCTGAAACCAATAGAATTTCTGATAAATAATACCACAATGAGGAATATGGCAAAGCATCGAATAGTAAGCACATAGGCTAAGTATGAATTCTGCATGTTATAGGTTGAAAAAAAATAGATGATCCTTCCCAAATATTAATTTCACACCTGACCAACCTCTTTTGATGTCACCATTCATCTGCCTCAAGTCATTCTATTATATTTCATTCACTCAAGGTCCAGTGATTTAGGAACATGATCTCATAAAGAACCTGGCAGTGTCTTTCTTATGAATTAAATTCAACCCAATTGCCAGTTAATAAAATTATTACATTTTCAATAATTCAGCATCATAGTTTTCTCATTTCTATCTGACTATCACATGTAAAGAACATTAGCATTAACAAGGAAAAACAATCATAAAACTAAGACCTAAAATGTTTTAGCTATGCTCCACGATCCTCAGACTACCTCAAGCTCTCAGTATAGTAATAATAATTATCTCTTTCAGTTGTATGGAAGCAGTCTTATATCACTGATTTTAGTTCAGAATCTAATTAACATCTCATGTTCCATCAAGACAATGATTTATTTCAGGGATATAGGAAATGAACTAGATTATTCCTTTTCTGTATTTTCTATTCAGTGATCATGGGATACACCTAAACCTCAGAATGTACATTTCTGGACCTCTTCTCACAACTTCTTCATAAGATTTTCTTAACATAGCATTTATGTCAATTCTGAAGAGTTGAAATTTCCTATCACCTTTTCATTTTCTCCTCCAAGATCCTCCTATCTCTCTGTCCACCTAACTTCTCTGATTCTATAGAGAATAGCATTTCAGGATAAGATATTTTTCAACTTTATTTCAACTGAAAATATCAAATGCTTTTTCCAGTATTTCATTGAGCTTTTTCAAGCCTATGGTTCCAATTGGTGGTTCTGATTCTTATCAAAGATGTGAACTTTGGGTAAATCCCTTCTTTCTGCTTCATATTCTTTCTGCAAATTGATGAGCATCAGAGTGAATCCAATTGCAAAGTATGTTTCAACTCTAAGTTTTATGACTTTTGGTGTTTTGGGAGTTGGTGACATTCAAGGTTGTGGCTGTGGACTTCACCCCGGAGGAGTGAGATCTCTTGGACTATGCTCAGAAGCAGCTGCACAAGGGTGTCATGCTGGAGAATGCTCAGAACTTCCTCTTCCTGTGTAAGGGCCATTTCCCCTGCCATCAAGAGAAATGTCTTTTCCTCCCCAGTGAGCTGAATTTCAGTCATTTATCAACTTTTGGAAAGGCCAAAGTGTGGGCAGCTAGGTGGCACAGTGGATAGAACACTGGCTCTGGAGTTAGGATGACCTGAGTTCAAGTGTGACCTCAGACACTTAATAATTACCCAGTTGTGTGACCTTGGGAAAGGCCAAAGTTACTGACCTCCTAGATTCAAGATTTCTGTTGCCAGATTTTCCTATGAGAGACTTTTGTGTTGTGGATTAGGGAACTAGAATTCCTTTGTGACCCCTTAAGTTTTCTCCTTTTGATTCTAGGCAGCTTCAGGTCAAGGTCCAAGCCAATGGTCCTGAATGTGAGACTTGGGATGATCTCAGGCACTATCAAGTTTAGCTTCTACGTAGATGTGAATTTTACCTACAAAATCTCTAACACCTGTTCCTCCTCCTTTACCTCCAAAGATGGGAAATGAAGGGATCCTCCCCCAAGCCACCTTCCTTTTTGGGAAGCATTTTGTCAGTAAAATGTTCTTTTTGTTAATAAGGTCAAATGTGTAGCTCACTGCTCCTGGGTTTACATTTAGAGCCCTTGGATTCGAAATGTGTTCTTGTTCTTCCTTCTTACATCCCCTAAATTTCAGAGAAGAGAATAATCATTTTATATATATTAACTCTGAACCAGGCCCTATGTTAAGAGCTTTCTATATGCAAATTATCTCAGGTGATCCTTAGCCCAAGCTTTGGTTTTTGGTTTCTACTATTATCCACATTTTATTGTTAAGGAAACTGAGGCAAACAGATTAAATGACTTGCCCATGGGTACAGAGCCAATAAAGTGTCTGAAGCCAAGATTGACTCCAGGTCCTATGTGCGCTCTTCTACCCTATCAGCTGCTGCTAATTTTTAGAAAATGGAAACTAGGGAATATGGTCATCCTTCTATGAAAGAGGCAAGCAAAGTTGGAATTTTCTTATTTCATTTTGGTTGAATGGTCTCCTCTGCCTCTCTCCCCCACCTTCATTCTCCCAATAACAAATACTCTGGGGCGGCTAGGTGACACAGTGGATAAAGCACCGGCCCTGGAGTCGGGAGCACCTGGGTTCAAATCCAGTCTGAGACACTTAATAATTACCTAGCTGTGTGGCCTTGGGCAAGCCACTTAACCCCACTGCCTTGCAAAAAAACCCAAAAAACAAAACCTAAAAAAAACCCCAAATACTCTGAAAACCATCTTTAAACATTCCTTTGAACCATCTTGTGGTCCTTCCTTCCATTGCCCATTTCTCTAATGAGGATTAAATTATAAATTTCTCTTCATCCTCATGCCTAACTTTTTCTCCATGCCCAGGATTCCCAGAGAAGATTTGATCCCCTATTTAGAGGAAGAAGACTGGAGGAATTCTTGTCTAGGTAAGTGAGATGAAAGCTGGAGTATGTGGGCTGTTATTCCATATGTCTCTTCATGTTGCAGAAAGGGAATTTTAGATTTGGAAGGAAGAAGACCTGATTTGGAATTCTTTTTTTCAGCCACCTTTTATCAGTGAGATCTTGGGCAAGTCACTGAACCTCTGAGCTTCAGTTTCCTCCTCTTAAAATGAGAGTTTGGACTCTATGGCCTTCCCATTTCCTTGTGATGATAAATCAATAATCCTTTTAAAAGAATTTGTTAAAAACTGGTGTGAGATAAAGAAAAAGTCATCCAGCCAGAGTTGCTGGGAAATTATCAATCAATTTATTAATTAGGCTAGCCAAGTAATCCATAAATTGGTGGTCAGTGGTCTCAGTAACAAGAGACAAAACCATGGAAATCACTGAAAGGTTAAATAACTATGTAAAATGAAATGTAAAATAACTGTAAAAGGGGTAAAGATCAACCCTGATTGATGAACAGTTAATAAGGAGATGGACTTTCAGGAGGGGGGGACAGATGAAAGAAGATGAGAAAGAAAGAAGAGAGGCAGATGGTGAAGCGCTCAGTAGCCCAGGAGAGGATTTGAGCTTGATGATTGGGAGCCACAGGGGCTTTTAGTGTAGAGAGTAACATGATCAGGCAAGAGATTTAGGAAGATGAATTTGATAGCTGTTTGGAGGAATAAGTGAACTGGGGAGAGAGATTCGAGGGAGTGAACCCAATTTATTTGTTTTTGTGGCTCATATTCTTGGATCCTCCGGCCAAGAAAATGGCAAATTGGTACAGAAAAAAATACAGTCAAGAGATATTCCAAAGGTGAAATCAGCACAACTTTGTAATAGATTGAATGTGGGGGAGAAATGAATGAGAGATGAGGAGAAATAAATGACCCGGGTGATGAGCCTGGAAGGTTGGGAGGTTCTGTCCTGAATAGTAATAGAAAAATTTAAAAATGGTAGCATTAGAAGAAAGGCAATAAATTTAGTTCTGGATGTGTTCTGAGGAATACCAGGAGAGAGTAGTGACCCAAAAACTTGGAGGAAAAAAAGAAGAGTATTAAAGGAAAGTAGATGATTTTTACTAATAGAGGCTGCAAAAAGGTGAAGAAGAATGAGGACTGAGCAAAGGTCATTGGTTTATGGATTGGATCATTGGTCAATTTTGGGAGAAATAATTCATTTGGACCTCCGCTCTATTCCAGTTACTATCAACCAATGTTTTATGGCTCCATAGGGGCAGTGATTATAATCTCTGTATTTTGGGTCCCAGAGCTGTGAAGTACAGATGGTAAGATCACTAGCACAATCATAGGAAGCTAGGTGGAAGCTCTTCATGCTTGTTTTTCTTGTCTTGATGACAAAAGCCAGACTCTTGGATAATTTTAGTCACTGTAGTTTGGACAGAGCTGATTTAGCTGAATAATGAGTCTGGGAGCCAGACTGTTTATGCAGAGAGTTTTGCATAAAACTGAAAGGAAAGAATTTAGTGATATAAATCATTTGCTAGCTATATGACCTTGGGCAAGTCATTTAACCATGATTGCCTTACATATAGAGCCATCTCCAGTCATCCTGATTCATATCTGGCCACTGGATCCAGGTGACTCTGGATGAGAAAGTGAGGCTGGTGATTCTGCATAATGCCTCCACCCCCTCATTCAAGTCTAGTTCACATGCTTCTCATGGCATCACTTACCTGATGTCATGGCATCACTTAACTGATATCTTGGTCTTTGAGAATGAAGGACTGAAGGACATCTCTTAACTGCTTCACCACAAAAGGGGCAGAAGATATAGGACAACATATCATGGGGAAACAAGGATTGTGTGAGTTTTTGATGGTCAGGGAGACATGGTTATATTTGTGGAACTAGTGAAGGAGCCAGTAGACAAAGAGATTCAAAATTAGTGGTAAAAATGGGAATGATCAACGAGAGCAAATGTTGGGGAACATAATGGGGGGAAAGAGAGATCATTTATTGATGTACGTGGGTTTACTTTGGCAAGTAGGAAGACCTCCTCTTTGTGTGAGGTCAGAGAAAAGAAGGCATCTAATTTATGTGAAATGAAGAGATAAAATAGCTCTAGGTAAATATCCCATTTTTTTTTCACTGAAATAGAAGATAATATTCTCTTCATAGAGTATAATCATGAACAAATGAAATGGGAAGGTTGACTGGAAAAAGGTCAGTAGTGAGTGGGATAGGAAGTCAGTTGGTGAGCTATCCAAGGAAATGAAGGTTTGGCCGGGTTGTATGTAATATAAAGCGTACTTGGCCCAGGCAGCCTTGTTTAGTGATCTTCTCTTTTTACATTTATCAGTATGTGAATAAGAGTGAAGGCTACTGTCTTACTTGGAAAGAATTCAGGCATAAGTGATCAACCTTCATCTTTATCCTGGGTGGGTACACTCTTGGAAAATCACTGGCTATATTCATGTAATTGACCTCTACTCTAAGACTGGGTATGAATATGGGAGAGAGAGACTCCCAGGTATCCCATAAAGAGAAGCAAACATCTAAAGACCATTGTTATCCTCATTATTGGGTCTGGTAAGGTCTCATCAGGGTTAGAATTATAATAAGACATCTATTTATAAGTGATAAGGTGCAAGAAAGAGACAAAAATAGGGCTATGGTAAACACATAAGATGACAAATAGGAAAGAGACCAAAATCCAGGGCCTAAGGTTGAGTTCAGATCTAATCTCAGCCCTGAGCCCATTGGATCAGTCAATAAGCATGACTTCATTGTCTCCTCTGGTCTAGGCAGGTGCCAAGTTCTGAGGATGCAGAGAGAGACCAAAGAGACTCCTCCTGCTCTTAAGCAGCTCCAAGTCCAGCATAGAGACAGGGAGTTGGAGAAGAAGCACCAGGTCATGGGACTTGCTCTAAGGAGACTTTTGATATGGAATTAGTTTAAGTTCACCAGGAAAAAAAGTGAATTCAAGGAGAGAGGAGACTGGTGGCTTGTGAAGGAGAAAATAGTCAGGGTGGAAGGACTCAAAATCAAATGACAGTGATAATAACTAACAATTACAAGTTGCTAATTGGGACTCAAGAGCTTTACAAATGTCATGTCATTTGAAACTTTTGTTTTTATTACTCTCATTTTCCGGATAAACTGAGGGAAAGAAATACTGTGATTTTTCCCAGTGTCACAGAGCTAGTAAGTGTTTGAGGCAGAATTTGAATTCAAGTCAACTTATTTCAGTCTGAGGTTCCTCAGCTGTAGAAGGGGAAAATAGCAAGAAGGTATGGCATAGAAATACTATGGTATAATAGAGAGATAATAAGAAACTTTGGGACTTTGTTTCCTCTGGCAAGTCATTTAACATTTGCTTTCAGAATCTGAATGCTTTGCATTTTGTATGGTACATTTTAGCAAAATGTATTTTCCTAGTTTATGTCTTTTAACTAGGTCTTTTATGCTGTAGTTACACACATGCTTGTTTTCCCAGAGGAAAAATGTATTTGTTAAAAAAAATTGGGCTTGAGGTATTTTTTTGCAAGGCAGTGGGGTAAAATGACTTGCCCAAGGTCACACAGCTAGGTAATTATCATGTGTATGAGATCAGATTTGAACTCAGGTCCTCCTGATTCCAGGGCCTTTGCTTTATCCATTGCACTACCTAGCTGCCTCATGCCACCTGACTGCCACTTCAAGTATTATTAAAATTTTTTTGCTCAAACTACTTAAACAATCAATCACCCCCAACACCCAAGGGAAATGTTGCTAAAGGACTAATAGTGAAGCATGCTGTCCAGAAATAATATTTGTGGACAAAGGAGATGTATGGATTTAAAAAAATATTCATTAAATGATTTTTATGTTTTTTTAAAGGAAGCATTCAAAGATCAAAATTTAAAAAGAAAAAGATAATGGATATCCTCAAAGTGTGATGGGTCCCAAAACATCCAGTAAGCCTCAGATGAGTATCACAAAGTTATTGGCAATTATGTTGGGGTCTCAGCTTCAGCAAAAAAAAAATATAATCTAAACATAATCAGTGAAATTACAGTGTGCTTAAAGATAATAATCAAATAATGTGAATAATACAACAAATGGCATTGAATCTATGGACCTGAATAGATTAGAAGGTATGACTGAACATTAGTACACCAGAAAAGAGCAAGTCTTTTCTCAGTTTATCATGAAATTTACAAAGGATTGATTGTGTTGTAGAGCATCAAAATTGTTCCATGCAGCATAGTGGAAAGTTAACCTGTATACAACAAAATAAAATTGTAATCAGCTAAATGCATTTGAAGAATTGAAAATACAATGGAGAACATCTGTTCAGTACTATGGACAGAGTACACATGTTCAGTAACATCTGTTCAGTACTATGGACAGAGTACACATGTTCAGTACCATGGACAGAGCACATCTAGTCAGCAGGTTTGAGTTCTAACCTCTGGTGTTGGGATGTAGGCCAGGTCACTCAGCTATTCAGAGCTCATGAATTGTAAACTTTAATGACAATGCTCCTTTGCCTTTGTCTCAGGTTTGTTGTGAGGATCCAATGCAATTGTGTGTGGAACAATTTGTTCATTAAGTTAGCTTACTAGTGTGAGTTTAAAACTTCTTTTTTGATTGGGTAAATAGAAAATCAATCAGAAGGAAGATGATATATTTATGTGTGTGTGTGTGTGTGTGTGTCTATTTGTGTGCCTCAATCAGATGCAGAGTCCAGATTTCAGGAGGAGATGACTGACAAATCTGAAAAAGATCTCATGGAACAACTATTCTCACCATAGTGAAGACAGAGCTAGTCTTGCTACATATGAAAGAATTCATGCTGGAGAGAAGCATTATGATTGTATTCAACATTCAAAAGTCTTCAAAGAGAGTTCCAGTGTTGCTAAAGATAAGAGAATGCAAACTAAAAGAAACTTCATGAATGTTTTGAATGTGGTAAAACTCTTAAGGATCACTCTTCCCTTATTACACATCAAAAAATGCACAATGGAGAGAATGCACAATGGAGAGAAACCTTATGGATGTAATCAATGAGAAAAGACTTTTAGATGTGGTTCCAATCTTGCTTCGCATAAGACAAGCCACATTGGAGAAAAACATTATGAATATAATTAATGTCTAAAGGCTTTCAGATGGAGCTCCAGACTTGCTTCACATCACTGGAGAAAAACCTTATGAGTGTCTGGAATGTTATTCCCTTATAAGACATCAAAGAATATATATTAAAGGAAAACCTTTATTAATATGATCAGTTCAACTAAGGATATCCCTTATTTCCTACTGTGCAAGTGAATTTTCCTCTGAAATCCCAAACTTTCTTATTATCCATTATACCATGGTATGTCTATGCCATATCTTCTTCATCCACTGCCCAGTTGATTGATACTTACATTATTATTATTTTCTTTGCTTGTTAACAGGCACCAAAAGTCCAGGTATAAATACTTTTATATGTTAGTTAGTTATTTTTGTAATGAATTTTTTAAACTGCAGGTTGGCACCATGGATTAGAGGGCTGTCCCTGAATCCACAAGACCTGAATTCCAATAATACTCTGAGCCTGGGGAAGGCACTTAACTTATTCCTGTCTGAGTTTCCTCAGCTGTAGAAGGGGGAAATAGCACCTGCCTCCAAAAGTGGAGGAAAGAAACTCTATTTGTCAGCTGCTTTGCAAGCATAGATCTCTCTGTCAATGGCAAGTATTCTTTTTCCCCTAGGATCCTAAATCTCATAGTAAGGTCAGTAGCTAGAAGCATGGATAGTTTCATCACTTTAGTTTCATTCAAACTGATATTCAGAAAAGTATAGATGAAAGCACGATATTATCCTTGAGAGGGAACCAGGACAGGGTTGGGAAGACAGGTTCAATTCCTGCTTCAGATGTCCTCTGTGTCTCTCAAGTGAGGATCAAGATGTTTGTGCTTCTATTTACTTCTCTCTGAAATGAAGATATTGGACCTATAGGCCTCTAGGGTCTCTTCCAACTCTATTTTATTAACCAAAGTACATTTCTATTTTTCTAAGTTCCCCTTAGTTCCCAAAATATTTGAATGAGGTGTTTATCAGAAAAGTAGTTGCAAAATGTTTTGTTTCCCCATTTTCCTTCAAAATTGGTTACATTGCTTTTCTTTGTGCAAAGAGTACATTACCATGATTATTTACTACTGAGTTTGTAACCTATTCCATGTAACCATACTCTCTTTATTCTGCACATACGTTTTTATTTTTTAATTTTGTTTATTTTTTCACATTTATACAATAATCTTGTGTAAAAGTAAACGAGACCCCCCCCATACACACAAACAAAGAGAAACCTCAAGAAAATAAAATGAGATTAAAAAAAGTGTTCTTCAGTCTGTTTTCAGATACCATCAGCTCTGTCTTTGGGATAGAGATCATTCTTTTTCTTAAATCCATCAGAGAAGTTGCTTCAATTTGTTTCCCCACAGTTGCTATTGCCATTTCCCTCCATCCTATTCTTCCCCACCCCCATTAATTCTATTCTCTCTCTTCCTTCACTGTGTCCCTCCTCAAACACACTCCATTTCTTAATCAGTACCAGAATGTTTTCATAATTACCTCTTTGCAAATAGTTTGAAACCCATATATGTTAAGTTGCCTTCCTTAACATTTTTTCTCTCAATTTCCTTGATACTCTTTTTCTTTTGGTTTTTTCAAGGCAAATGGGGTTAAGTGGCTTGTCCAAGGCCACACAGCTAGGTCATTATGAAGTGTCTGAGACCGGATTTGAACCCAGGCACTCCTGACTCCGTTGCTTTATCCACTGCGCCACCTAGCTGCCCCTCCTTGATACTCTTGACCTTTTTTTTCTACATGAATTTTGTTACTTTTCCCCTAGCTTTAGAAAATAATTCTTTGTTACTTTTCTGGAGGTGACACTGAATAAGAAGATTAATTTAAGCAGAATTGTTATTTTTATTATATTGGCTTAGTCTATCATTGAGAAATTGATATTTCTCCACTTGTTTCAACATGTCTTCACTTGTATGAAAAGTCTTTTGTATTTGTTTATATTGCTTAAATTTCTCTTGGGAGGTAAACTTCCAAGTATTTATCTTGTCTGCTGATACCATATATTTACTTTCTTTTTTCTATCTCCTTTTTTTTTGGGGGGGGGTGCTACAAGGCAATGAGATTAAGTGACTTGTCCAAGGTCCCACAGGTAGGTAGGTAATTATTAAGTGTCTGAGGCTGGATTTGTGGCCCTGACTCCAGGGTCAGTGCTCTATCCATTATGCCACCTAGCTGCCCCTTTTTTCTATCTCTTCTTGCTTGATTTTGTTGTGAAACTCTGAAAGACTTTAACTACCCTGATCCAGACAGTGATCTAAGTCAATTCCAAAGGACATATCATGGGGGAAAAATGCTCTGCATGTCCAGAGGGTAAACTAGTGAACTCTAATGCAGGATGAATACTTTACTTTCTTTTTATTGTTTGTGGGCTTTTTTGGCCATATGGCTAAATGGAAATCAGGCAGCTAAGTAACACAATGGATAGTGCATCATGAATCAGGGAGACAACTTTCTGAGTTCAAATCCAGTCTTAGCGACTACTAGCTGGCTGGCCTTGGACAAGACCTTTAACCCTGTTTGCCTCATCTTTAAAATAAGCTAGAACCAAAAAAGATAAAAATAAAAAATAAAATGAGCTAGAGAATGAAATGACAAACCACTTTACTATCTTTGTCAAGAAAACCTCAACTGGGGTCATGAAGAGTTGGACACAACTAAAGCAACTAAATAACAGCAACAGCAAATATGAAAGGAGCCTCATGAAATAAAAGTCCTTGGCTTTTCAACATTGGAGTGATGACTCAGAGTAACTGAGCAAATTTGGAAATTAAAATTTTTAAATGATTGTTAAATTTTTATATGTAATTGTAAATTTATATGTAATCCAAAGTCTCTTCCATAATTACAAGAAGGACCAAATCAGAAACTATAGCAGAAAGTAGGCATAAAAACTATTGTCTGCAACCTCAAAATAGAGTCTATACAGTTTAGAAGAATAATATACAAAAGAAAATGAGCGTAGACAGTTTGAGCTTTGTATAAATTTGCATTATGCAAATTCAATTTTATGTAAAGAATCCTGAAAGGAATCTGCAGTCCTAAAAAACCAACTATGCTTACTTTATTGTACAGTACTGTGCTCCCTTGGCTCCTGTCCCTGATCTCAATCTCCAACCTTCCATCTCTATCAAAATCAAAACCTAAAAATATACTTGCACCCCCAAATCCTTCAAGTGAAAAAAATGGATGTGTGGAGAAACCACTACAACACCTCAGGATCAGGGGCTTGACTCGACATCTCTAGCACCTGGAGAGGACAAACCTTTGTCCCATCCAAGTCATGTCTGCTCTGTCTTCCATCATTTATGATCTAGAATGAGCTAGAATGCTCTATCATAGGTCAGGCACAAATGGTCCATGTGAACACCTGGGGTGGGTTCTCTAAACCTCTTCTCTCTCCACCCTGGTGAATACTCGAGAGGAGATGGGATCTTCCTTCTTTGTGGGAATGTTGCTTTCCTAGGTCTTCCCACCGACTGGACAGGTAATTGTTCCCTAGTCTACTTCTCACCCCACAATGAGGTAGCCCCTAACAAGCAGTCCCTTCCCATCACCCTCAAGACACATGCAAGGCACCAAAGGGTTCCCGCATTCATTCCTTTTTTTTTAGGTTTTTGCAAGGCAAATGGGGTTAAGTGGCTTGCCCAAGGCCACACAGCTAGGTAAATACTAAGTGTCTGAGAACGGATTCGAACCCAGGTACTCCTGACTCCACTGCACCACCTAGCCTGCCCCCATTCATTCCTTTCTTAGGGACTATAGGCATCTTTTCTGGTATGACCATGGGGGTAGGAGGCATCACAATTTCTCTGTATTATTTTCAGCAGCTATCACAAGACCTTCAGGAAAGTCTTGAATATATTAATTGATATATCAACTATAATTAATAAAAGTCCTTTCTATCTGAGATGTAGAGAACTGACACCAGTGTGTACCGAGAGCTGTTATTGTTTCAGTGCATGTTGTTGAAGATAGTTTTTGAAAGGTCCAACAACTATAAATGACCACAAGAAAACATACTTCAAAGAAGCAATAGAGAAAGTCAAAATAATTTTGCCATTTCTTGTCTAATCTTAAAAATTGGTGAATAACAAAAAATCATTATCTGATTTTTTAAAAATGTGGAATCCACAGACAAAAATAAATGAGCACTTACATATACATTGCAATGGAAAGGATTACCCATAATAAACATTTTATTATGTGTAACTTGATTTTCTTTATAGGTAACTTTTAAAAGATTCAATATAGAGCAGATTTATAGCTGCCCTGATTCTTCTGGCCATCCTCCTCTTCTATTAAATAGAGTTTTTAAAAATCCATGATCTTCCTTTTTCCTTTTCTTGGCAGGAGGGAAGGGGAAGAAGAGAAGCAATCCTATTTCTAGTTTCCCTCATGCTGCAAATCCTCCTCCCAAACAACTTGACTAAAACAAACAAACAAAAAATTATCATGGAAACATAGTCAAGCAAAATGAAAAAATTCCACTGTCATGTCCCCCAAAGTATTTTTTTTATTTTCCATCTTGAATTCATTACCCTCTTTGGTAGGAAGGTAGGTAGTACAGATCTTTATAAGTCCTCTGAAATAATGGTTGGTCATTATAATAATCAACATTGTGATATCCTTCAAAGTTGTTGGTCTTTACAATGTTATTGATGTCCCTTAATTCTTTGATTCTACTAACTTCACTATGCATCAGTTCAGAGATTCTTCCCAGGTTTTACTGAAATTGCCCATTGTTTCAACACATTAGTATTCTATTTCATTTATATAGTAAAATTAATTCAATCATTTTGAAGGTGACAAAGTACAATACATTTCTCAAACTATATCCCTGCAAAAAAGGCTGATTTCTCAGAAGTGACTCAGCCTTCACTTTAGAGTCACCTTTGCCAGTAGGTCGGAAGTCAGGGTCCCTGGATATCTCCCCTTATGTCAATTATAAACTCAGGAAGACAAATGATTAGAAAACTGGGAAACTTTTCCTGCCCTCCTGATGCTTAAAGTCCAGGAAGAGATAACAATTCATCAGATAGCATTGTAGAAGGATAATAAGTCTTTGAGGAACAATTGGGCAACCTGATATTGTATAACTTTAATAGAATGGACTCCAGGGAGCTAGCCTTTGGGGTTTTTTTTTGTTTTATTTTGTTTTTTGCAAGGCAATGGGGTTAAGTGGCTTGCCCAAGGCCACACAGCCAGGTAATTATTAAGTGCCTAAGGCCGGATTTGAACACAGGTACTCCTGATTCCAGGGCCGGTACTCTATCCACTGCACCACCTAGTTGCCTTATCCTTTGGTTTTAAATAAATATTCCCTTCTCTGCTGGTTCTAGGAGTCATCTTGTATAGATGGCTTCCACCTATAGGTTTATGGCAAATAATAGGGAATAAAAACTTCATGTCTAATCCTCCGTCATTTTATTTAACCCTATATTTTTAAAGTTTACAGTTTTTGTGCCATGGACTTGAGAATGGATAGCGATTTGAAGAGGGACTGTTCCTCCTACTCCCAATAAAGGCCCAAGTCAGGTAAATTGTTACCTGAAGAAAATCATAGCCTTGGAAGGAAAGAGGTCTGTAACTTTTCAAATCCCTACACTATTTCAAACCTATGTTTTCTGGCCCCAGCCGAAATGAAATGAAAATTCTAAAATATGAATTACCCGTTTTATTTGTTTGGGTTTAGGATTGAATTGTTTAAAAATATTAATTTACCTGAGTTCAATCCGGTCTCAGACACATAATAATTACTAGCTGTATGATCTTGGGCAAATCACTTAATCCCATTGCCTTGCAAAAATAAAAAAAATTACCAAAAAAATACTAATTTAAAATGAACAAACAGGGGCAGCTGGGTGGCGCAGTGGATAAAGCACCGGCCCTGGAGTCAGGAGTACCTGGGTTCAAATCGGGTCTCAGACACTTAATAAGTACCTAGCTGTGTGGCCTTGGGCAAGCCACTTAACCCCATTTGCCTTGCAAAAACCTAAAATAAATAAATAAATAAAATGAACAAACAATAGCAAGTTGTCATCTAATTTAGGACGTCATCATTTTTGAGGTTTCAGGTGTCTGACCACGCTAGAGCATTTTAAAGAAAAGTGTAGTGGTTTTATTTCTGCCAGAAACATAATCTTTCCTTTTAGAAATCAGTTAGTAAATCAGATTAAAACTAGGAGAAAGGGTTTGAGATAAAAATCTACAGGAAGCTTTCTGAAGCTAGCTACACTTTGTTTTAGCAGTAAAGTAATTTTTCTAGGGCCAAAAAGATAGTTTGTGAGCTATAGTTCACCACATGCACATAAGGAAGAAAAGAAAACACATAATACATAATAAAATACAATAATATAATACAATGAAATATATAATATACACATAATATATATTAAAAATTAAGTTGTTTATAAATCCAGATTTGTCTTGATTTAGGCCAAATTTTAGTTCTGAAGAGGAAAGGAACAAGACTAGCTAAATTTTTAGAAATTTATTAAACTATATGGTCTCTTTTAATTAGATAACTGTATTATATATATAGCTTGATTTTCTGTGCTAGGTAATCTAAAAACATACTAAATTTAATTGTTTTAAGTTTTAAAACACACAATTGTGATCATGATATTTTTGAGTGTACCAAAATGTTTTAACATTTTAAAATATTGGTAAACAATTTTAACATCTAACATTATTAGTAAAGACAGGTTCACTCATATACTAAACATTTGGGAATTTAAAATTGTGCTGTTGACAACAAATAGAATGAATGAATGAAGAAACCTTAAATGAAATAAGTTTCTTGTGCATTAGGTATTAGGCATTATTGATGACTATAACTCCATTGTAGCTCAAGTGATATAATACAAGATAAAAATATATTAAATACATGTTTAAGGGTTTGATAAAATTTTATTATAATGAGAATAATTTATTTGTATTTAAAGAAACCCTTGTCCTTTGGTAACCACATTTTTTAAAGAAACTTGTTTCCTAAAGACCTTTTGGGGTTTATATATAATGTTTAAAAATATTCAACATCAATTTGGGTTTGATAAGTTTAAATTTTAAAAATTTGTTTTTGTTTTAAGGTTGTGGGTCAGGAACTCCTTCTCCTGGCAGCAGATTCCAAAATTCAGGCAGACCAAATAACAGCTGGGGAGCTGAAGGGAAAAACTCATACCATTTTATTTGATGTGTAGCAGCTGGGGACTGGGCAGCCATGAGATCCATTTAGAAGTCAATCCTCACTCTCTCCATACAAAGTGAGACTTTTTTTCTTTTTCTTTTTCTTTTGCAAGTCAATGGGGTTAAGTGGCTTACCCAAGGCCACACCACTAGGTAATTATTGAGTGTCAGAGGCTGGATTTGAACTCAGGTCCTCCTGACTCCAGGGTGAGTGCTCTATCTACTGTGCCAATTTTGAGGGTTATATAAGTATCCTATACATGAATAAATTACATAACTGTGGGTACATCCTGACCCATATATGGACATCATATCCAACTAGGTAATATATTGTGACTAAGGGAATTCACATCCAAATCCAAATATGGCTTTCAATTTGGGCCAAGTCCAACTCAGCTTGAGTTACTGAAAAATGAGAAATTTTTCCAAATAACTTTAAGATAAGTTTTGTATGTGATTTAAATATTTAAGCACATAAATTAATTCAATACAGTAATCTGAAAATGAACTATTTAATCAGCTTTTTTTTGTTTATTTTTTGTAAGGCAATGGGTTTAAGTGACTTACTCAAGGTCAAACAACTATTTAGTGTCTGAGGTCCAATTTGAACTCAGGTCCTCCTGACTCCAGGGCCAGTGCTCTACCCACTGTGCCACTCAGTCACCCCTGATTAATAAGCTTTTGAGGGACCTTATATAGTTGAAGTTCCATTGTTAGATCTTGCCATCTTAATGTAGCTTTTGTTCTAGAGATGTTACAGACCAAAGGATAAGACCTATCTCTATTTTAGTAGAACTCTTTTAACATAATTGGTAGATAATCCTAGGTCAATAGGGAAGAGGAACTTAGCTGAAGTTAATTGTTGATAATGAATGGTTTTCTGTTCTCAGTGAATGTGACTCAACCAATTGGAATTCCCTTTTACTCAAATTACTATAATGGAGTGAAACTGAATATTTCTGAGTTTTCCTTGGTCTTGTACACCTGCTTATAGCTCCCCTAGAAAAGTTTCCATTTTTCAAAGTAGTAAAAGTGGAAATTTACTGTTTGTGAAACATTTTGTTATTATTAAAAGCATCTAAATTATTGTCAGTAGAGAGGATTTTTGCTGTTTTTTTATTTGAATTTGTTTCCATTTCTATGGAATAGGTAAGAATTATGTTAATATGTTGACTTTATCACAAATATATAATTTAAATCCCTGAAGAATCTCATTTTCTTTTTGAGAATATGAGTAAATTTGGGTAGAAGTAAATAAACATAAAACAAAATATGTAAAGTCATTATGTTTATAAGGTTAAACTTAAGAAAATCTCTATGTTGTTTTACTATTCAAAGAAATAAGATTTCAGTAAGAAAAAATTATGTTTAGTGAATTATAATAATTCATTTATCACCCTTCTTGAAAATCTTGGAAATTAAGATGGTTTTGTCTCAGTTGAAATTATTTTAAAGTCACCTATGATGTTCTTATTGTTTAAAAGGATATGAACCTGTTTCCAATGGCAAGATCCATAATCTTGCCTAACTCCTTCCATGAGAATGACTCTCTCTCACAGCTGGCTTCTGTATACTATCTCTAGGAACCCAACGAATGGGGTCTTTACCCAATGGGGAAGGATACCAGAATATAAAGAGTCCAGGTACTATTTCATTTTCCCTCATATTTTTAGTGCCCTTCCCTCAGACACAGGGAGTGTGGTAAGATCTCTTCTTTTTCCCATTACTTGGGATAATAATGATCATTACTCTTTTCCTACTTGGAGTATGGGTAAGGCTTTTGCCTAAAAATGGTCCAGTACTATGGTGAATGAGATAATGATGTCTGAGGTCTTTTCCCCTCAAACAGCAGAAGCAGAGATCCCTTGGTCAAATGAAATGGGTTTGAAGGAACTTCCCTCCCTGATTTTTAAGGAAGAATGAGTATTCTTATCTCCTTTTTTTTAATTTTTGTTTTTCTTTTGGTTTACAGGTGATATCATGCACTCCTCTGACCCTCAGGAAGGATTGATATAATCTGTAGCAATAGTTTTTGAAAAAAATTGTAAATTAATATTTTTCACTGTTTAAGCATAATCAACGTCCATAATTTTGATAATTTTTTTTGTTTTTTTTTTTTGCAAGGCAAATGGGGTTAAGTGGCTTGCCCAAGGCCACACAGCTAGGTAATTATTAAGTGTCTGAGACCGGATTTGAACCCAGGTACTCCTTACTCCAAGGCTGGTGCTTTATCTACTACGTCACCTAGCCGCCCCTTTGATAAAATAATTTAAAATGTTTTTATAGTCATTGTAAGGTTTTTAGGTACTATAAGTGTATATACTGATCCTTTAGAGCTGAATTCACTCTTGATTATGAGAATGTGCTATTAAGAACCTCATGAGACTGAAAATTGACCTTCTATCTGAGTCTGAGTATAAAGGACATTTATGTTGGATAATGTCTTATGAGACTGGCAGACC
Organism: Macrotis lagotis; assembly: GCF_037893015.1. Taxonomy (NCBI): domain Eukaryota; kingdom Metazoa; phylum Chordata; class Mammalia; order Peramelemorphia; family Peramelidae; genus Macrotis; species Macrotis lagotis. The sequence continues at coordinate 931,681,925 of NC_133658.1, read as the reverse complement.
AAGGAGGGTTGGATGTATTGCGGGTAATAGACTCATTGGGAAAGGCTGGGGAACAACTTTTCAATAAGTTTTGAGGGTAAATCTCCTAATTTAGTTTCCCAGATGCCACTTTTGTAAACGTCTCACCTGGCAGATTTAAAATCTGGCTCAAGGCACCTGGTCATCCACATAGCTTTACCTGGAAACTGACATAAATAAAAAAGGAAAGTTTTATTTTCTTATGTTCTAGGTCCTTATGGTAAATTCCTGTAATCATGTCAGATGATCAAAAAAAATTGTAAAATGTAAATTCAACCTGCAAAAAAAATAAGAATTTATGCCATTTTTTGCTTGCAACAATTTAATTGTCATTTTCAGGTAAGATTTTTTACAAAACATCAAAAAAAGGTTAAAATTATTAGATTTATAATCCACCTACTAGATACAAACTCTTCTAAAATGATTATCAATTGTGTATGTTGTAAGTTCAAGTTGATTGGGGAAAAATTTAATTTTTTACTTTTGTAATAGAATTATTATATTGGAAGTTATTTTTATTAGTGGAACAATAGCTTCCAAATGGGAGAAATAAAATAATCATACCAAGTATGAGTTTTTAAAACTGGGTTTGTATAAAACAACAGTGTATTAGTGTCCCCAATTTTCCATATCCACTCCAGCATTGTCATTTTCCTTTTCTGTTTTTAGCCATTCTGGTAGATGTAAGGTGGTAATTCAGAGTTGTTATCATATATTTCTCTAATTCTTTTTTCCTTTAAGGTTTTTGCAAGGCAGTGGGGTTAAATGACTTGCCCAAGGTCACAAAGCTAGGTAATTATTAAGCGTCTGAGGCTGAATTTGAACTCAGGTCCTCCTGATTCCAGAGCCAGTGCTCTAGCCACTGTGCCACCTAGCTGCCCCTATTTCTCTAATGCTTAGAGATTTTGAGCATTTTTTTTTCATGAGAATTGATAGCTTGGATTTCGTCCTTTGTAGTTTTCAAAGGAAGAAATCCAAGGCTGTCAACAATGTGAAAAACATGCACCATATCTGTAATCACTAATCCAAATCACTATTGATTAGAAAGATTCTCAAATTTCAAAAATGACCAGAAAACGAAAATGACAGAAGTTGGCAGACCTGAGGAGTAATTAAAACGGTTAATGCCAGAACAGGATTTTCAACTTCCATCCTTTTTTCTGAAGTCCAAAGCTTGATTTTCCATGAGAGTTTTGGCACTCTGCTCACTTTCACAATGCTAGGATTCAATCTACCCCAAACATGAGCATATCCTAAAACCATTTCAAATCTGGGTTCCACAATCCCAGAAAGATTTCATAACTTATCTTTTAATTTATACTTCAAATACATATCCTTATATACACACACAACACCCACCATGTGTATTTCCTTAAAAAGCAAATTATAAAAACTTTCAGAATCTATTCTGATAAATTATTTCCACAAGTAGCGATCATATTTTCACTTTACTTCCTCTCTTAAATGACAAAGAAATAAGACGTTTTCTTTTAAAATTTAAAATACAGATTTTCTTTTTTAGGTTTTGGCAAGGCAAATGGGGTTATGTGGCTTACCCAAGGCCACACAGCTAGGTAATTACTAAGTGTCTGAGGCCAGATTTGAACCCAGGTACTCCTGACTCCAGGGCTGGTGCTTTATCCACAGTGCCACCTAGCCGCCCCTAAAATACAGATTTTAAAAATTGATTTAACTTTTATATAATTTGCAGCCAAATTCTAAATTTCCACAATATTCTTCTAAAATGAACAGAATATTTTTATATAAAATGATCCCTAATTTGTGAATTGTGTAGCCTTTAAAATACTTAATCAAAACCTAAATGCCTCTATTATTTTGAGTCCCATTTTCTAAAGTTTTGAGTTTCAAAATAGGAGCTAACCTGTGCTCTCTTTTTTTAGATTTTCAGAGATAGTGAGGAATCCAAGAGAAAAGCCTCCAAGGTGAATGAGATAAGTTAAAGAGAGAGATAGGTGAGGAAGAGACAGACAGACAGACAAAGAGAGACAGAGACACAGAGACAGAAACAAACACATACACAGAGAGAGAGAGAGAGAGAGAGAGAGAGAGAGAGAGAGAGAGAGAGAAAACGAACAAGAGAGAGCAAGAGCACTTCACAGCCAAGTTATCAAAGTTTAAGAAATCAATGGGCCATGAAGATTAAAATAGCAATTTCTGGATTAATGGCATCTACATTGTAGATGTTAAGAGAAATTCTAATTCCTCCCCCTCATTTTAGAGCTGAAAAAAATCATAGAGGCAAAATGTCAAGTGATGTGAAAGAATAATTTCTCATAACTATATTGTGATAGAAGATTAATTTCCTTTAAAGAATACTGGACTTCATATGGGTCACTTTGCTCCCTAGTTAAAAATCAAGACTCCCAAAATATCGCTCCCTATGTTAATTGCAAACTAAGAAGACAATGCTCAGGATGGAAGGAGACCACCCTCCTGGGAAGAGACAGCCAGAGTTCAGCCAATAACTGATAATCTTTGTAGATCAATTTCAGGTAGAGATATTGTGCGATTTCCATGGTTAGGCCACTAAGGAGGTTAATTATTTTCTCTATTCTTTATTACTGTTTGAGTCTAATTTCTTTCCATTTCGTTGTGATCATCTTGGATGGCCTCCATTGCCCATAGGTTTTAGTGATAACTCCCAGAGAATAAAGCTCATCTCCAATCTACATTTTCTGCTATGTTATTTTAACCCTGTTTTTTATGGTTACAATTTTAGTGTTCCCAGCTTTTGTGCTGCAGATTGGATCTGGACACATAATTTGGAAGGAAATAGACTTCCCCTTCTGATACCACAAGAAAGGATTCCTAGAAAAGCAGGACAGACTTTGAGCTTGCTTCGGTAGTTTTGTTTGAAGTTGAACTTTCTACTTTTCAACTCAACTGCTCTAGTTTTGAACTGGTGTTTTCTTTGAAGTAGAAGTTTCTCTGACAGTTTACCTTTGGTTTGGGGAATTCTCACAGGTAAATGAGAATTGCCTGGTTTTTAAGTGCCCAGGTGGGTGCTGAGGACTTGCCTCTAGATCTAAGTGTGGCATTTCTTTAGTGAAGTGTCATGGTGGTTAGAATTGTGTGGCACATTTTTTTTTTTCAGTGAAGGAGAAGGGATTTTTTTTGGCTGGAATCCCTGCCACATGTCCATTGTCTACCTTAGATGATTTTTTTTGGTTTGTGAAGTGTCTAATTATGTCTTTTGGTGTTTGATTTTGTGCATAATTATTGTTGCTGAATTGTTGTATCTGATCATAGGACAATCTCAATCAAGGATTAGAGATCCAGTAGGAAAGACACCTGCTCTCTTTATGAACAAACATTATTACTCTAATGACCTTGCATTTTGTCACCATTGGTGTAAACTAGCAAGTGATGTTCCTAATTATGTTGGTCAAGATGAGGATCTTTTGAGAGAGCTAAATTGAACTATCTTAAAATAAAATTAATTTTAAAAACTTCTAATTTTTTTAGACTTCTACTAAGTAATGGAAATGTTTCCATCACTAGATAAGTGAGATGCTACAAAGAGCACAAAGTTGAAATTTCTTCACTTAAGGTTTGTTAACTTCTTCACCAGTACCTCCCCCTGAGAGGTTAGCCATTTCTTCAAACCTCTTACCTGCTTCTGTCTATCTTTCTCCTCTGGCCTCGACTTCTTCTCCTCCCCTTAAGCCACCTGAATCGTCTAAACTTAACTTTGTCCTCTTACCAAAAACTCCAGCTTGTGTCTTCCTTTTTCACTTTCTGTCCCTCCCCCTTATTCATTGTCCTCTTTATCTTCCTTTCCTCCTAAAGGCTAGGTTTTGGTGGATCCATACCATCTGCAAGCTGGATGACAATCTAAATCCTAGCTTCTCTCTATCCTTCCTGCTCTCCCTATTCTTAAGGAATCCTCTCTTTCTCCTTCCCCTGCTGAAAGTCATCCTCACTCATCACTCATCTTTCTTTCTCCTTTTCCTTCTCCTCCTCTCTCTCCTCCTCCTTTCCCTCATTCTCATTCTTTTGTTTTTCCTACTTTTTCTAATCCCCCTTTTCTTCTTCTATTCTCCCTTATCCTTATCCCAGTAGCATTCTTCTTGATCTTCAGTTTCTTCTCCTTCCTCTACAGTTTCATCTCCTTATCTCCACAGTATTAATCCCTCCATTCCATTTCTCCTTGTCTCTCAGTTTCTTCTCCTTCGTCTACAGTTTCGTCTCCTCCTCTCTCTAATATTCCATCTATTCTGATTTCTTGTTTCTTCCTCTTGGCTTCCTATCTCATTTCCTCCACTCTGGCTTATTCTTCTATTCAGTCTCACCTAATATTCGTTCTTCTCTCCATCTCCGCTTCCTACTCGACTATATTTTCAGTTAAGAATTTTTTATTCATTTTAAATATTAACAAAAGGTTAAAACTCTTTATTTGCAAAATCACTGGGATGCTCTCTGTTCTAAAGGGATTGTTACAAGTTCAAAATTAATTCAGTAGGTTTTTTAAAGAATTAAGTTTTGATGTGGAATCTCATTTTTATAGAAGTTTATTTTAATGGAACAACATCCTCCAAATGGTAGTATAAACAATTAAAAGGAATAATATAATGTCAAAACCAAAACTAAATTGATGTCTATTTGTACTGAATTTTCTGTGCATATCAACATGACAGTGGGCAAGTGAAATTATAAATTGTCATCATTTGAGAAGTTCCAGAGTTTTATTTTCTAGTGATAAAATTATGAGTTCTGACTTGTTTTAAAAGTGGATTAAGAAGTTATTCTACTAGAAAGGAAAAAAATATCAAGTATCCCAAATATACTCGGAAAAGCCTGGTCATTGAGAACATCTGAAGCAACAGAACTGCAAAAAGAATGAAAAATAAGAAATGAATCAGAAATTTATGATATTGTTTACTTTTCCCTTTTGCATTTGTTTGTATGGGTTATTTAGTTTAGGGTAAGCACCCCAGGTGCTCACATGGACTATTTGTGCCTAACCTGTGGTAGAACATTCCAAGCTCGTATTGCTCTGATCAGCCACAGTTGAATACATTGTCATTTGTCTCAAACAAAGTGATAACATTTTGGGTCTTCTTTAATAACGAAGGATAAGAACAAAGAAGCCACTTCCCTGGCAGGGGAAATTCTAGTACTAGTTAATAGCAGAGATATCAGTATTAAGCAAAGCAACAAATAAACAGAATACCTGAACAGATATATACACACACAAACAAAAGGGAGAGTTATTTGAACAAAGTTTCACATATAACATGCCAAAAGCAGGACCTCTAAAACAAAAGACAGCCATCACAAGGGGGCCCCTAGAGAAAGATACAAACACCCAAACCGAGCTGGGGGTCACCTAAACCAAGTCTCACATTTTTGAGTGTCATCAGTCTCATACATAAAAATCAGAGGGTACCCAAATATATTGAGGCTACCAGGCCATAAACCAAAGGAAATTCTCAGAGGCAAGAATTTCAGAACCGGGGGTGGCTAGGTGGTACAGTGGATAGAGCACTGACCCTGAGATCAGGAGTACGAGTTAAAATCCAGCCTCAGACACTTAATAATTACCTGTGTGGCCTTGGGCAAGCCACTTAACCCCATTGCCTTGCAAAAAAAAAAAACCTTAAAAAAAAATTTCAGAACCTGAGGTAAAATTCAAAGAATAGGTCAACTTCAAATAAAACCAACATTCAAAAATAGATCAACTGAGTTGAAAAAATGCTAGTCTCATCTTATTTTGAGGCCAGCTTTGGCTAGGCTCAACATCTGTCCATGCTTTTTTAGGGATTCCATATCCATTGTTGTGAAAAGGTAGTTTATCCTCTTTCCAGGTCAAGATGGTCTAATCTCACAATCTGGCAATTTAAACACTGGTTCAGAATAAAGCTGAATTTGAAAAATTATAAACCTTTTTCCTCATAAGGAATATGTATGGGTAGAGACCAAGGACCTATCCTTCCTCAAAATTCTCATCCATATTTAACGTCATGGCAGCCAAAACTGCGAACCCTAAAATTGTAAACCTCAAAATATAGGGTTAAAATAAATTGACAGAAAATATAGTTTAGACATGAAATTTTATTCTCTGGGATTTTTACCATCTGTCCACGATGATCATCCAGAACTGAGGGAGACAGGCATAGTTATTGAAAAACAAAGGTTAGGGAACATCATTAACCTCCCTGGTGACCTGACAGTCTTAAGTTGCTCAAATGCTCCTCAGAGACTATTGTACTTAAACAATAGTATTTGATGAATTGTTATCTTTTCCTGGACAAGTCTTCCATCAGGAGGGCAGGACAAATCTTCCTGGGTTTTTAGTTAACACAGGGGGAAATAGTCAATGACTTCCTTCTTCTTACCTCAGCCTACAAAGTGAAGGCTGAATACAGTTCTAAAGAAATCAGCCTTTTAACTAGGATTATATATTTTTTATTTTATTTAAGGCAATGGAGTTAAGTGACTCATCCAAGGTCACACAGCTAGGCAATTATTAAGTGTTTGAGGCCAAATTTGAACTCAGGTCCTCTTGACTCCAGGGCTGTTGCTCTATCCACTGTGCCACCTAGCTGCCCTTAACTAGGATTATAATTGTGAAAAAAAATCTTCATCATCATCATCATTATTATTATTATTACAGGGGTCACAAAGAATCAGACCCAACTCAGTAATAACAAAAGGAAAGAGCCTAATTATTACAATGGGAAAAACTATTTCAGCATAAGATTGGTTTTGAACTGTTAATATGTGAATTCCTAGTGTTTTTCCAGAAACAAAGACTGGGCATATTTGGTAGAATTTTCCCCCTTTCTTGTCTCATTAAACTTCAAATTACAGAGAGCATAAAGTTAAGTCCTGCAAAGGATCTTAGAAATAATCTCCTTTAAACCAACGATGTTAAGGCATTTGTTCAAAGATAAAAAGATAGGAAGTAGCAAAACTGAGAATGGAACCTACATGCTATCATTCAGATTCTTTCCCCACACCATGCTTATCTAGGGACAGTACAGAATCGAAGCCTCCTCCAGTCAAGGACACCTCAACCCTTCAAATCATGTTAAAGTCAGCACTCTGTGGAAAGGCTATGAAAGGCTTGAATAAGTCAGTTTCTTATCATTTTTTTTTTTGCTATCAGACTATTCAGACCAAGTCCTATTCCATCTTTCTTTTCTTGATCACAATAGAACATTTTTTTAGTGACTTTCCCAGGGTCAAACAGTTAATGACTTTTGGAGGTCATATTTGAACTCAGGTCCTCCAGGTCTTCCTGACTCCAAGGCTGGTGTTCTATTTACTAGGCCACCTAACTGCCACTTCAATAGAGCTTTAAAAAATTTCTCCTTAAAAAAAACCATCCCTTGTCATTTCGCACTGTGCTTCTCATGACTACAGCACAACTGTCTGGTATACAACTTTTCTGGATAAGTCCTTAGGTTTTTAAATTCTTTCAGGGACATCTCAGTTGTGAAAGATCAGGATAAAAGTCTCCTCAGTCCTCTCTCTGTTTACAGCATCTTCCCTCAGAACATGTTCTCTTTTTCCTTCCAGATTATTCTATGCAGTAGTTCTGCCATACCCTGCTATGGTTCAGTCTGAGGTACCACAGGTGAGAAAAAGTATTGACAATATGTTCAGAAGACAAAGACCCCAATGGTGAAGGGACTGAGATCATACTAGAGAGGATTGGTGCAAGGAATTGGGGAGGTTTCCCTTTGGAGGAGAGAAGATATTGAGGGCATAGTATTTGAAGGACTGTCTGGAAACAATCTTGGATGACTCCAGTTGGGCATAGCTAGGAGCTGAGTGAAAGGCTGATTTCACCTCCTTAAGGATTAGGTCTATGGAGCAGCACAATGGAACCTCTGGAAGTAGCAATTTCCTTCCCCCCCCCCCCCCAGAACCCCAAGCAGAGAGCAGAGGGCCATGTGGTGAAGATGTAGAAAGGATTGTTGTAGCTGGACCTGGAGTAGATACTTAAGGTATCTACTTGAAGCTCCTAGTCTATGATTCTGAGTTATCAGTCCCAACATCAGTCCCCATTCCTGCAAGTGAAAATACCATTTCTTCTACCAATCATTCAAATAGGAAATGGAGAGAACAAGAGAAAACGTCCCAGGACTCAAAGGATCCTTATTCCTTTTGCTTAATATGAGTGTTAATATGGTTTTAAGGTTTCAGGTCTTGGGGTAGAGAGATTTTGAAATTCAGTGACCAGGTTAACTGGAAGGAAGTAGGGAGCCATTCTAGGCATTGTAGGCCGAGAGAGAGAGAGAGAGAGAGAGAGAGAGAGAGAGAGAGAGAGAGAGAGAGAGAGAGGCTTCCATAGAGAGAAACAATTGGAAAACCACTGCCTAAGGAAGGAACCTTTGAATATGCATTGATTTGGCTCATATGGACAAGTACTTCAGGGACCAGAATAAAAACCCCACCTCAAAGAGGCATCTTGAGATGAGAGAAATCACTCTGTCAACTTCCAGCAGATGAGTAGGAGCAGGAAGGTTTGCTGTCTGGAGCCATGTCCAGGGAAGCTTCTCAAAGGTACCACTTCACACCTCTCAGACTGCCCAAGATGACCAAAAAGGATAATGATCATTGTTGGAAGGGTTGTGGGAAATCTGGGACACTATTACATTGTTGGTGGAGTTGTAAACTCATCCAATATTTCTGGAGAGAAATTTGGAACTATACCCAAAGGGCAACAAAAATATGCATAATCTTTGATCCAGCAATACCACTACTGGGTCTATATCCTGAAGAGATCATAAAAAAGGGTAAAAACATAACTTGTACAAAAATATTCATAGCAGCCCTGTTTGCGGTGGCAAAGAATTGGGAATCAAGTAAATGTCCTTCAATTGGGGAATGGCTTAGCAAACTGTGGTATATGTATGTCATGGAACACTATTGTTCTATTAGAAACCAGGAGGGATGGGAATTCAGGGAAGCCTGGAGGGATTTGCATGACCTGATGCCAAGTGAGATGAGCAGCACCAGAAGAACACTGTACATCCTAATAGCAACATGGGGGCAATGATCAACCTTGATGGATTCATTTCTTTTCCTTTCCTTTTCTTTTTTTTAGGTTTTCGCAAGGCAAATGGTGTTAAGTGGCTTGCCCAAGGCCACACAGCTAAGTAATTATTAAGTGTCTGAGACCGGATTTGAACCCAGGTACTCCTGACTCCAGGGCCGGTTCTCTATCCACTGTGCCACCTAGCCACCCCCATGGATTCACTTTATCAGTGCAACAATCAGGGACAATTTTGGGCTGTCTGCAATGGAGAATAAAATCTGTATCCAGATAAAGAACCATGGAGTTTGAACAAAGTCCAAGGATTATTTCCTTTAATTTAGAAAAAACTGATATCTTATTGTCTGATCTTGTTATCTCCTATACTTTATGTTTCTTCCTTAAGGATATGATTTCTCTCTAATCACACTCAATTTGGATCAATGTATAACATGGAAACAACGTAAAGACTGACAAATTGCCTTCTGTGGGGGATGGGGGTGGAGGGAAGTAAGATTAGGGGAAAAATTGTAAAACTCAAAATAAATAAAATCTTTAATGGGAAAAAATGAAATAAATATAAAAAAAGGAAAAATTGTAAGTAAATTCTATGGAGAAATAAAAAGTCAAGAATTTACAGGGATTCAATGAAAAAAAGTGAAAAAGAAGGTGGTTTAGTCTTACCAGATCTAAAATTATACTATGAAGCATCAGTCATCAAAACTGTCTGGTATTGGACAAGAAATAGAGTCATGGATCAGTGGAATAGACTAGGTGCAACAGCAGGAAATGATTATAGTAATCTGCTGTTTGATAAACCCAAAGGGTCCAGCTATTTGGATGAAAACTTTCTCTTTGATAAAAACTGTTGGGAAAATTGGAAGTTAGTATGGAAGAAACTTGGATTAGACTAACACCTCACACCCTATACCAAGATAAGATCAAAATGGATACAGGATTTAGACATAAAAACAATATTATAAGCAAACTAGAAGATCAAGGAGTAGTTTATCTGTCAGATCTAAGGAAAGGGAAGCAGTTCAGTACCAAGGAAGAGATGGAAAACATCATTAAAAGAAACTAGATAATTTTGATTAAATTAAAAATATTTTGCACAGACAAAACCACTGTAAACCACATCAAAAGAAATGTAGCAAATTGGGAAACCATTTTTACAACTAGTATTTCTGACAAAGGACTCATTTCTAAAATATACAGAGAAGTGAGTCAAATTTTCAAAACAAAAATGCCATTCCCCAATTGCAAAATGAGCAAAGGATATGCAAAGGCAATTTACAAATGAGGAAATCAAAGCAATCCATAATCATATGAAAAATTGCTTTAAATCATGGCTGATTAGAGAAATGCAAATTAAAGCAACTCTGAGGTACCACCTCACACATCTCAGACAGGCCAATATGACCATAAAGGACAATGACCAGTGTTGGAAAGGATATGGAAATCTGGGACACTAATACATTGTTGGTGGAGCTGTGAACTCATCCAACCTTTCTGGAGAGCAAATTGGAACTATGCCCAGATGGCAACAAAAATGTACATACCCTTTGATCCAACAATACCACACTACTGGGTCTATACCCTGAAGAAATGATGGAAAAGGGTAAAAAAACATCACTTCTACAAAAATATTCATAGCAGCCCTATTTGTGGTGGCAAAGAATTGGAAATTAAATGAATGTCCTTCAATTGGGGAATAGCTTGACTAGTTGTGGTATATGTATGTGATAGAACACTATTGTTTATTAGAAACCAGGAGGGATGGGAATTCAGGGAAGCCTGGAAGGATTTACATGAACTGAGGCTGAGCAAGATGAGTTGAACCAGAAAAAATTATGGTACACACTAACAACAACATGGGGGTGATGATCAACCTTGATGAACTTGCTCATTCCATCAGTGTAACAACCAGGGACAATTCTGGGCTCTTTGCAATGGAGAATACCATCTGTATCCAGAGAACCGTGGAGTCCGAACAAAGTATTACCTTTAATTTAGGTAAAAAAAAAACAAACCTGTTATGTAATGCTGCTATCTCTTATACTTTATTGTTCTTACTTAAGGATATGATTTCAATCTCATCACATTCAACTTAGATCAATGTATACCATGGAAACAATGTAAAGACTAACAGACTACCTTCTGTGGGGGGTGGGGGAGGGAAGCAAGATTATGGGAAAATTAAATAAAATCTTTCAAAAAGAAGAATAAAAATATCAAAATGAGACAACTCTCCCTAAAAAAATCAAGAAAAGAAAAGAAAAGAAAAGAAAATGGAGGTAGAGGAAAAATTGGGAAGAGAAATGAGAGCAATGCAGAGAAACACTGAAAAGCAAATCAGCAGCTTGGTGAAAGAAATACAAAAAAATACTGAAGACAATAATATGAGAAAAAACCAGTTTAGGACAAATGGAAAAAAGCAACACAAAAAGCAAATGAGGAGAAGAATGACTTAAAAAGTATACTTGGGGGCGGCTAGGTGGCGCAGTAAATAGAGCACTGGCCCTGGGGTCAGGAGTACCTGAGTTCAAATCCAACCTCAGACACTTATAATTATCTAGCTGTGTGCCTTGGGCAAGTCACTTAACTCCACTGCCTTGTACAATAACTAAAAAAAAAAGACTTGGCAAACTGGAAAATGCGATAAAAAAGCTCTTTGAAGAAAATAACCCCTTCAAATGCAGAATGGAACTAAAGGAAACCAATGACTTTTAAAAGAAATCAGGAAGAAATAAAACTATTCCAAAAAAAATAAAAGTTGGAAAATGAGCCATATCTCATTGGAAAAACCACTGACCTCAAAAACAAACCTAGTAGAGATAATTTAAACACTATTGGACTACCTGAAAATCATGACCAGGAAAACAGCTTAGATTTCATTTCTCAAGAAATAATATAGCAAAATTGCCCTGAGATCCTACAAGCAGAGGTTCCTGACAGAGATCCCAAAAGAAAAATTTCCAGGATTACACAGGATCTGGAAGCATCTACCTTAAGGGCACACAGGGCTT